>NC_064629.1:353358260-353665628 GCF_023864275.1 Schistocerca cancellata | reverse complement strand
CGACTATGTGGAGATGCACCTTGGAAGACACGGCTGTAACAAGGGAAGTAGCCACGATGTTTTAATTTTATTGTCAGCTTCATTGTGCCTGGTGCATGTTCAATTTTAAAGAGTTTTAACAGGTTCTTTTAGTTTTCATTATTCTAATGATGGAAGCTTGACTTCCGCAACGCGTCAATTTTAATGTTTTACACTATAAACAAGTGGTTGAGCCGATATATTTCTTAACATTGACATTCACAACCACGACCTCTCATCCAGTATGGATAAAATCAATGTTCATGAGTTTTATTTCTCTGAAACTTCCTGGCAAATTAAAACTGGGTGCTTGACCAGCACTCAAACCTGGGAACTTTGGTTTTCGCGCATAAATGCTTCACAAAGTGAGATACCTAAGCACGACTTATGATCCGTCTTCACAGCCTTCTTCCAGGAGTGCTACTCTCGCAAGTTACGTAGGAGAAGTGTGAAGTTTGGAACGTGGGAGATCAGGTCGCGAAATTTCTAGGGCGCCAACTGAATCTTAGGTCGTTGGTCTACGCTTCTTACGTTGGGCAGACATGTGACCAATGTCGACATACGTTCCTGATTTCCTAGTTTTACCCCTATTCGGGCGTGGTCGAACATTGCCATGTCGTTCTCCTTCGCATCGCCAGATATGTCACACACGTAAGTTCAGTATGCTGACAGTTCCTGGAGCACTGACCAATTGTCACTGCATAAACATCTTCATGGCATCGATTTTCATAACCCCTTTTGTGAATGGGCACATCAACAAATGCAAACGACCACTACATTCTTTGCCGGGGTACTGTTTTCCGATGAGTCTACAATCACAAACCACGGTAGCGTTATCCGGCATAACATGAATTACTGGAGTACAGAAAATCCCCTATGGTTACAGCAAGTTTACCGTCAACGTCTTTGGTCAGTTGACGTGTGGTAGGGCATCATGGAGAACGAACTCGTTGGTCTGCATTTTATCGACGTCAGTTTGAATAGACGTAGATATTGAACGTTTTTGGAACAGGAGATATCGGTACTACTGCAGGATGTTGTCAATGACGTCAGATTATGTATGTGGTTTCAGCATGACGACTGCCCAGCGCATGACGCTATTGAAGCCCGGAAAGTATTAGAACCAGTTAACGCTGGTCGGTGGATCGGCAGAGGTGGCCCTGTTAATTGGCCCGCTAGAGCGTTGGATTTGACGTCGCCGGATTTCTTTCTGTCGGCATATTTAAAGGTAACGTGTATCAGCAAATGCCAATAGGCTGTGAAGACAAGGTTGGCCGTATCAGAAACGCCTGTGCTGACATTCCCGCAGATATGCTTCTGTCCTGTGTACGGTCATTTGGAAAGCGGATCACTAAGTGTATTGACTTTGGCATGTGTCTCGAGCCAAGATCACAGAGAGGTGTCGAGTGGTCCACTGTTAGATATTTTGGATGAATACAACAATGCAAATGGGGTTACCATCTACAAGTTATGAAATAGTGGCCTGCCCTACCCTAATAGCATGGAGGTGGCGTTCCACGTGCCACTGGATATTCTAGGACCATCGAGTAGCGTATCGTAAATTACGATTGTGTACCCATTTTTATTCTTCAGATTACAGCGCCATCTGTGGCGAAACTAAGAAATTGTTTCAGACAAGATATATGTAGATTTTGCCTTAGAATCGTAATTTGCAAAAAAAAAAGGAGTTTCCCACTGAAGATTTCAAAGCTGCCCCAAGCCCCTCCCCACCCGGCACCCCATCAAGGGATAGGGTGGCGGGTCGACTATGGTGTCGGTAGATGTCCCCTCCGAGACAAACGAATTGGAACTATAATATTTTCTGATCAGATTTACTGTTTCCGAGATATTTTAATGTCTTAAGTTAAAATGAACAGCTGCTTACAACCCGTAATTCTTTCTTGTCTCTGTTGACATCTATAACCATCCATTCATAAATTGAATATTGGATGTTACATATTTTAATAAAGACGTCTCCATTCTTTTTTGCGAAAGTGTTAACATGTTTTAGCTCTGCAGGAAACGGTGCATTGAGGAAGTTTAATTTCCTTACATGACGCCAGTATGAGACTCACGTCCGCATCCTGATTTTCATGTTAATAACTCGCAAAAATTACCTATTTTAAACAAGAACTCTCCTTCGATTGGACTTTATTACTGCATGCTTATGAGCTGTCACTTCGGGTCGCTTCACGAACAGCCTCAAATGAAATGATTTATTTATATTTACATGTAGCTGGACTGTACCTTTCAATGCACAACACGAATATCTTTCTTTGAGGAACTCAAGTTTCTCTACGAGATTATCATTAACATTAATCAAGTACCACTCATCACTAATTTCACATGGCGTTAAACTTGCATTCCTTGAGTGATACATTTGTTTTTCTTCACCTGACTTGGGCAAAAGAAGGTTGCAGACCAGCGAAAAATTGTTTTTAAGAGGCTGATTAATTAGACAAACTCTGTTCTTGAAAACATGAAAACATGCATCCCAGAATTGCTTAGGCTTATTAAATCAAATGTTATTAGATATCACACATGTTCATTTTTTACTTCTAAATGCAGAGTCAACAGCAACCTATTAAAGATCATATACTTACACGCGTTTTACTTTTGGTTTACACATTGCAGTGATATTATTGGATGAGTTCAAAAATGGTTCTGAGCACTATGGGACTTAACTCTGAGGTCATCAGTCCTCTAGAACTTAGAACTACTTAAACTTAACCAACTTAACGACATCACACACATCCATGCCCGAGGCAGGATTCGAACCTGTGACCGTAGCGGTCTCGCGGTTCCACACTGTAGCGCTTAGAACCGCATGGCCACTTCTGCCGGCTATTAGATGAGTCTCGACATTGGCAACGATGATGTTCACAGTGTCTCGTCTACCAAGGGCTTCTCTGTCGGCATCTTATATTTCACTGATAAGGTACTAATTGCTGCAATTCTCGAACCACTGCAGATTCTGCACTGCTTGACCATCGATTGGCTGCATTTTTGACAGTCACTGCTACACCTGCTGCTGCTTGCTGAATCTACAACTCTGAATGAGAAAAGCATACCTTACAGGAGACAAAATGGCTGCATCCATAGGTATAACAACGTCTGAAGTGACAGAAACGTGTGTAACAAATGCTCGAACGATTGACTGCATAAGCAGAAACGTTCCAGGAAGAATTATTAAGTGGAAAAGTGGAATCTGTTGAATTAAATTCTCTTGCAGCGTATTGCTCCATGTGTCGACTTATCCACACCATCGTGTATTTTGACGAGAGCCGCTGCAGTTCTTTAACCAGTGTTCAATCGGGAGCCTGTAGGTGCCAGTCACTGGACATTCTGCAACACTAAATGAAGAAAGTACGCCTGAGTTACAGCAAGTAATCAGCAAGTGGATAATACGAAAATGTTAAAAGGATTACGTGTTGGACTTACACTGTTAGGTTGCCCATGTGTTCTAAAAAGAAGAAAGCCACAATAGCTGTAATTTACCACGAGTTTCTGCTCCCAGTTGTATAACTCTCCCTGCTCCAACTAAATCATCAGTTGCAAGCAAGAGCGCATGCGCAGTGAGGCAGTTTCATGTTTTACTTACTCGAAAAGTTCAGACAAGTTTTGGCTTGCAAAAATACGAAAATGCTTTGTCAGTGAGTTCAGACTTTCCAGCGTGTAATCAGGATGCGTATCATATTTCACCAATTGGATGTCAGCAAGGCAAGCTTTGACAGAATAAGGAAAAAACTAATTGAGTTCAGTCTTGCCGACACCAAATCGTCATGTGTATCATATTACGCCGATTGTACGTGAGTCTTTTCGGAACAAGCAAAACGCTCAGTGAGAGAGATTAGTCTTTCCCCTGCCTAATTGTCATGTGTCATACTGCCGAGCTAAGAGTCAATGCTTTGACCCCCATCACCTGTGTGCGATCGCTGTTATGGAGCAGTTTAATGTTTCAAGTCAAGTTTCTTAATGACGGTATTCACGCCATTAAAAGTTCGATAATCTACACATATTCTGTTTATGCATCTAACACTCTATTCTGGTAAATTCAGTTCACTAATTATTTGTATCTGCAAACAGAATACGCCGTTTAAAATCTAGACTTTTTACACGTCGATGACATCCGCAGCCTTCCATCCCCATTTCTATACAAACGGCGTACAAGATTTCTTGGTTGATCACTGGTATATAGTAGTTGATTTACCAGCTAATGTTTTAAGAATTCGTCATTATTTATTGTAACGTACTTCTGTCAGACTGACATTTACGCAAAAACGCTACAAATAACATTTGTTGTTTATAGCTTAATATCGCACACGTCACTTCAAAACTATCAGCTCAGCGACCAGTGAGTATACCAGTGCTAGTAATTTTCTCTCAGTTGCACATAGTATAACACTTCACGGTGTCCTAACGGAAATTGACCTGCAGTCGCTCTATACCAGCATTTCACAACTTTGATAACCCAGCATGACAACACATTAAATTTATCCAAAAGTTGAGTTTTTAATCACATTTCATAATTTCTTACTGCCGAGAAAGAGCTCTCGTCTGCTCTAGCTCATTATAGATCGTATCTTGCTGTTTTTTTTTTGTATAGAACTTCTATAGTGAACATGAAACTTATTAACAAGTCGCATCGCATCACAAAATCCGAACGTTTTAAGATGTTGTATCAATGGAAACAGAGAGAATATACGATGAAGCTACTGGAACAACCTATGCTTGTATGAAATTTGATTAAAATGTCTTCACCAACAGCAACAAATAATCGTGAGGTGAAGACAAGCAAGTAGAAGCCCTGTGGGCTAAGTATTCGGGATTTAACTATTTCTCAATGGGAACTTGCTAACATTTTTTGCAGAGAAAGTGTGGTAGGTGAACCGGTAAATAAGTATGGGTAAAGGGGTCCTATTTAGGATTTACCGTTTACTGTTTGCCAATTCTAGTTTACCATTCTCCCAGTTCTCCCGTTTTCCCAATGAACCGTTTCACTGTTGAAAATTAAATGTTTGTTTCTATGTTTATTCGATCAAAAAGCCTGCAATGAAAATTAAGTGCTTAGATCCTGGGAATGTTTTCACAGTGAAACGCTAAGAGCTTCTGATGAAGTGAAGCAAATCTCTGTGGGACTATCACCAGTGAAACAATGCAGACTTATGATGAAATACATGAGGAAATCAAACGGAAAGTTTCCAGATGTTTCTTCCCGGATTGGATGATACAATTAACATAAGTAAAGGCACAATAACAGACCTGGAGGGGTCGAAATAAGGTTCAATAGCTTGTACACAAATTAACCCCGCAATAAAACACTCCAACACCATTGACTCGTTATTTACCTCCGGATTTCTTACATATTTGAATCTAATGCTTGGCTCTGCATCCAACACCAGCGTACCACACTGAAGTAACATCTAGAAATGGAGCTTCTTCTACTTATTATTTAGGGGTCGCCAAACCACGGAAAGTTATATGAAATGAAGGATATCAAAATGTAAGCCGAGATTGTAAATAGAAAACCTTTACTTGCTCTCGTCAGGTGAATAACTGACAAAATATTAGCACGAGGCAGTGTTCTTAAAATTGTGTAAACTAAAGCAAAAACGACTTTAAGCACTGTGGGGCTACCAAAAAATTTAAAGACTGCAGGATGAAAAGGGAATAAGATTTCATTATCTGTGGTATCTCGCAAATTCAATACAAACGAAGTAGATACTAAACACAAAGAATGGAGCATACAAGTTGCGTGAAAGAAGCAGGTGCGAGCTGCTCAGAGGATGGACGGTACTACAGCCTGAGTGACACATTTTCCAAGTACAATGAGTAGGTGCCAGACACAAGATCATTGAAAAACAATGTCGTTTTTGATTTATCATTATGACGTTATAACGGGTGCTTCCGTAAGAGTCGGCAGAAATGTAACAGGGCATTGAGAACGCTCCACTCAACATTCTGAGATAGGTAACCCGGCGTCAGAGAAGACAGCTTAAGGAGGTATAGAAGTAAACTAGTCTACCACTTTGTCTAGCATTACTGTTTTCCAGCTTATTTATAGCTAACATGTGTACAAGTTCACACGTACTGCGCTGTTTATTTACATGTACATTCCTTATTTCCTTCAAGGAAATAAGGAATTCTCAGAATTGTTCATGCCTGTAATGGATGGGACTCGAAACACACCAGGGGTATTTGTCAGGATGCGTCAGAATATTCTTTGGTGATGTCATGTTTGGATTGGGGTTGATGGCCGTCAGTTTTAGCACATTTTGTAAGATACAGTACAAATGTTACGTTCATTATGTCAATGATGGTATTTTCAGGTAACTGTAACTAATGTAAATAAAAAAGTACACACTAGTGTGATTTTATTCCTATCGTCTCCTTAACCTGGCTTCTACGACCACACCAACTGGAGTATCTTTCTATAATTATTTGTTATTTCGTTTTATCTCAGTACATTCTTTAATCAGGTTTCTAACGTTTGGTAACGTTTCAAAGTTTACTGCAGTATTTATTCTCTCTGACTTACCATTCGATTATACTTTTACTTCTTTATCCAGGTCTATCTCTTCTTAGATTGGAGCTTGCACTGCTTGTACTGGTTTGTGAAATTTTCTTAGGCATGCTTAATGGATTAGCTTCCTATTGTCTTGGGGGCCGTCTACATACTTTCATTTGTATCTGCCTGGCATGATGTAATACCCAATCTCCGTATGACATTCATCTAATTCAATACTTTCTCACACTGCATATAAATGGAATTGTTTTACTCTCATGAAAACAGAAATATCTATTTTGTAGTTGTTATAGAATCCACTGTGTTAAAGAAATTGATACTCGAAAGGCAGAACTTTGAGTTGCAGACATTACTCACAGTGCTCTTCTTTGGTCTTTCTCTTGAAACAGTTTCTAAATATAAAAGGGAATCGAACTGTACTGTACATTTTTGAAATAAGAAACAAAAGTGAAAACTGACTGAAGATGAAATATACGACATGTCTTATTGAGTGGATGAGAAGAAACTAATTCTTCTGCCTGCCTCATAGATACTGAACCGAGATTCATGTTATTTATTCGTGAATTTTGTGTTATCATTGTTACTTAGATACAATCGTCACGTAAGGCAGAAGAATTACGTACTGCTGTGAGCGTTTCGCGAAAGGGTTGTTGTTTCCAAAATATTACCCTTCCAAATGCTAGAAAACATTTCCAGTTTTTACATTGGACGACCGCTAAAGAGTATCCAGTAATTGTAATTTGTGGAGTGGTGAATCACATATTTTCAATATCGGTGAAGCAGTTCGCATATGATACTCGTCACGAATACTAACTGGATTTATTACACTGGAATTTGTGATAAATGGTATGGTGATTCGATACATTGCTGTACTGATAAACTTTTAAAATACTGCTTCAGGCTGGTAACTACTTACTGTGATGTCAAAACCTACTTCCGTCTTACTTTCGAATTAAGTTCTCCATGAAAGCGTATTATTTCGAAAAAACCACCAGAAAAATTCTAAAACCTGTTGATGTTGAAACATCACAACTGACATATCATTACGCAAAACTCTCATTGCAGTTAACATTTGTGATGGGACGTGACTTTATGTCTGTGATGTAGTAGTTTAAGGGCAGTACTTTGAGGTCAAATGGCACAGCAGCGTAATTTCGTAATGGACTGTAGGTGTCCTCTTAGGAGGGGAGGCCGCGTCACGAGAAAGCAAGCAGTCTGCATCGCTGGAACACACGTGGCAGAGCAGCACACTGTGTTCTAGTAATTAGGTGTGCACCTACTCCAGAATGTGGTAAAACAGTGATTCGAATGTGCTGCAGCTTGGTCTGAAACACACGAAGGACCAATTACTCAAGCTAAAACTTTATTCTGTCCTTTAGTGAGGAGAAATAGTTATGAAATGATCAATGGTTGAATGTTATGCGCCTTACGGTGCATATATATTTTACTTTTAAAAATAAGTGCGGTGATTCAGTTTCGTTTTTCACTTTCAACAATTTTGGTACTCAGTATTTTTCCTTGTTGCCTTGAGATATATTATATTTGTTCATCTATTTTTGTATAGATCTTCCATGCAAGGAGTTAAATATAGTTTGGTAAGTCATCATTGCAAAATACTATAAAATGATCTGCGGAAGGATGGAACAACTCATAGAAGGTGAGCTGGTGGGGGTTTAGTTCTGGTTCCTGAGTTATATAAGAACACAAGAAGCAGTACTGACCCCACCACTTGCCTTAGAACAAAGTTCGAAGAAAGGGAGGCTCATATTTATAGCATTTGTAGAAGTAAGAAAAGCTTTTGCAAATGCTGACTGAACACTCTTTGCCGCATTTTAGTTGTCAGGGTAACGTAAAGGGAGCAAGAAGCGAACTTGTATAGAAACCACTCTCCAGTTGTAGAGTCGAATGATATGCAAAGGGCGCAGAAATGTAGAACGAGGCGAAACAGAAATAATAATGTTCATACTACACCTATCCCAATAATAAAATTGTAAAACCGGCGTGTTTGTCTGAAAACGCTAATCTACAAAACCTTTGGACGAATTTTCATTGGTTTTCGCAGGCAGCTTGAGCGTAGGTTGTGTCTACATACAGGCTCTATTTCATCACAATCTGGTAACGACAAAAAATTATTTCATAATTTAAAATTTTATCCAGAACCGTCGTGTCTGTCTGTTAGAACGCGATAATCTTCCAAACCATTAAACCGACTTCCGGACTGGTGGTCTAGCGGTAAAGCACGTGCAGGTAAACCGAAAGGTCGCGGGGTCGACTCTCGGTCAGACCACGGACTTCTCAGTCTTCGTTTCAATGTAGCCTTCATTTCTCAACGATATGAGAAGTCGCCAGAAACGACACGTCTCTCGGATTTCACGTTAAACTGTAGGTCTCCTTTCTCCTGTTGAATAACAGGGACACGCAAGTCGCCAAAGTGGTGTCCAATTGAAAGACTTGCCCGAGGCTGTTGAGCTACATGCGGTTATTATTACTAATGGAATTTTCATGGGCTTTTCACAGTTAACTTTAGCGTAGCCTGAAACAACTCATCACCCCGAAAATCGGAACACAGAAAAATATCATAATTTCATGTGTTATCTAAAATCATCCTCTCTGCTTAATAATTTGGATGTTTAATCATCACTGAGTAGGACCCCAAGGAACCAATTGATCGCGCTGTTAGTTTCGTAGTACATCAGAGAACCAAGGTATGGCGCTGTTCCGTTTCTTTAGTTCAGTGGTCTACGTATTTTCGGAAGTTTATGTCAGTGAGAGAATTAATAGATACAATCTTATCTTGATGAATGCAAACTAAAAGCAAGTTAAATTGGCTATGATACACAGATTTATTAATGTCGCTTTGTGTATTACAACTTTAACGACAGTGCTTTGCTTATTTCGATAGGTTCTTTTATGTTTGATCACGTTCCTAGGAACTTTTTTTGTCTCAATGATACAAGTATTTTCGGAAATTTACATCAGTGACAGAATTCAACACCGTAATTTTAGCATTACGAATGCAAACTAACTTTGAATTTAGTTGGCCAGGATATATGGGTTTCATGTTCTTTCCTAGGAGAAACGAAAAATTTTGATATGTATGCTCATTCTTTACGTTTGATTTCGTTTTGTTTACAAATAAAAATGCCCAGAAAACGGCCGAGTCCATCTGAATACATCTCAGTGGTCAAGAGACAAAAGACTATGCTGACTGAAGACTCCAGTGAAGATCGTGTCGCGAGCCTTGTTGCTGATAGAGAACATTTGGCTTTAATTCGCTCTTTCGAAAGACCTTCCAGCAGTGAGGCACGATGTAACTCTGATCGAGAGTGTCAGGTATAATGTCGCATCTCAGAACCCTTCACTCATAGGGGCTTACAGTCATTTCTGTCCAATGTAACATCATATAAGCAGAATTTTTGATGGAATGTGGGGCAGGCGAGCGATCCCTTATAGCCTCGATCCCACCTATTCCCAACAATTTTCGATTTCGCTTTAAGCATGTACGATTTTCAGTGAACTTACGTTATGCTCTAATCATAAACGAAGCACAAGGCCAGACACTGGGTGTTATGGGCGTGGACATTGGTGTCAGTTGCTTTTTGCAAGGCCAGCTCTATGTAGCTCTCTCCCCGTATTAGTGAAACAAACAAGCTCTTCTTTCATGTCCCCAGTCATACAACTTCGGATGTTGTGTACAAAGATGATTTATAAATCAAAAATAAATCCCCCACCTACCATGTCTCAGGCACAGCTATATATAAATACCTGGAGAATGTAGGGTTTCTCATCTAGCAGTAACTAAATTCTTATGTGATACGATATGCCACACGCTGCTTTTATTGCAGATGATGCTGTTATCTATGAAGAAGTTACACCTGTTATAAACTGTTACATATTTAGCTGTAATGTGCCAAAACGTTAGCCCAAAAAAAAGTGGCAACTATATCAATAAACGGAGATGTCTAAATTTCTGCACTTCACTATTAATGTAGCTGCCTTCAGCCACAGGATTCAAGAGTAAATATTGGAGTCTTCAATATCATACAACTAAATGGAATTGTCTGCATCCTGATGTACACAGTGTGAAGAAGAGTTCGCACACACATACTTCCAACGAAATTATTTGATCAATACCAAGACCTGTACCCTTTATGGATGAGGTCCACAGTTCCACTTCGAATACTGCTACTGCGCACACCAAACGTCTGCTCTAAGCCTTTGCCTCAGTCCAACTGACACTCTGGATAGATTTGTGACAATACACTTCGCAATACTGTAGCAACCTTCAACCACAGGATTAAAGATTTAATACTGGAGTCTTTAATATCAAACAAATACATGGAATTGATTACAAACAAATGTAAACAGTGCGAAGAAGAGTTTTCGCATTTATACGAAATTCTTTGACTAGTACAAATCCAAAAATTTCTGTAACAGAATTTAGGCCCAAACATATTATCAGTGGGAAATGGAGAACTAATAATGCAAATTTACTAACAGGGTAATCACATGTATGACAGGTATCTTCATTCATTGCGTTGTCACATTTCTACCCAGAGAATCACTAGGAGTGAGGCTCAGATTTAGTGCGGACGTTTGGTGTGTGTTGTAGCAGTATTGGAAGTGACACAGTGGACCTCAACCATAACAGGTGTCTTGACATACGTCGAGCAGCCCCATCGAACAAACCTAGCCAGCTGACTTTTAAATACCCAGCTACAGCTACGGATATGTAGCATTCAGTTTGCCACCCAGAGAGCCCAAACCCCATACTGACCTTACAACCGGCAGAAGCAGCAGACGAACCTCAGGTGGCTGTGGTAATTGCATTTATTCCATTTTGTGGCGCATTATACGGAATGAAAGGAAAAAATTCCGAAAACACCAACTGAAGACTGCATTCTGTACACCAGCTAACATATGGGCAATACTTGGTAAGATTACAAGGTGCCAGTGATGATGGAACAGTTGGCTACCTGATTTTTTAAAATTTCCCCCATGACACACACCACCCCAGAGAAACACCACTTTGAGGTGTGCTCAATAGAATTAATAACGCAAATTAACCTGCATGGGCCCTATCAGTGTGTCGTGAGTTAGCTTGTTGCTATAAATTAATAATCAGTCAGTTAATGTCGTGATTAAGTACTGAATATATATATGGGTTTCCTTGCTACTGAAATGACAGAGGGATTTCAATGTCAGCATTATGTTTAATATATTACAAAAAAACATAGATGTGATTTGATGTTCTTACATACATATGCAAAGGCATAAATGTGGTGAATAGATGCCAAAGGTAGGTGTTAATGGAATGATCGTTTGGCAGTTTTAACCCAAAGCCTAGCGTTTGACTACGGTTTACTGTGCCACCCGTTGCGAGGTGGACGGTAACCCTAACTGACTGCTTTATTACGGATTTCGTAACACCAAATGAGCACCCCCAGGAACATGTCACTGTGGTACCTGCAAACGACGACTGCTGCTGTCTCTATGCAGATGTGCACACTACTGATGGCGATAGAACAGTTCGAGAAAGTCCCTAACGAGCCAGAGCTGCCAGTAAAATACCAAATACAGATGCTGTCGCGTGGATAGCCCACAGTCGGTGTAGCGTAGTTCTGCAAGCTGGCGATCAGGACACCTGTCCTCACTCTCGAGCTACGGACTCCAGCTGGAGTACATGCAAGGATCTCGTATAAGAAAATACCAAGTTTCCGTCCTCGGTTCTGATCGGAAACCGGACTTGTCTCTCTGAGAGACTACGACTGAAAACACATCTTACTCGTCTAGCAGTCGGGAACTCAGTCCTTGATGTCTCTTCCATTTAGCTAAGAAAAATAGTAGTCGGGTGGTAATCTATAGCAATCGCGTAAACAAAACCATTGCACAACAGCTGCCTCCAAGAAACTGCGAAACATTCTCCCCCCAATGTTAGCGGCGCCTCGTTACGTCAACAGACGTCACAGAGCGTACTCCAATCACCATCATCACATTTACCGCATGTATGAAGCTACAGGCCTGAGAACATGCTAACAGAGTAATGTAAACAGAGTGCCTACGTGGGCGTCATGTGTCGGCCTCCCTGCTTTGCTGGATACGCAATTCTAGGAAGTGCAACACAAGCCATGCCTATAGACTCTGAGATAGGGGGCCAGCGGTTTCTGCTAGTAAACATCTAGTGTCAGCCAGAACGCACCTCCACTGCTTAAACCTAATAGCACGGCACCGGCCCAACTCGTGTGGCCAAGTGTGAAACTGAAGTGGCCCTTTCTATCCCTCAGGACAAAATCATCAGCTCAGATTTAGCCTCGGCCGGCTATCGACCTCACACTGGCCCTTGTGCTTACATCAGCCGGACCTACCCCGTTCATTGTCACAGAGCCACGTACTTCTGAGAAATGCGCTCAAGAACCAGTTAGCGAGACCACCACTCTGTTGGTCGCTTCTGCTGCACCAAGTGGCATTGGAAAAGACCCCAGAAAATACAGTGAAATGAATTCCATGACCTAAGGTAATCAGAACAACAATTTGTCAAAGATCTCTGTACCCAATCACTGTTATTGCATATCACTAACAGCCCCACTCTCACTGAATAGGCCTCTTGAACGCAGTAAAAATGGAAGAGGGACAAGCCAAAAGGGTTTTATATCTTTCAAGGTCAAGGATGACCTAGGACTATGGAAATACGGGATCTGTTCAGTCCCCTGTCAATTTGTCGTGACAGGCTTAGGTTATGCAGTGATTACTGTAGAATATCGTCGACAAGGACACAAATCGCAGTATTCTAACAAGTCAGCTGTCGCACGACATTTCTTGTCGGTGCTGTGAATTACGACTGCGCAAAGGTTCTGACACAGACTATTAACTTCTGAGGCTGTGTCATTCAAGAATACATCGATATTCCTGTAAGATCACCGCTAGTCAGACGTGATACTGGCTACATCCTTAGTAAGTCCTGGGAACATGCACTTGCACAGATTAAGACGAGGAAGGAGATGTCCCTCGAGGAACTGATTTCAGGAGGCGGGGGAGCAGCACGTGTGCCTGGGCGGAAACCTCGTAAGAAGCTATGTGTTGGTGGGATGAGAGGTTGAAACGGTGAGGGGCTCACGTCCGCCCTGTGCACGGTCCGTGGAGAGAGTGCTAGGTCGGAGTGGGGGGATGGTCGAGATATATGCCCTGCGCCACCTCCTAGGCTGTCATTCCTTCAGCACACCTGATGATGGCAATGTAATCGCTTCCCAAAATATTATACCCGTTGGACACTAACATCCGGTAATTCACACATTTTACTGGAGAAAGTTGAAGGCTCACATCAAGGCATGTTATTTATCAGCCGGGGGATAGGTTTGCAAAGAAGTATCGAAATTACCGATTGTTGCTATTATCAAGACGTAAAGGGTAAAGCAGTTTCAGACTGCAACCCATTCATGAGGTGATTACCTACTTCGAGCCTGTCATTTCACTCTTATATATCAGAAGCCCATGCTGCAGAGCCGCAGTACGCCTCTATCTCGTCTTTGCGGAGCAGTCTTTACTATGTGAAAAGGTATAAGGAAACATAGTACTAGTACATGCACCTAACGTTAAGTACGGCAACAGCATTAGTTTCTACTCTAGGCCCTACACAAACCACGCTACAACAGGCCTTGAGACATAATAACAACGTACAGAGATCTCGTGAACCTACGTTTCCAATTGATAAGTCTTCATGTATCGCCGGTTTAGACTTCCAGAAAGAATTTATGACTGGATAGAAAACTGTTGTACCTTCACTTTCGTGAGGGGATTGGTATGTCACGACTATTTTAATACTCTTAAGTCGAAATTGTATCCGTCAAACGAGATTTACAATCAGACTCTCACAAAATACGTGGCTATATTACGAGCTCTCAAGCAATGGTTTACCATATGACTACGAAGTCTTTCGCGACGGAGTCCTTGCATAAAAAGTTCTCGGTTTACTTGCCGCGTCAAATTTGGATAAAATCCCAAGCTTTCGATGACTACCTCCGTCATCTTCGTCAGGGGTAAAACTGACTGTCGTGGACCGGTGAGGCTTCCGCTTTTATAAGCAGTGGACGGCTTCTCATTGGCTGGATGACGTCACGGTGAAACCGATGCGTACTGAGGTGGCGGCCTCTATATCCATAGATTTTGTTTGCGCGCTTTATCCAGCGTTGCTTGCAGCGCCATCCATCGCAACAGGCGGAGAATTGCGAGGAATGTAAGAAGTCTCCCTCTGCGCTCTTTCTATATCAATTGCGCGCTTCCATGCATAGCTGAGTGCATAACCGGAATCTCTGTTGAAATTATTTTCACAGAGTCTAATTTCAACTGCTTCCCTGATGACAGAGTCCAATAGTTTGAAGCGTGAGCAAGTAGTCTTGTTTCATCGAATAAAATCTTATGTTTATTTAACAAACTGTGCTCAGCCACCGCTGATTTTTCTAGATACCTGTATTTCAGGTGACGCTGATGTTCCACACTGCGATCGGCGACAGTTCTTATAGACTGGCCCACATAACTTTTGCCACACTCGCAAGGAATGCTGTAAATTCCCGGTACTCTCAGGCCAAGATTATCTTTCACGGGTCGCAGCATTTCCTTAATCTTCCTGGGTGGCCGGAAGACTGGTCTGATTCCTTGCCGGCTTAGGACTCTGCCGATCTTGCTGGTCGTTGCACCGCAGAATGGTAGCCGCGCGATGTGTTGGTCCTCTTGATCTGTTCGAACAGCGTCCTTTCTTGGTTTCTTCGCCAGAGTAGATCTGATATCACGATCAGAATAACCATTTTTTATGAATACTGTCGTCAGATGGTTAATCTCGGAGCCGAGATGATCCTTGTCCGAAATAGTCCTTGCTCTGTGTACCAAGGTGTTCAGCATAGCTCTCTTCTGAGCTGGGTGGTGAAAACTACGCGCGTTTAGATATAAATCTGTATGCGTCGGTTTTCTGTGCACAGAATGTCCGAGACGTCCATCTGATTTTCGCTCCACCAGTACATCTAAGAAGGGTAACATTCCATCCTTCTCCACCTCCACTGTAAATCTTATGTTCTAATGTATACCATTCAAATGTTCAACAAACTGCTGCAGTGCCTCATTGCCATGTGGTCAGATTAAAAAAGTATCGTCGACATACCTGAAGAAGCAGGATGGACGTAAGGGAGCACTGTTCAACGCTCGTTCTTCGAAATCCTCCATGAAGAAGTTAGCTATGGCTGCTGACAGCGGCGAACCCATGGCTGTTCCGTCAATCATTTCATAATATTTTCCACCATACAAAAAACACAGTGGAACTTACAAGTTACTTAATTTGATTAACTGGTGTCAATTACAATATTATAACATGAGAATACAATTACAAAGGTACAAAATACATCATTAAAAACATAACAATACAAACAACATTTGTAGTACAGGCTTTACAACAGAATAGAAATAAACATATACATCAGTGTTACAGGAATTATGACATGAGTACAAAAATAAAAGATGAGAATAATTATTGAAACATCAACTTCACACATGAGCATTAGAACAATTATACAAGACTGTGCTTAAACTGACACACAATGTTTTTAGCGCAACGCAATCTGACTATCAAAGATCCCTGCAAAAGAATGGCCCTGAGTAACATTAAACTATGCCTTTCAGAAATCACTTACCTCACAAAAATCTTCGTTACTCGAACTACTGCAATACAGCGAGCGCCACTACTGCCAGCTAAATAAAAGCTTGAAACTACGGAAGGCACTAACTACTTACCTCACAAAAATCTTCATTACTCGAACTACTGCAATACAGCGAGCGCCACTATTGCCAGCTAAATAAAAGATTCAAACTACAGAAGGCACTAACTACTGATAGGGATAGTTAGCAAATGAAAGATATTAATAGAGAACAAACAATGTATTTACCTTAATAGTCATAATATATATATATAGCAGCTCATGACAAATTACAAAACTCCGCCATCTCTCTCCCCACATCCACCACTGCTGGCGGCTCACCTCCAACTGTGCAACGCTACGCGCTGTTCACATCCAGCTGCCGCTGCCTAACACTACAATGACAGACAACAATGCAAACTAGCCGCAGGCTGCACACAGCAAAGCCAGTGATTTTCATACAGAGTGCTACGTAACGTTGCCAATAAGAAAACATAAACAGCCTACTTACATAAAGAAAACATAAAGAGCCTACTTACATAGAGAAAACGTAAACAGCCTACTTACATAGCCCCCATGCTCCCCACAAAAAATTTTACAATATATTTTTGGGCAGTGGCCAATAATGATTTCAAAAAATTTTTCATAATTACAATAACAAAGATATCAAATGCACACACTTATTTATACAATGTTGGTCAAAAGCTAAAATTTTCTCACAGTCCATAAAGATAGTCCTGATCATTCATCATAATAGTAATTACAGTTTTTGTTTTTCACAAAGTCTCATTAGTAAAAGACAATGCACACGGAAGTAGTGGATTTCCATGCAGTCGTGAAGAAGTAGTGTTGTCGTTCCAACGGAAAGACTGTGCTACCTCTAGACATGCAGACAGGTAATGGGCGACAACAGAGCAAACGAACAGCAGAGTCATTCGACGTTTTGAAGAAGATTGGTAGGTAGGTCATCACAGAGTAGACCCACTGTAGTCCTGGTAGAGATTACGGTATTGGTGGGCCACCAGAGGTGCAGACCCACTGCAGTCCTTGTAGAAATGGCCAGCAGCCATCCGAAGATTTTTTTGAGGTAAGTGATTTGTGAAAGGTATAGGTTAAAGTTAGTCAGGGCCATTGTTTTGTAGGGATTATTGAAAGTCAGATTGCGTTGCGCTAAAAAAATATTGTGTCAGTTTAAGCACAGTCTTGTACAATTGTTCTAAGGGGACGTTTCATAAATTGGCATTGATAATATGATATTTACCTTGTAAAGATGTTTAGACATTATTTATTCTGTTTTGTTTTAATGCTCATGTGTAAAGTTGTTGTTTCAAAAGTTATTCTGATCGTTTATGTATTTACTTATGTCATCATTCCTGTAACACTGATGTATATGTTTATTTATATTCTGTTGTAAAGCCTGTACTACAAATGTTATCTGTATTGTTATGTTCTTTAATGACGTGTTTTGTACCTTTGTTATTGTGTTCTTATGTTATAAAATTGTACTTGACACCAGTTCATCAAATTAAGTAACTTGTAAGTTCTATTTCACTGCACACATTTCTGTTGGTCATAGTATATGGACAATATGTGAGAAGTAGGGACTGTTAGTGTTTGCACGTGTGTTAATAATTCAGCAAGGGACTGGATAACAGCATTGCTGGTTCTAAGGACAATTACATACACTTTGTGAGTGCACAAGTGGTGGTTATGGACTTGCTATATTCTCCGCAAGAATCTTCGATGGTGATTGTGCACCTGCACAGTGAAGGAGAATTTTATCATGCCTTCCTCTCAGTATATTGGTCTCAAGCCACACAAGACCGAGTAAAACATTGCACCATAATGATGAAACATTTCGAACAATCTGAATTTTCCAGTCTGGTGAAATATTTTGAAGACATGTTGCACAAGAATCAGTACTTGTCAAACCCATACAGCCCCTCAGAACTCATCCGCATTTGCTTAATGAAATTGCCTGAACATTTAAGAAATATTTTAGCAGGATGTTGCAAAGACGACATTGAAGCTTTTCAGGGACTCTTACAAGAATTAGAAATTGACACAGACAGTCGCGGGATGCGAAAACGGGAAAACAATCACTACAGGGCACATCCGTCACAATTCCGTGACGACAGAAACAATAACTGGACACGACAAGCCTATTCTTACAACGTAAATCGTGACCAAAACAGACACCACCCGTATGACAACCGTTGGCAGAGTAGTAATAATTACAGGGAAAGATCACCTCTCCGCAGTAATGACTATCATAGAGACAATCATAGAAACAGACAATATGGTAACCAGAACCATTATTATCAACGGATACAGAATAATTTCAGACGCAACAGTTCAGCGGGCAGTTACAATTCAGGGAGAAATTCTCCACGACGTGACCCACAAGAAAGAAACGGTGGGATCTACCGACATGACGACAGACGATATGATCGTAACGACAGACCTGAACTGCATCAGAACTGGCGGGATTCTCGTCACGGTGAATTTGTAGAAGTTAGGTCTCCAAATCCCATATAGCAGTTCAATTTCAAAACTTCCGCCATCTCTCTCCCCACATCCACCACTGCTGGCGGCTCACCTCCAACTGCGCAACGCTATGCGCTGTTACCATCCAGCTGCCCAACAATACAATGGCAGACAACAATGCAAACTAGCCACAGACTGCACACAGCACAGCCATACAGAGCGCTACGTGGCATTACCAATATAAAAATCCAAACAGCCTACTTACAGCCTATCCGCTGCAGATCTTCCTGCATTTCGCTACAATTTTCTAATGCTGCAACTTCTCTGTATATTACAGCATCATCCGCGAAAAGCCGCATGGAACTTCCGACACTATCTACTAGGTCATCTATATATATTGTGAAAAGCAATGGTCCCATAACACTCCCCTGTGGCACGCCAGAAGTTACTTTAACGTCTGTAGACGTCTCTCCATTGATAACAACATGCTGTGTTCTGTTTGCTAAAAACTCTTCAATCCAGCCACACAGCTGGTCTGATATTCCGTAGGCTCTTACTTTGTTTATCAGGCGACAGTGCGGAACTGTATCGAACGCCTTCCGGAAGTCAAGGAAAATAGCATCTACCTGGGAGCCTGTATCTAATATTTTCTGGGTCTCATGAACAAATAAAGCGAGTTAGGTCTCACAGGATCGCTGTTTCCGGAATCCATGTTGATTACTACATAGTAGATTCTGGTTTTCCAAGAACGACATGATACTCGAGCAAAAAACATGTTCTAAAATTCTACATGTCAGTATAAGATAATCCGTCAACTAAAGTCGATGATCTTGCGTATTATTCCTTATATGATCCTCAGTCTGAATGTATTTAATGAAACAGAGCTTTAATTGTAGCCCTTGTACTGCGTATAATGCTCAAAAGTATCCTAATGACTGGAATTGCGTTCTGCATGACTTGAATACAGGTCACATAACGTAACTGTCTTGCATGTCTCGTTCCGGTACAGTGGTTTCACTATACGTGACGGTTACCATGAGTGACGACTAGAAAATTCTGTTGTGTATGGAAATAAACCATGTAGAAATTAATACCACGATACTAAAAGTGTCAGGGAATACACTGGAGAGCCCTTAATCTTGTAAACCAAAATATGTTAGAATAATTGACATCTCTAAAGTCTTACCGCGGTCATTAGTACTTGGCACCAATAATGCCCATAACTCGAACACATCATTCATTCTTCTACTTCTGCTATCTAGAAGATTTTCTAACCGTCGTTCACTTGGCGAGTGCTTTTTCATAAACCTATTTATGAGCTAGTCGGTTAGAAAAAATCATGATTTACAGCGTCAGGCGATCTATGGAAATCTCACAATCAACATCGTATCACTGGCAATTTCACTGTATTCATGGTATCACGTTGATTTATTTGAAGTTTGAAAATAACGTATCGCACTTGTTATTAATAGCAAGTGAAATTAGAAATGAAAGTTCTTCATGACCAGCAAGTTGGGAATATGTTTGAGTCATAAATAACATGACGAACTGTTTTGTACTGTATATGGACTGAAAAGAAATACTAACTAAGCGTATTATTCGTACCTGACCGAGACACGACCGCAGCACTGATCATAATTGCTGACTAACACTAAAGAGCCGCAATATACGACATTTTTAGACAGTATCAGTTAGAAAATCTACCACTATTGTCACTGTTAACTAACCACGAAAGATGTTAAATATGGTCTCATTTCCAAGTGACAAACTCGAAATGATGTAATGTATGTGTTGCGCAGCGATTCGCAAACAGCACCTAATCGGATTGTTATGTAAGCGTAATCAAATGCCAGATATCAAATTTTCTCAGCAGTAGCGAGACGTTTAAAACTGTAACGACAAGAATTATGTATAATTTGTCTGTTGGGTTTCGAATCCGGCACGAGTAGCTAAGAGTGGAATATTTGAACCTGCTATGACGAAAAGATCTGTGTCTCCCTGGAGTCGAAACCATCACGTATAGTCAGTGAATGAAGAGCCGTTGCAAATCAGAATAACTTTTGGCAACTAATAGGGGTGATCATGCTGAAACTTGAAAGGATATAATGAAATTTTTTGTCGCGAACCAGCATTCGAACTCTGAATTGCGTCTTACATGAGTCATTGATGAATTTGGAATCCCGAGCAAACAACGATTTAATGGCACTATGTCGTCACGAAGTTATCAGACATCACGAAGGGGATATTCTACCTTTCAGTCCCAATCCAAAGCCAAAATTTTAAACATCTCAAGCAGAAATGAAAGTGGCCTGTGCCCTTACATGGGGTTTGGTTACTTAGCTAAAATAAACATAAAAGTGTCAGAAAGGTGTCTGGTGAAAGAATGTTCTACATGCTGCGACTTACGCTTATGTCATGGGCCAACCTGACCTGTAGTTGTTAGCTAGGGGGCATCATATTTAATGTGATTTTGGACCCATGGCGGAATCGCATGTTCTTCATTAGGGGTAACAAACGGTAGACGGGATATACTAGTGTCTATTAAAAACCGTCGTCTGAAATGGAAATCTAACGCAGACCCTACGTATACTAACCTAGCATCAAGCGCTAAGATCACTGAACTCCAAAAATGCAGGCGTAATGATTTTGTCGTAAGACAATTGTGATATACTGGGTGAGAATTCTGACTTTCTGAATCCCTGGCGTGCGTATCAGTCTGTTCACTACATTCATTTCTCACCTCAATCGAATCGCCATCAACCAACAACTGCCTCAGATCCCCGTAGTGGATAACTGTCTGTTCAACACATCCGCATCTGATGGATCGAATCATCTACATCTACATATATACTCCGCAATCGACGGTGTGTGGCGGAGGGTACCTTGAGTACCTCTATCGGTTCTCCCTTCTATTCCAGACTCGTATTGTTCGTGGAAAGAAGGATTGTCGGTATGCCTCTGTGTGGGCTCTAGTCTCTCTGGTTTTGTCCTCATGGCCTCTTCGCGAGATATACGTAGGAGGGAACAATATACTGCTTGATTCCTCGGTGAAGATATGTTCTCGGAACTTCAACAAAATCCCGTACCGAGCTACTGAGCGTCTCTCCTGCAGAGTCTTCCACTGGAGTTTATCATCTCCGTAACGCTTTCGCGATTAGTAAATGATCCTGTAATGAAGCGCGCTGCTCTCCGTTGGATCTTCTCTATCTCTCCTATCAAACCTATCTGGTACGGATCCCACACTGCTGAGCAGTATTCAAGCAGTGGGCGAACAAGCGTACTGTAACCTACTTCCTTTATTTCGGATTGCTTTTCCTTAGGATTCGTTCAATGAATCTCAGTCTGGCATCTGCCTTATCGACGATCAACTTTATATGATCATTCCATTTTAAATCACTCCTAATGCGTACTCCCAGATAATTTATGGTATTAACTGCTTCCAGTTGCTGACCTGCTATATTGTAGCTAAATGATATGGGACCTTTCTTTCTATGTATTCGCAGCACATTACACTTGTCTACATTGAGATTCAATTGCCATTCCATGCACCATGCGTCAATTCACTGCAGATCCTCCTTCATTTCAGTACAATTTTCCATTGTTACAACCTCTCGATATACCACAGCATCATCCGCAAAAGGCCTCAGTGAACTTCCGATGACATCCACAAGGTCATTTATGTATATTGTGAATAGCAACGGTCCTACGACACTCCCCTGCAGCACATTTGAAATCACTCTTACTTCGGAAGACTTCTCTCCATTGAGAATGACATGCTGCGTTCTGTTATCTAGGAACTCTTCAATCCAATCACACAATTGGTCTGATAGTCCATATGCCCTTACTTTGTTCATTAAACGACTGTGGGGAACTGTATCGAACGCCTTGCGGCGGTCAAGAAACACAGCATCTACCTGGTAACCCGTGTCTATGGCGCTCTGAGTCCCGTGGACGAATAGCGCGAGCTGGGTTTCACACGATTGTCTTTTTCGAAACCCATGCTGATTCCTACAGAGTAGATTTCTAGTTTCCAGAACAGTCATTATACTCGAACAAAATACGTGTTCCAAAATTCTACAACTGATCGACGTTAGAGATATAGGTCTATAGTTCTACACATCTGTTCGACGTCCCTTCTTGAAAACGTGGATGACCTGTGCCCTTTTCCAATCCTTTGGAACGCTACGCTCTTCTAGAGACCTACGATACACCGCTGCAAGAACGGGTGGCAAGTTCCTTCGCGTACTCTGTGTAAAATCGAACTGGTATCCCATCAGGTCCAGCGGCTTATCCTCTTTTGGGCGATTTTAGTTGTTTCTCCATCGCTCTGTCGTCTATTTCGATATCTAGCATTTTGTCATCTGTGCGTCAATCTAGAGAAGGAACTACAGTGCGGTGTTCCTCTGTGAAACAGCTTTGGAAAAAGACATCTAGTATTTCGGCCTTTAGTCTGTGATCCTCTGTTTCAGTACCATTGCGGTTACAGAGTGTCTGGACATTTTGTTTTTATCCACCTACCACTTTCACGTAAGACCTAAATTTCTTAGGATATTCTGGAAAATCAGTACATAGAACTTTACTTTCGAATTTATTGAACGCCTCTCGCATGGCCCTCC
Organism: Schistocerca cancellata; assembly: GCF_023864275.1. Taxonomy (NCBI): domain Eukaryota; kingdom Metazoa; phylum Arthropoda; class Insecta; order Orthoptera; family Acrididae; genus Schistocerca; species Schistocerca cancellata. The sequence continues at coordinate 353,642,304 of NC_064629.1, read as the reverse complement.
TCACATTACATTCGCTTCGCATAATTTTTGTTTATCTGCAAGGCGTTGGCTATGTTTATGTTTGTTGTGCAGTTCCCTGTGCTTCCGCAGCAGTTTTCTAACTCGGTTGTTGTACCACGGTGGCTCTTTTCCATCTCTTACGATCTTGCTTGGCACATACTCATCTAACACATATTGTACGATGGTTTTGAACTTTGTGCACTGATCCTTAACACTATCTGTACTTAAAACAAAACCTTTGTGTTGAGCCGTCAGGTGCTCTGAAATCTGCTTTTTGTCACTTTTGTTAAACAGAAAAATCTATCTACATTTTTTAATATTTCTGAAATCATCGATGCAGTAACTGCTTTATGATCGCTGATTCCCCGTTCTGCGTTAACCGTTTCAAACAGTTCGGGTCTGTTTGTCAGCAGAAAGTCTAATATGTTATCGCCACGGGTCGGTTCTGTGTTTAACTGCTCAAGGTAGTTGTCCTTCGATACTACTGCACTTCTTATCGCTATAAACACGCCTCCCCCTTTATTGTCCAACCGGTCTCTGCGGTATACATTCCAATCTGAGTTTAGAATTTCATTACTGTTTACATCTGGTTTCAACCAACTTTCTGTCCCTAGTACTATGTGGGCATTGTAACCGTTTATTAATGAGAGCAGTTCTGGGACCTTTCTATAGACGCTCCTGCAGTTTACTGTTAGCACATTAATATTGTTATTCCCTGTTGCATTTTGCCTACTTCTACCTTGCCGTGTCTCAGGAGGCGTGTTGTCGGGCCTAGGGAGGGAATTATCTAACCTAAAAAAACCACATGTGCACTCCACACGTACTCCGCTACCCTTGTAGCCGCTTCCTGCGTGTAGTGCACGCCTGACATATACATGGAGACCCTACATTTCTCCACCCGATAGCGGAGGTCGAGAAATTTGCACCCCAGATCTCCGCAGAATCGTCTGAGCCTCTGGTTTAAGCCTTCTACTCGCCTCCAAACCAGAGGACCGCGATCGGTTCTGGGAACAATACTACAAATAGTTAGCTCAGATTCCACACCGCGAGCGAGGCTTTCCGCCTTCACCAACTCCGCCAACCGCCTGTACGAACTGAGGATGACCTCTGAACCCAGACGGCAGGAGTCATTGGTGCCGACATGAGCAGCAGTTTGCAGTCGGGTGCACCCAGTCCTCTCTATCGCCGCCGGCAGGGCCGCCTCCACATCTCGGGTGAGACCCCCCGGCAAGCAGACAGAGTGAACACTGGCCTTCTTCCCCGACCTTTCCGCTATTTCCCTAAGGGGCTCCATCACCCGCCTAACGTTGGAGCTCCCATTAACTAATACACCCCTCTCCCCGTGCGCCTGCTCGGACCTTGCTGAAGGAGCGGCCACATGTCCACTCACAGGCAGAGCGGGCGATGCCACACGGCCAGCCTCCACATTGACCCTCCGCCTCGTGCACCGCGAACGCCGCTGAACCCGTCACTCCCCTCTGGGAGAGGGTGGCCCAGCCGCGCCCGGTACCCGCGAAGATGTGTCGACAGCAGGGACAGTGGGTGTAGCATGTAACACCTGGGGTGTACCATGCACGCACCAGACTCCCCACTGCCGCTACACTCCGAGGCAGCAGCCTGAAGACGGCTGACCGTGGCCTTCAACACGTTCAGCTGTTCACGAACAGTGGCCAGCTCCTCCTGCGTCCGTACACAGCAGTCACACATCCTATCCATCCTAAGAAATCAATTTACTGCAGAGAGTTAATCAACTTTTAACTAGACTGCTAATTCACTAAAGGCGGCTGACTAAACTGTGGTTACTAGACACTTCTAGTAGAAAACAGTGAAAATAGCACTGCCTGTCTCGGGACTGTATTGAAAACAAACACTAGCACTACTGGCACTATGGCTGACTAAAGGGACTCTCTCTGACTGTATTCAAAACAAACACGAAATCTATGAAACACTATTACTAGTACTCGAGAATTAAAGCTTCCTAAAAGCAAAAACACGCGGAAAAAGAAGTGACAAGTAAGCAAAATATAGTTAATACTTAAATTAACGTAGCTCGCTGAACAGCAGACGTGACGCAGACGGCAGTTACGACGACATCATTTGGTACCTGCCTGAGATACTCAGTGCCGGCCGCGGTGGCCGAGCGGTTCTAGGCGCTACAGTCTGGAACTACGCGACCGCTACGGTCGCAGGTTCGAATCTTGCCTCGGGCATGGATGTGTGTGATGTTCTTAGGTTAGTTAGGTTTAAGTAGTTCTAAGTTCTAGGGGACTGATGACCTCAGCAGTTGAGTCCCATAGTGCTCAGAGCCATTTGAACCAATTTTTGAGATACTCAGTGGGTACTTGCAGCCTCATTTTTTAATTACGGAAATAAAACCACGTTACGGCCATCTGCAGAAAATAAAAACACTGTAGGACGCTGAGGTTTCGGCAGGAAATGTACCTTCCACTTAAGATTCTCCGCTACAGTGTCTGTTCATTGTAAACGTCGCATTGTCTAAAAACACAGAGGTAGAACTCACAGATGAAGCTGCACACCACAGCACATTAAGAAAAAGAAACAGATGATACACACTAACATAGAATAATAAAATAGCACACGGAATTGGATACATGTTGAAAAATCCAGAGATCCAAGTGATATTGCCGGCCGCAGTGGCCGAGCGGTTCAAGGCGCTACAGTCTGGAACTGCGCGACCGCTACGGCCGCAGGTTCGAATCCTGCCCAGGGCATGGATGTTCGTGATGTCCTTAGGTTAGTTAGGTTTAAGTAGTTCTAAGTTCTAGGGGACTGATGACCTCAGAAGTTAAGTCCCATAGTGCTCCGAGCCATTTGAACCAAGTGATATTCAGAACAAACAACACAGTTCAAAAAAGGCAAAGATCAGACGAAAGAACCTCAGACAGATTCAGGTGTATTGTCAAATGCAATACATAGGACAAACAAGCGGAAACTACAGAGAGCTACGAAGAGTGACACCACATATTCCACTTACAACAACAATATAAGAAAATTATTACATAAAAAAACAATAGCGGAAAGAAAGAACTAATAATTGAAAAAACAACACTTTACAACAACACACTCTTTACGGCTCTAAGAGAATTGACACGGCTCACAGAACAGGAACACACACACACACACACACACACACACGTAATCTCTTCACCATACACAGAGACTTAAATAAGGAACAGAAGTCGTCAGCACTTCCGCTACAATTTGCAAAACTATCTCGCGATATGCTATACATTCTCACGATTCACATGGACACCAAGGTGACGTAATGTCTTCAATTAAGACAAAACTGCTAAAGTTACCCTTTTTTCTGTTTTTAAAAGCAGTTGCAAGCCGACGAACGAACGTGAGTACATGGTAAATTAAGTACCAACCAAGTGCACACCAAACTGTATCCACAACACTATCGCAATTCCCATTATTATATCGCCGACATATATGAATTCACTTTTTCATATTTATTAACAACAGCTACTCATACAGCTGCACATGAAATGCTGTATGTGGAAAAATCGGCAGCAAAAACACAATAAATACGCCGAAAATAACGAAAAAACCCTGTTCGGACTTAAGGTCAGTAAGGTACTATGAAACTATTCGTAGAATACAATACTTGGGCCCAAACCGAACACAAGTAACTATGTTTTACAATGCTTACAACGATGCTATTTTTGCATGTTTTGCAATGAGGGAAAAACCCAGTGATGTTGACGATGATGTAGCTGAAACTAGTCCGGATCCGAAAATAAAATAAATAAAAACAAAAGCGTTTTGCATCGAGTCGGATCCGCACTCCCATTTTTGTTTAATCAAAAAGGGAGGATTGAAAGAATTTCAAGATCAAATTATTGTCATATTTCTATTTCTGTTTTAGTCTGCCGGTTTTCAGAATGTTCATATGAGAATTATCGAGTAGTAATTGTTAGAATCGACTGCTAAGTCAAGTTTAAATAGGAAAATAGCTAATGCTCTTTCTAATGAAGGGCTCAGTGTCAGCATAAAAAGAAACTAAAAAAAAAGGTAGGCTGTAGTGGCTTTACACTCAGCGATCGACAGAAATATCTGGGGCTATGAATGTGACGTTATGCATCGGCAGACGGTGCCATTGATGTGTGCAGACTGTCCTCAAGTTGTACATATATTAAGTTAAATTACCACGATTCATTAACAGTGTTCATTTTTAAGCGAATTATTACTCAAACTCCATCAACAACGTGTGAACGGGATCAATACAGTCCCATCTTATAGTAGTTTATAATGATCACGTCTTGATTCACTACATTATTCGGTAGCTAATAATAGCAGTCTACTTATTGTTAAAAATTTGCTTGCTGTCTCGTCTCGGGCGTAACCCATCTCTACAGCATCGTATAAAAGGATTAATACATAGTTTCTGATTTGATAATGGCAGTAGCCGAAAATGAAGAGGGATTCGTAAGAGGGAATTCAATAATTAAAGAAACAAACTCATGAAGAAATGAAACAGTTTCTAGGATTTATAACATTCGGTTCGCATGATGAGAATAAGCTGAGAACAGCTCACGGACACAAATTGTATTTGTGGATGGCGTGGGTGGTTGAAGTTCTCATATTAGCTTAGCAACGTTCATTGATACAACTTTTTGCATTCTAGTGGTTGAAAGCCGGCTATAATCTTTTTTTCGAATGGTTGTACAATGTGGTCAATATTGTATGCACCGTGGAAATTTTTGTAAGTAGGTATAACAATTCAGAAAAATCTGCCATGATGTTTCAATTCAGTAAAAGGTCGAACCACACTGTCCCAAGAGCAATGTTCTGGTCGGCCCGCTGAAATGTCGACTCCTTCGCTTGAAACATGTATTGACCACATTATTCGTGAAGACCGACATATTAAAGCTGAACATATAGAGAACCAGTTCCAACAGACTTTGGCGTATTTCATAACGGTTTCAGTAACAAGACCAAGTACAGGAAAACTAGTGCAAGCTGGGTCCCGAAAGAGTTAACGCAGCAAAACAAGGAATCAAGACTCAAAGTGTACGGGCTTGAAATAAGGCAATGAAACGGAATTTGACCATTTTCTAAACAAGAGTTTAACGTGTAATGAAACTTAGGTCCATCATTTTCAAAAAAATGGTTCAAATGGCTTTGAGCACTATGGGACTCAACGTCTGAGGTCATTAGTCCCCTAGAATGTAGAACTAGGTAAACCTAACTAACCTAAGGACATCACACACATCCATGCCCGAGGCAGGATTTGAACCTGCGACCGTAGCGGTCTCGCGGTTCCAGACTGCAGCGCCTAGAACCGCACGGCTACTTGGGCCGGCCCACCATTTTCGACGAGAGTCCAAACGACAAAGCATGGATGAACAATTTATACAAAAATAGCTTAAAAAACAAGAGAATGACTTGTTTATATCAGCTATAAAAACTCTAGTTCTTCGCTGAAACAATGATATAAATATTGGTGGGGATTACTTTGAAATGTAGTGAAAATCTTGTTCTGTTAAAGTATGCAGTCGTTTTTACATTAATTTGTTTTTTTTTTTTAATTATTGAATTTCCCTCATTGTAAATAAAGGAGTTTCTTGTCATGTGTTGTTAATGCCAACAGTATGCCTTATGTTAATATCTTTCTGTAGATGATTTAATACATTCCAAATTATACTATGACTTCGTTTTGGAAGTGATAAAAGTAAGACGTTATGACATTACTATGAAAGCCCAATACTCTCCTCCCCAGCTCCTATGTGGATTTCTCATAAATTGATTCTGAACGCAAATTAGTGTTTCTTTAAATGAACACGTTTTCATAATTTAGCATTGGTGAAGAGACGTTGTCAAGAAAGCTTGTCACCAATAGGTAAAGAAAACCATTGAAGTGTTAGACATGTCCAAAGCAATAAAAAAGTCTGGATTTTTTTAAGTGAAAAAATTTGGGGTCGCACGAACAGAGCAAAGCCACAACGACAAACAACATGCAAACCATTGTCCTCGCAATCCGTTAGTCTCTTTGGGAGTTTTATTTTGGAAGTTCGATGTCGGTGTTGCGGGCGTCGACAAAGTCCTAGTGTGCATGCAATCACATTGTTAGAGAGTGGGGAGACAGTCCAGGTGCTTCTCGTTATTGTTGCCAACATCCACAACTTTGATGATGATGATGATGTTTGGTTTGTGGGGCGCTCAACTGCGTGGTTATCAGCGCCCGTACAATTTCCCAACCTTTGCTCAGTCCAATTTCGCCACTTTCCTGGATGATGATGAAATGATGAGGACAACACAAACACCCAGTCATCTCGAGGCAGGTGAAAATCCCTGACCCCGCCGGGAATCGAACCCGGGACCCCGTGCTCGGGAAGCGAGAACGCTATCGCGAGACCACGAGCGGCGGACACACACACAACTTTGAGAGTAGTGCATACTGATAGATTTTAGTTGATGTTCAATTTAAAATTATTAATCACTTTAAATTATAATATTCAATACAAACAGCATACAGACAAACTTTATGTCAGAAGTACGGTTTTTCACATAAATAATCATTTATTTAAGCACTTTACGCCATAAATAATAATTTTGCCTAATGAATTTTGTAATTATATTTTGCTCAGAGTGGAGTTAAGACTTTTACCGCTTTTTGCAAAATACCAAAACAGGCAAATTTCAAAGGGCGTCTCTAGAAGTTCGCATTTAATTGAATAAATGTCAATAGTTGTGCTGTGAACGCGATTAAAATAACAACGTAACTAATTTTTGTGTCAAGTATGTTTTACTTAGTATAGTAGTCTTCTTTACGAAAACCTTTTATTTAGTAAGAAAGGATACATCCAAGACTAGTTTCTACCCGTGAAATAGCCATCTTCAGATCACATAATAGAAAGCGATGTCTACATCGACTGCTGAGGTACGACACTTGTCACAATCACGTTTACAATTTCAAACTCAAAAAGTGTAGTTTGAAATTGATAACGTGAGTGCGACAATGTGTCTCTCTTGAGTAGTCGAGGTAGACGCTGCTTTCTATTGTATGAACTGAAGATGGCCATTTATCTGAGTAAATCTAGTAATCGCGGTATTCGTCCTTATGATCTTAGCCAATACAAATTTGCCATAATGAAAACTACAACGCTATATTTAAGGATCGCCTCCTACAACACTGACGATGTCAGGTAATTTTAATTTGTTCAATCTGTAGATATTTCCGAAACAATTTCTGTCGTCTGCTGTCAACTGAAATAAGAGCAACTATTCAGGTTGATGATGTTACGATAAGTTTAATAATCAGTTTATTACAATATTTCTTTCACTGTTCTCAATTTTAATCGTCAATAGTTATTTGAGAGGACAATCAGTTCATTGCAATATTGCTTTCAACTATTTGGAATTTTACTGACCAATAGTTTGAATGAAAAATTTTTGCTGTTTATTGTTACGTGAGGTAGCACCGTCACAAAACTATGACTGAAGATACGATGACATTAACGTTGCATTACACAGATGTCAATACTAACGTTTGCAAATTACTGACACTGTCGTGAAGGACATAAATTGATCCACTTGGACGATTACAGTTCTATCTCCCTTTTCCAAACTAAGAACTTACATCTGAAGATTATTTTGCCTCAAAAGGCAAAAATATTATAACATTTGACGGATGACAATTATATCCGCTTCTGCTAAAATGAGAAACTAGTATCTGTTGCAGTAAAATGGTAGCGGATATGTACCCCAGCAGTTCTGGGAGTACCGACGTGTCTAAGCAACTGATATGTTGTTGTCTACTTCTTACTCTTAGTTTATATGGTTCAAATGGCTCTGAGCACTATGGGACTTAACTTCTGAGGTCATCAGTCCCCTAGAACTTAGAACTACTTAAACCTAAATAACCTAATGACATCACAAACATCCATGCCCGAGACAGGATTCGAAACTGCGACCGTAGCGGTCGCGCGGTTCCAGACTGTAGCGCCTAGAACAGCTCGGCCACCCTAGCATGCACTAGTTCAAATTCTATGAACTTTTCGAATATTGTAATGCCGTATTTCAGGTCCTTTTCTGTCTGCGGTTGACTTGATGATGTGTTTCGGTGGCCAATTAAGATGTTGTACAATCCTAGACATATGACAATACTATCCTTACCACAGGAATGGCTCATTCCTAAATTGTTACATAAGTGCCATCATCCTCGATAATAATGATGATGCAGTTATATTTGCATGAGACCGTCACGCATATAAACATATAATAACACAATTACGTAAATCACAGGATACTTTACCTAGGTTTACATTGTTCCTGTGGTATTATACAGATTCAGATAATTATCTGGTAGAATCGACATAAATTCAGTGATGTATTGTGTAGATGTATTGAATGAAGCCTGCTCTCAAGTTTATGTGTGGTAGCACAGAAGTCTAGTTCGATTTGGGTATCAGTACTAACGTGAGATTATGAGAACCATAAAAAATAGCTTTTTGTGTGTGAAATCACATTTTATGAGTAATCCACTATAGTGGTGTGGAATGGGCGGAGCAGTAGTGGCGTATGAGGTGTATAATTCTTGATAACCTATTATTCTTCTTGTATCACCTCCAAAATGAGGTGGAAGTGGCTACAAAGACATTAAATCGTCCACGGAAAGGCATAAGGGCAGGGCATATTGCTGTAGTTAATTAGAGTGTGAGATGGTTGTGTTGTGTGTGGAATAGGGAGGTGTTGATTCTGTTCCCACAGTGTTGTGTAGTTGTTTCAACGGCAGAGATTAAATCAGAGTTATAATGTGGTTGTCAACGAACACTGTGAAAGAATCTTGAAGTTCGACTTAATGAATCTAGAGCAGCTGTATAGTCAGCACACATTCCAACACCGTCTGTCCGTCCATCTGGTGACAGTCGTATCTCCACATATTCTTGTTGTTCGCTGAGTGGAAACGCCACCCTAGCCTACTGTTTTAAGATTGTTCTAATGTATAGACTTGCTGGCATTGGGCCCTTCATTAGAAAAACCACTGTTTACTTTCCTCGGTAAACTTGACTTGGAGGTCCATTATAACTATTACTTCTCGATAATACTCAAATGAACATCCTGATTACCTACAAACTAAAATAGAAATAAAATAATAACAGCTGTGGAGAGGAAGGCATCCAATTAATTTCCCCTGTTCTTAATTAATGCTATTTCTGTTGACTGATATACATTTGTTTACACCTGGCGTGTCTATCATTTTGTTAACTGTTTCGGCTATGTGTTTAAGCGCAGTCTTTGCTCTTGGATTGCTAGCCTGCTCCAGGAACACACTGACTATGGAAAAGTATTCCATCCTGCTGCAGGGTTGAGTGATACTTGGGAAAATAGTAGATTAAGTCTGGCAACCTTCTGATAGTCGAGATACTTTCTGGTGTGAATAATCCTGCTAAAATTAACATGATATTGTCTTGGTATTTCAAATAAAATCCCTGAACGACTTTCACTTATGGTATGTCATCTATCACATATATGTTTTAGTCCAGGAAGGTCAACCCACGCAGAAAAAATACAATTAATTCCGTCTTCATTGCGAATTATGAGTCTTAGTCAACAATAGGACTTTGGAGGGAGCACTGTATGCTGCTGTCGTTGTGACGCTGTGAAACCAAAGTTGTGTTGATTCTAGATTCCAATCATGCAAGAAATTAACGTTTTAGCGGGTACGTAACAGAGCTACAAGCATTTGGCTGCTTGAATGTGGCAAATAATGCACTTTAAATTAATCCTACATGACACGAGAAAGCAGTTATCAGATTTCACTTCTTCGATAACATTCACTCCAAATAAGACAAGGGCGTTTGAGGTCTCTGGCTTCATCTTTCTGTTAAATCCAAAATCGCCATAAACTTATGTACCAAATTCCTTTTTCCAGCTAAAATTTTCCCGCAGTGGCAGATAACATACATAGTATTCGTCTCGTCATAAGCTGAGAGAATATTGGCTAGAATGTTTGTTGAAAATATTTTACTCTGAAAACCAAATTACAAGATTAAATAGTCTTATACACTCCTGGAAATGGAAAAAAGAACACATTGACACCGGCGTGTCAGACCCACCATACTTGCTCCGGACACTGCGAGAGGGCTGTACAAGCAATGATCACACGCACGGCACAGCGGACACACCAGGAACCGCGGTGTTGGCCGTCGAATGGCGCTAGCTGCGCAGCATTTGTGCACCGCCGCCGTCAGTGTCAGCCAGTTTGCCGTGGCATACGGAGCTCCATCGCAGTCTTTAACACTGGTAGCATGCCGCGACAGCGTGGACGTGAACCGTATGTGCAGTTGACGGACTTTGAGCGAGGGCGTATAGTGGGCATGCGGGAGGCCGGGTGGACGTACCGCCGAATTGCTCAACACGTGGGGCGTGAGGTCTCCACAGTACATCGATGTTGTCGCCAGTGGTCGGCGGAAGGTGCACGTGCCCGTCGACCTGGGACCGGACCGCAGCGACGCACGGATGCACGCCAAGACCGTAGGATCCTACGCAGTGCCGTAGGGGACCGCACCGCCACTTCCCAGCAAATTAGGGACACTGTTGCTCCTGGGGTATCGGCGAGGACCATTCGCAACCGTCTCCATGAAGCTGGGCTACGGTCCCGCACACCGTTAGGCCGTCTTCCGCTCACGCCCCAACATCGTGCAGCCCGCCTCCTGTGGTGTCGCGACAGGCGTGAATGGAGGGACGAATGGAGACGTGTCGTCTTCAGCGATGAGAGTCGCTTCTGCCTTGGTGCCAATGATGGTCGTATGCGTGTTTGGCGCCGTGCAGGTGAGCGCCACAATCAGGACTGCATACGACCGAGGCACACAGGGCCAACACCCGGCATCATGGTGTGGGGAGCGATCTCCTACACTGGCCGTACACCACTGGTGATCGTCGAGGGGACACTGAATAGTGCACGGTACATCCAAACCGTCATCGAACCCATCGTTCTACCATTCCTTGACCGGCAAGGGAACTTGCTGTTCCAACAGGACAATGCACGTCCGCACGTATCCCGTGCCACCCAACGTGCTCTAGGAGGTGTAAGTCAACTACCCTGGCCAGCAAGATCTCTGGATCTGTCCCCCATTGAGCATTTTTGGGACTGGATGAAGCGTCGTCTCACGCGGTCTGCACGTCCAGCACGAACGCTGGTCCAACTGAGGCGCCAGGTGGAAATGGCACGGCAAGCCGTTCCACAGGACTACATCCAGCATCTCTACGATCGTCTCCATGGGAGAATAGCAGCCTGCATTGCTGCGAAAGGTGGATATACACTGTACTAGTGCCGACATTGTGCATGCTCTGTTGCCTGTGTCTATGTGCCTGTGGTTCTGTCAGTGTGATCATGTGATGTATCTGACCCCAGGAATGTGTCAATAAAGTTTCCCCTTCCTGGGACAATGAATTCACGGTGTTCTTATTTCAATTTCCAGGAGTGTACTTGCCAGTTTGATTGTAGAAACGTCCGCTGTAGATCTCTCGAGGCGCTACTCGTCGCGGTCACTTGGGCTGATGTCCGCTAAAGTCAGGCGCTGGTAGGACAGTGGAAAAGAATATCTTGTGTTCAGGACCGGCAATCACAAGCTCTTCACGGAAACGTTTTCCCAAGGTTTTGCTGTTACAGTCTCGTAACAAAACGGAGTAAGTTATGTAATGTTGTTGCATTAATTTGTTCTGAAAGAGGTGCTGATATTAAAGACAATAAAAGCGGGTTAAAAGCTGTGAGCTATCTGGGGAAGTTAACCTTGCATTACTGAGCAACTATTTCACCAGGTATCCAGTCTAGCTTACCAAATCCCCAACCAGACTAACATTAATTATAGTCTTTAAGTAGTCATCTTACGATAACCGGTGATATATACAGGGTGTTTCAAAAATGACCGGTATATTTGAAACGGCAATAAAAACTAAACGAGCAGCGATAGAAATACACCGTTTGTTGCAATATGCTTGGGACAACAGTACATTTTCAGGCAGACAAACTTTCGAAATTACAGTAGTTACAATTTTCAACAACAGATGGCGCTGCGGTCTGGGAAACTCTATAGTACGATATTTTCCACATATCCACCATGCGTAGCAATAATATGGCGTAGTCTCTGAATGAAATTACCCGAAACCTTTGACAACGTGTCTGGCGGAATGGCTTCACATGCAGATGAGATGTACTGCTTCAGCTGTTCAATTGTTTCTGGATTCTGGCGGTACACCTGGTCTTTCAAGTGTCCCCACAGAAAGAAGTCACAGGGGTTCATGTCTGGCGAATAGGGAGGCCAATCCACGCCGCCTCCTGTATGTTTCGGATAGCCAAAAGCAATCACACGATCATCGAAATATTCATTCAGGAAATTAAAGACGTCGGCCGTGCGATGTGGCCGGGCACCATCTTGCATAGACTACGAGGTGTTCGCAGTGTCGTCTAAGGCAGTTTGTACCGCCACAAATTCACGAAGAATGTCCAGGTAGCGTGATGCAGTAATCGTTTCGGATCTGAAAAATGGGCCAATGATTCCTTTGGAAGAAATGGCGGCCCAGACCAGTACTTTTTGAGGATGCAGGGACGATGGGACTGCAACATGGGGCTTTTCGGTTCCCCATATGCGCCAGTTCTGTTTATTGACGAAGCCGTCCAGGTAAAAATAAGCTTCGTCAGTAAACCAAATGCTGCCCACATGCATATCGCCGTCATCAATCCTGTGCACTATATCGTTAGCGAATGTCTCTCGTGCAGCAATGGTAGCGGCGCTGAGGGGTTGCCGCGTTTGAATTTTGTATGGATAGAGGTGTAAACTCTGGCGCATGAGACGATACGTGGACGTTGGCGTCATTTGGACCGCAGCTGCAAAACGGCGAACGGAAACCCGAGGCCGCTGTTGGATCACCTGCTGCACTAGCTGCACGTTGCCCTCTGTGGTTGCCGTACGCGGTGGCTCTACCTTTCCAGCACGTTCATCCGTCACGTTCCCAGTCCGTTGAAATTTTTCAAACAGATCCTTTATTGTATCGCTTTTCGGTCCTTTGGTTACATTAAACCTTCGTTGAAAACGTCGTCTTGTTGCAACAACACTGTGTTCTAGGCGGTGGAATTCCAACACCAGAAAAATCCTCTGTTCTAAGGAATAAACCATGTTGCTTACAGCACACTTGCACGTTGTGAACAGCACACGCTTACAGCAGAAAGACGGCGTACAGAATGGCGCACCCACAGACTGCGGTGTCTTCTATATCTTTCACATCGCTTGCAGCGCCATCTGTTGTTGAAAATTGTAACTACTGTAATTTCGAAAGTTTCTCCGCCTGAAAATGTACTGTTGTCCCAAGCATATTGCAACAAACGGTGTATTTCTATCGCTGAACGTTTAGTTTTTATTGCCGTTTCAAATATACCGGTCATTTTTTAAACACCCTGTATATATATATATATATATATATATATATATATATATATATATATATATATAGACAATTTAAATAAAAAGAAATAAATCAGTTTATATTTCGACACTTATTTTAACATTGATCAACTTGATTCATAACTAAACTGGTGCCTTATTTAGGATTGTGAAAATGTGAGTTTGTTATCTTACGGAACACATCAAATATGGAGCCAAGATTGGGAGACTGCATACATCATTGCATTCATAAAATAACACACGAAGAACGTTGAAACATATGCAAGAGGAAATTAACCACAACCAACCAATTCAATTTTCACCCAAAGAAGTTACGTTCGTAGCGCAAGCCTGTCCGTCATGAAATTACCACACACTGGTATACTAAATTCATACAAACTCTGTGTGAAATCTTCCCGAAAAGAATCGCTGAGGGCTACTTTGATCATTACACTACATGCTTCACATGGTAAACTTGGTTTACACAAAGAGTGCAACTCCACAATAATTTTGATAAATAAAATAAATTACATCGAAACACAAATTATAAAAGAAAAACCTCGAACTGGTTACTGTCGTCTTACTATTAACCTGATGGGTCAAACAATTGTATAAGCACGTGGTACTGGTCTCACAAAGTACACCCCACGTGGGTTGAACATAAAGGAAAGTTGATACATTGAAAAATATTGTCAAGACAAGACGTTATAATCTCACGCACATTCGCATTTAAGACTGATGATCTTAGTTAGAGTTACGGATCAACCACACGTGGATCCACTTTACTCACAAAGTAGTGACAAAGCAACTACTGGAAGGTATTCTGAACTTCACACTCGAATTACACTGCGTTGCATTTAAGATAACATTAGACATTTTAGATCTAAACCAGAAATAAAGGTGATTAAATTTTCAGTTAGGCTGAACTTAAGAAATCCATTGTCCCGCGGACTTAGCAGAGACGCGCTTAGCCGGAGGTCTTACCACTTCAGACGCTCGCCGCGGCCAGACTGCCTGGGCCCCTACCGAGGGTGCTTAACGGAAGTGACCAGAGAGGCAGCTTCCTTTACCAACATGACAAGGGACGGACAGGACCATAGTAAGAATAGGAAACTCTCTGTTTTTAGAAAGCGTAGCTATCTGTTCCGACGTTGGTTCAAATGGTTCAAATGACTCTGAGCACTATGGGACTTAACTTCTAAGGTCATCAGTCCCCTAGAACTTAAAACTACTTGAACCTAAGGACATCACACACATCCATGCCCGAGGCAGGATTCGAACCTGCGACCGTAACGGTCGCGCGGTTCCAGACTGTAGCGCCTGGAACCGCTCGGCCACTCTGGCCGGCTTCCGACGTTGGTCCTACTGTTCTCTAGCAGACAGGCTTGTCTGCTACCATCAAGCATGCAACTAGAAATACATTTGCTCATTCATCCTCTCACACACACGGGAAGGAGGATGACAGTATCTTATCATATACAGTATATAAAAGAAAGTGGATGTAGCTTACGTGTGAGACTGTGTGACATGAATTACATATAAACTGTGTAGTGTGACAGATCGTTCTTGTTTATGTGTAAAAGTAACACATTCCACTGTTTAGTCTCCTCCCAGATAGTCAGAAACACCACAGTAAATTTAGAAGAGGAATTTATGCCGTAAATGACAACAGATTTAACAGATTTAAGTAGTTAACATAAAAGGAATCCAACAGAGACCTTTCAGTTATTTCAGAGTTGCAACATATTGATACTGTTAGCAGACCGACCAGTAGTTGTTTACTAAATAACGCAAGAATCGGGTTCAGTTACTCGGTTTTTCTTTTGCTGAGCGCGTGACGTTTACTATAAACAGGCAGAGCAACAGAGAAGCCCAAGCGATAGCAGCACTTCCCAGGATACCTCCGCATCCCATTGTGTTGGCAGTTTGTGTAGATGACCATTATGTGATTTTATTTCAGATGTTACAAAATGAAGTTAAAAGTGCGCACAGGGTAGCTGAGGCCGCTGCTAAATGATGATTTGATGGAGCAGATATGACTGTATTGAATAGACAGCTACCCACTCCTGGAAGTCAGAAAGTGAGAATCATCATCCAGCATAGAGCACCAATGCTACGAAAAATCATGACACAGATATTCACTCATCAGGCAGTACATCATGACCACAGACCTGCAATCGGTATAAACCCGTCTTTTGTATGCTAATTTTGTACTGACCATCTGTATTGTAATACGTACCGTTTCTTAAAACATACATATCCTACAACTAAATTATTTTTAATGATATACGCACCAATCATTGGTCACACTTTTCAGTCACACCTTCCAGAAAATTCATGAAGACTACAAGAGAGTTAAACAAAACCTTTATGATATGTCGAAGACAGAACTACAAAACACATCAATGTGGATAAGTTAACATACATACTAAATTTAGTGTTAGAGGCTACATTTAATATATTAGGAATCTGCTAAAGTATTACAAATACACCATCAGCGAGAGAAAGACTTTCCCAAAACGTACGTAGTGGTCAGAACAGAAGTTCAAAGTGACCTTCATGCATATCTAAACTTCAAGCATTGGTGAACTCTTCTTGACATAGCTGATCCTCAGTTACCATTACTGCACGAACGCGTGGTTTCAGGTTCTTGCACATACATCGGTGAAGTATAGTAAACGATCTCCTTCAAGTTTCCCCCAGAAAGGAAGCCTGGGACTTAGGTCAACCGAACGCAGAGGCTATAAAACCGAACTTTGGCGAACGAACAAGTCCCATAAAAGGTTCTACCTCCATCACCAAATGAATTTGTTTACATTTTAAAGACATACGCCGTTTGTGAACAGGAAATTTCTAAGCATCCAGTGATACGGACTTTCGTAGTATTTTCAAACAATGCTTACATTCCATAGCAATTCTACAAACGGAAGGGAAAAAATTATCTAATTATGAGGCTTAACTTTATTGAGGAATAATTGTCTCGCTATAAAAGCAAGGAGTGCTCTGTTTATGGGAGTCCAACGGGAGCTACATTACGTTACGTACACTCTAATATTAACCAAATCTTTACATGTTTAATAAAATGGTTACAGTTCATATTTTCGAGGCTTTGTTTCATCCACAGTGCTCGAAGAAACAGAGGGTCAAAATCCTACATTTTATACGGAACACATTTCGACAAGAAACATTTTATCCACTTCATTTTTCTTCGAAGATCGGCTGTTCCCTTCCATTCAGAGATGTTTTCAGTTGCACACTGGCAGACAGTCCCTATAATCGTGGTGTCTTCCTTTAATCACATTTAAGATGTAACACAAGCTAGTAATTCGCTGTTAATCAATGGATTATCAAACAAACCGAGGCTACTACGCTGCTGCCAGCACAAAACAACAGTTATAATGCAGATTTCTTTGGAAATAGATTAATTTTCTATTATTCTCAATCCTAGGTAATCAAATATAGTTGTAGTTGTGTACATAGAAACTAATAATAATAATAATAAAAATAATAATAAAATTTTACACACACACACATACACACACACACACACACACACACACACACACACGCAGACACACAAAAGGACACTCATTGCCTATTGTAGATTCGTAGGCCTGCAGCATTGTCAGTATTTTTAAGAAGTGTTTTAAATACATAATTTAGTCATACATCTGGAGGATATTGTAATAGCCTTTCCAAGATTCGGGAATCTTCTGGAAATTGTGCAGCACCGGGCCTTCCACTGCAGAAGCACAATCGAAAATCGAAATCAAGCATCCGGTTTTTCGGGAACTTACGCTATGAATTGCATCCATAAATACTGAAGGAATCTCAACAGCTAAGGAACAATTGTTGCATAGTTTGCACGCGGATCAACAAATACGGAGGAATCGCTCTATAGTGACTCTCGATCGGTGGAGGAACCAAACACTTGCGCTCAATAAAATAAGAAAAATACGACCATTTGACCAATTAGTGTTCAAAAATTTGCTTATCACTGGGACATCATACGATCTTCACCAGCTGAACAGTGGTATGGTGCATTGAACTACACATATAGATGTTCTATATAGAACTCCAAAAATATCAGAGTTGCTGCGAGTGGCTTAAATATGATAGAGTGAGTGCAGAACTAATATATTTGTTACGCAAGGCAGAATAGTATCGACCATCTACAATACTAAAACAAACGATATTAAGATAATCTTAATGGAACTCAGAGATGTAGTTGTTACATATGTTTATAAACCTCCGAATGAAGTGTTGAGGTTCAAAGCGCTACATATTATAACTGAAAAGTCGTCTGTTTTAGCGTTTGAATCTAAATTCCACAGTATCGTGTGGGGCATTTTCAGGGGGGCCATGTTAGAAAGGCTCTGTTGTCGTCGCGTCAAACCCTATACGTGACCTTCATCCACAGCTGTATGTAACCTTGTTCCTTCATTTCACGGAGTAAGAGGATACAGACCTTTTCTTCTGGACTTATTCTATGCAAGTAAATGTATAGCACAGAGGTGCTCTAAGCCTGCGTTTTGAGATAGTGTGAACGTAACCGCGTAGTTAATGTCACAGTTCACAATGAATATTACAATTCACCCCAATCAACCATCAACGATCAAAGTTAGCTGCCTCCAGTACCTGATAAGGAGACTGAAGAAACGAAACTGTCATCCACACCCTCGCTACGACCAGTTTAAAACTGGTACTTCTCATTCTACCGTGGGACGATTCCTGTCAGTTGATTTGACCGTTAGTGGAGAAGCAATTATGAGCAAAGGGTAGTGATGTGCCATAAATTTAAGTCAATTTGGACACAAAATCTGCCAATTTCCAACGGATGTACCACAAGATCCAAGGAAATAATGACCATAGAGGCTCTACTGCTAGACCTGACGTGGCGGAAGGAGTGGTTTACCAGAAAAGGTGACTGACAACCTGTAGCCACAGAGACATAGCGCAAGACCACTGAGAGCAGCGAAGCGGTTTAGAAAAGTTTTCAAAACATTGTCATCCTGTTGAGAGAGGAAGGAATAACAAGGAGTCGGCTGGGGTGGCCAAGCGGTTCTAGGCGCTACAGTCTGTAACCGCGCGACCACTACGGTCGCAGGTTCGAATCCTACCTCGGGCATGAATGTGTGTGATGTCCTTAGGTTAGTTAGGTTTAAGCAGTTTTAAGTTCTAGGGGACTGATGACCTTAGAAGTTAAGTCCCATAGTGCTCAGAGCCATTTGAACCAATAACAAGGAATCATATCGAAGAATGGAGAGGTAGGACGAATAGTAATAACTTTATACTTACTCTCGTGATTGGTGGAGGAACCAAACACTTGCGGTCAATAAAATAAGAAAAATCGATCATTCGGCGAATTAGTATAAAAAAATTGATGATCACTGGAATATCATACACTCGTCACCAACTGAAGAGTAGTTTGGTGTAACAAAACGTGCTGTCCGTGAATGGAACCTGTTCGTTTACTGACAAGTCTGCAATGTTTGGTTCACTGGGTTAGTGGTCAGCTGGCCGCTGAAATCTGCAGGGCTGACAGCCCACACGCTGTGTGGTATCTGACACTCCCTTTAGTACCCCATCCTATTGACACTTTGCCTCAAGTTCTTCACATGTTTCTTACAATGTCCTCACCTCCGTTTGCAGTTCCCATGGGTTAAAACCACCTTTAATCCCCATTGGTAACTGGTGACTATCGCATCTTCCTTCCAGGACAACACCCGTCCTTCGAGGTGGTGATTCTGTAGTGCCTCCATCCCGATGCAGGCAAAAAAATTCAGCACTACTATGACACATATTCCTTCCTATCTTGCCCTCCGCGTATCGCAACCTGAGGATGCGGAAAGTAACACCCTTTGTCCCTCCTTAGAAGGCTGCTGCCCTTAGCAGTACTACTCACAAACAGCAAAATAACTGAAGTAATGTGTCCAATAACATAACTTATTCACTAGAATCCTGTACATACGCAAACATATAATAAAAAGAATCACCGGCCAACACTGCTACCCTTCTTGACCTTAATGCATACGGCCCTTTGTATAAAGGCTCAACCACATGATCTTGCGTTTTCCTCAGACTCCGTTTCGTCGTGTTCTTCTCCGGATCTATCGTTGACACTCCTGGAATCGTCTCTGGACTACCCCGAAACGGTCGTATACGCTCACTGCCAGCCGGTGTGGCCGAGCGGTTCTAGGCGCTTCAGTCTGGAGCCGCGAGACTGCTACGGTCGCAGGTTCGAATCCTGCCTCGGGCATGGATGTGTGTGGTGTCTTTAGGTTAGTTAGGTTTAAGTAGTTCTAAGCTCTAGGGGACTGATGACCTCAGATGTTAAGTCCCATAGTGCTGAGAGCCATTTGAACCATACGCTCAACTCGTGCTGATGTTATTCTTGTTGATAGGTGGAGCTTCACGGGGACTGAAAAAGTAGTCTCCGCCACCTGATAAGGTCCTTGATACCTTCTGATGAACTTCTTCGTCTTCCCTTTCAGCGTGTAGGGACTGGATAACATCACCCACTGTCCTACCTTACAGTGCGGTAAACTTGCCGTATGTCTCACTGATTCCTCCTTCTTCTCTAATGCCTTCATATTTGCCGTCTGTATTAGTTTCCATATTTGTCATACTGTTTCTATAAACTCGCGTACTGACTCTCCAGCTGTGCCTGTCTTCGTCCTTAGTGAGTCGAACGGTGATGGCGTTTTCCAACCATACACCACCTTTATGGGACTAGCCCAGTATTCATGTGAACTTTAGAATTATACGACGACGTAACTTAGGTCCATATCCCAGTCCATAAAATGTGTGTTCACATAATAATGTAATATTTTTCCAACTGTTCTATATACTCGTCCCATTCTAGCATTGGCTTTTGGATGAAGCTATAATTGACACAGATCCTTAATTAAGTCTGACATAAAATTCGTACCTCGTTCCATATTTATCATATCCGGCATTCCAAACTTCAACATCCAGTTGTTAACAGTTGCTTGTGTAACTGTTATTGTTTACTGATTTGTCATAGCAACTATTTGCATGTACCGGGAAATGTGATCTGTTATTGTTGGTACGGATGTGTTTCTTGCTGGCATACGATTGAACAGTCCTAATAAATTAACTGGAAGCACTTCAATCAGTTTCAATGCTTCTGGTAACTTCTGCAACGTTACTCACATACGATTCAAGTCAGCTCGCTGTGCACACTGTATGCAATTCGTAACATATTGATCCACATCTTCTTGCTCTCCACCAGTACCTGTCGGCTACTCTCTGCATCCTCAATCACCAGATAACCGTGATCATGTGCTACTTTTAGCACATCCTCATGATACTGCACTGGTACTACAACCCGAAACCCTTACTTCAATTCCTTCAACAACAATCCGTCACATGTGTTAAACTGCGATTTTGTCGTCTACTGTTTTCAGTCATACATATTCTCTGCTGCTGCATGTCTTTTGTGAATACGATGCTATTATCCAAGTACGCTAGACAATGAAAAGTTTTCAACCCTCTGAAAACACCGTCCAACAGCCTCTGAAACATTGGAGGTGCATATTTTATTACAAAGGACATTCTATTGAACTGATAATGCTCCAATGGTACCGAAAATCCTGTTTTCAATAACAACTTCTTATTGGTGTTAACAGCTCCTCAAATCCATGATCAAGAAAGACTAACGTTACCTTAATTTATCTATTCTCCTAGTAATGTTTGCAATGGGCTATACATCTGTTATGATCATGCAGATCAGGTGACGGTAATCACAGCATAACCTGTATAAAATAGTTCCGGCCATAGACTTCTTTGGTACGACCATAATTTCTGCACTCTATGAACTATTGCTCTCGTCTATTATCCTGTACACTAATTGCTGGTTAATAAAATCTTGCGTAGTCAACTGAAGTACCTAGGAATGCGATATGGTCTTCAGTACAAAAGTGCTCCGTTCCCTGTATATGTTCTCTCTCTCTATTCCGCTTAGATCCTCGACTTCTCTGCGTAATGCAGCTTTAATGGTGGCTTACAGCTGTTCGTGGCTCACACTCCTCGTGCACCACTCTCCTTTATCCGAAATGTCTAAACTCCCTATTAAAATCCCATTGCTCAGATCCTCTACATCGACGCAAAATTGCCTATATTTACAGGTACCACTCTCCCACGATTCCTCTCTCGTATATGCACAACACTTCTCGTAATAAAATAAATTACGGCATCTGGTGTATCGTTCTTTTCCAAAGGCTCCATAGCACATAACGTAACGACAGGTTACTCATGCACCACATTCACCGATACCGACTTCCTGGTGCCACCTGGTACACAATAATGTGAATCAAGCCTTAGTGTAATTGTAGGCATTGGTTTGTCCAATATGTTAGACGCCCATCATGGCAGCCGAAGATCAGTTTAGCATCATGCTAATTCAAAAAAAATCTAAGCCCAAGATCATGCTGTATCCCTCGGTCACATGCGGAACCGCGTCTACGAACTGCTTAATTCGATCAGCCTCTATACAAAAATCTACGTCCGCCCACCCCAACAGGTTTCAAATCATTATCTCTGACCCCATGTAACCTACAGCTTGGCGGGTTCCATTGCCTTTGATCCACTAAGGCTCTGCCGGTAAACGAAACCTGTGCACGTGTGTTCAACATAACTTGTACTCTTTACCCACTACAACAGCTCTTACTGTACATTCCACCTCTAAATACATTTTCGTTGTAGCTAATTTTAACGGGAAGTCCCTTAGGTGGACTTCAGGTTCCCTCTTGCGTTTGAAGGCTGCTTACCACCTCCTCATCCACCCATACTTCCATTACCAAAATTCTGCTGCTGACATCTTCCACTTCCTCTGCATCTCTGTACATGGCGACACTATCACTATACATACGCATTCTGCCCATATCTGTACCATTTAATGTTCACAGTAGCCGATATCTATCTCGTAACCCTTCTAACGTATCAGTTTCTTTGCAATCTCTCGTTAAACTAATAGTTGAGTACAGATCCATTGGTGTACCTGTATGCACCGTCCTTGACAAGTCTGACTACTGCTGTCCCCTCAGAAAGGCAACGAGTTCCGTTTGCTCAAATCCTTGGAACAAAACTGCACTTGCAGCATCACTCCATCCTAACTCGCATCTGTGTTCATTAACGACACAAGATACTACGTCCAACGACACAAGATACTACCGTATAGACCTGGTGGGAGCAAGTGTTGCACACTGCACGCAGACGTATACGTTAACCCATGACACATGGCAACAGGGAAATTGTCTCAGCAATGCTGTACCAGTTCTTATTACATGTCCCTGTTGCTCATTTCTGTTGGAATTGTTATATATAGAAAAAATCACTGAGCGCTTTTCTAATTTTGTATAATAACACAATATTTCAAACCAATGTAGATTTTACGAATAAAAAGTACTGGTTTTTAAGAATGGCTTATTTAAAAACGAAAAATTTTAGCACTGCTGCAATGACTACTTTCTTATTTCGGGTTTTTTTGTTTCGGCTATTAGTAAAAAAAATAAAAAACACCTGTTATAGCCGAGACAAACAAATACCGAAAAATACCGGTTATTCAAAACTAAAATAAAAGGTATCGGTATTAACCGGTCGGTTTTTCCCGTTCCCCACTGTCACGGTGGGGAATGCCCACCGCACTGAGATGCCAGTCCGGTGGTGGCAATTGGTAGCTGGTGTGCAGGGGAATTGACCCGGTGCACCCTGGTTAGGTGTCGGCTGTGCTGCTGCTGATGTGGTCAACCACGCTGTGACTCTGTCCGGTGAGGGATTCAGTGCGCAGAGCTGTTGCCTTGTCATGGTCTCGAAGCAGTGGCCTCTGTTGTGGTCCTCAAACTGCACAGAAGGATGGTCCTGGTTGGTCTATAAGACTCCGAATAATTCAGTTAAAAAAATAAGGATTACTTACAGTCGGCAGAGGCGCTCTTGCTGTGCATGTGCACCCCTATCAGTCACTAACCTTGGAACACTACTGCTACTGTAAGTGTGGAAATCTGTCATCATCCACGTTACATTAGTCAGTGCAATACCTCTAAGTTCGCTATTTAGGCGAGCCACCTGCCTCACAACATTGCGTTGGCCTTGTTAATTTATTAGATTAATATCCCACGCTCGTCTGCCATCATCACATGCTCATATACGGTCGGTACGCTACATATAATTATGATTATGATCTACCTACCGATAAGGCACATAGGAATTCGATTTCAAAACAGGTGCATATTTAATAATGCTCATTGGGACAAATTTTCTTCTAACGACGAGCTTATTAGAATAGATGCACCAAAATAGCTGCTCAGAATAACAAATCTTTATTTACTACAGACTGTCTCGGCATTTATCGCCACTGACAAATACGTCTAGACTGATATGACGTACATATTACGTCTTTAGTGAATTATCTTTGACTGTCACTGTTTTAATAAGGTGGTAAATGTAATACATTGAAAAATTAAACGGTAATTACAGTGTAACAGTTTCCAGAATGAGATTTTCACTCTGCAGCGGAGTGTGCGCTGATATGAAACTTCCTGGCAGATTAAAACTGTGTGCCCGACCGAGACTCGAACTCGGGATCTTTGCCTTTCGCGGGCAAGCGCTCTACCATCTGAGCTACCGAAGCACGACTCACGCCCGGTCTCACAGCTTTACTTCTGCCAGTATCTCGTCTGCTACCTTCCAAACTTTACAGAAGCTCTCCTGCGAACCTTGCAGAACTAGCACTCCTGAAAGAAAGGATATTGCGGAGACATGGCTTAGCCACAGCCTGGGGGATGTTTCCAGAATGAGATTTTCACTCTGCAGCGGAGTGTGCGCTGATATGAAACTTCCTGCCAGATTAAAACTGTGTGCCCGACCGAGACTCGAACTCGGGATCTTTGCCTTTCGCGGGCAAGCGCTCTACCATCTGAGCTACCGAAGCACGACTCACGCCCGGTCTCACAGCTTTACTTCTGCCAGTATCTCGTCTCCTACCTTCCAAACTTAACAGAAGCTCTCCTGCGAACCTTGCAGAACTAGCACTCCTGAAAGAAAGGATATTGCGGAGACATGGCTTAGCCACAGCCTGGGGGATGTTTCCAGAATGAGATTTTCACTCTGCAGCGGAGTGTGCGCTGATATGAAACTTCCTGGCAGATTAAAACTGTGTGCCCGACCGAGACTCGAACTCGGGACCTTTGCCTTTCGCGGGCAAGCGCTCTACCATCTTGAGCGCTTGCCCGCGAAAGGCAAAGGTCCCGAGTTCGAGTCTCGGTCGGGCACACAGTTTTAATCTGCCAGGAAGTTTCATAACAGTGTAACAGTAGCTGATCGAGACTGTCTGTCTACTGTCACACCATAATTAACATCTTATTTTCAATGTATTACACTTACTACCTTATTATAACAGTGGCAGTTGTAAGACAGTTCACTAACGGCGTTATATGGACGTCACATCAGTCTAGACGTACTTCACAATAGCAACCAATGCCGAAACACGCTACTGTAAATAGACATTTGTTATTTTTAGCAGCAATTTTGATACATCTATTCTAATAATCATCTCGTTATCAGACATATATTATGCTGCTGGCTCTAAAGAAGAAAACCTTTCTTCTGTCCAAGATGAAAAGATCAATATACACTCCTGGAAATGGAAAAAAGAACACATTGACACCGGTGTGTCAGACCCACCATTCTTGCTCCGGACACTGCGAGAGGGCTGTACAAGCAATGATCACACGCACGGCACAGCGGACACACCAGGAACCGCGGTGTTGGCTGTCGAATGGCGCTAGCTGCGCAGCATTTGTGCACCGCCGCCGTCAGTGTCAGCCAGTTTGCCGTGGCATACGGAGCTCCATCGCAGTCTTTAACACTGGTAGCATGCCGCGACAGCGTGGACGTGAACCGTATGTGCAGTTGACGGACTTTGAGCGAGGGCGTATAGTGGGCATGCGGGAGGCCGGGTGGACGTACCGCCGAATTGCTCAACACGTGGGGCGTGAGGTCTCCACAGTACATCGATGTTGTCGCCAGTGGTCGGCGGAAGGTGCACGTGCCCGTCGACCTGGGACCGGACCGCAGCGACGCACGGATGCACGCCAAGACCGTAGGATCCTACACAGTGCCGTAGGGGACCGCACCGCCACTTCCCAGCAAATTAGGGACACTGTTGCTCCTGGGGTATCGGCGAGGACCATTCGCAACCGTCTCCATGAAGCTGGGCTACGGTCCCGCACACCGTTAGGCCGTCTTCCGCTCACGCCCCAACATCGTGCAGCCCGCCTCCAGTGGTGTCGCGACAGGCGTGAATGGAGGGACGAATGGAGACGTGTCGTCTTCAGCGATGAGAGTCGCTTCTGCCTTGGTGCCAATGATGGTCGTATGCGTGTTTGGCGCCGTGCAGGTGAGCGCCACAATCAGGACTGCATACGACCGAGGCACACAGGGCCAACACCCGGCATCATGGTGTGGGGAGCGATCTCCTACACTGGCCGTACACCACTGGTGATCGTCGAGGGGACACTGAATAGTGCACGGTACATCCAAACCGTCATCGAACCCATCGTTCTACCATTCCTAGACCGGCAAGGGAACTTGCTGTTCCAACAGGACAATGCACGTCCGCATGTATCCCGTGCCACCCAACGTGCTCTAGAAGGTGTAAGTCAACTACCCTGGCCAGCAAGATCTCCGGATCTGTCCCCCATTGAGCATGTTTGGGACTGGATGAAGCGTCGTCTCACGCGGTCTGCACGTCCAGCACGAACGCTGGTCCAACTGAGGCGCCAGGTGGAAATGGCATGGCAAGCCGTTCCACAGGACTACATCCAGCATCTCTACGATCGTCTCCATGGGAGAATAGCAGCCTGCATTGCTGCGGAAGGTGGATATACACTGTACTAGTGCCGACATTGTGCATGCTCTGTTGCCTGTGTCTATGTGCCTGTGGTTCTGTCAGTGTGATCATGTGATGTATCTGACCCCAGGAATGTGTCAATAAAGTTTCCCCTTCCTGGGACAATGAATTCACGGTGTTCTTATTTCAATTTCCAGGAGTGTAGTACACCCGAATCCTGTTAGGCTTATGCCCCCCTACATGTTGACAGAATACTATAAACTTTATAACAATTATCCTCTTACTAAGTAAAGTGCTAAAGTTATAGGTTAAACTCACTTCCATATCTCAAGCTCTGATGTCTCCTTGGTTGACAGTGGTTGTTATTGATATGAGCAGAAGCAGTGAACAAACCTGGAGGCTGCTAAGACGCTTGAGTAGCGAACGTAACTAAATAGGTACGTGTCCTAGCGTAAAGACAATTCAATTTGCCCTTCAAATTTTATTAATTAGAAAAAACAATAATAGAAATGTGTATAACCTTAAAATTGTGATATAACCATGAGCACACTATTTTTCTTAACGTTTGACAACAGATGACCTGGAACCGGCGCTGGAGGGGGAAAAAGGAAGATCAATGTTCAACGTCCCGTCGACAACTTGTCATTAGAGAAGGTAACAAGCTCTGATTATGAAAGTATGGAGAAGGAAATCAGCTATGCCTTTTCAGAAAAAAAACTATCCCAGCATTTGACCAGACCGATTTAAGGAACTCACGAATGACCTCCCAAATTCGTGTCCAATTTCTAACCACCGGTCAACCTTAATTTCTTTTCGTAACAGTAATTTATTGAGTAGTCAACATGTACAACGACCTTACATTGAAATGAAAATGTTAAACATGAGTATGATGCAGTTAATTATAAAAACCACAACAGAAGTATCTGAATATTCGTGAAAACAGGAACTTCATTTTACGAAAAGGAATAAATAAAAGGCACAGTCAGCTTCAGGCTGATGGAAACGCAGTGGGCAGGGATCGAATCCCGAGGCCTGACTACGATGTCTTCCCTGCCCCTCTTCCCAATTCCCCCTCCCCCCCTCCCAAACCCTCATCATCCTCCTTGTCACTGAGGTGCTCCATTACATGGATTGTTTTCTAAAAACAGTACCAATAGCAATAAAGGAAGGAATACAGAAGAAAAACGGAGACGAGAAAACAGAAGCACAATGAGGGCATCCGCTGCTGTCGGGACTGTCTTTGAAAGGTATGATTTCACTATGTTGGTGAGAATTCTTGAAATCGAGGCAGCTGTAAAAATGGGTCAAATGTCTTTGAGCACTATGGGACTTAACTGCTGAGGTCATCAGTCCCCTAGAACTTAGAACTACTTAAACCTAACTAACCTAAGGACATCACGCACATCCATGCCCGAGGAAGGACTCGAACCTGCGACCGTAGCGGTCGCACGATTCCAGATTGTAGCGTCTTGAACCGCTTGGCCACTCCGGCGGGCGAGACAGCTGCAAGCAGGAGCAGTAATCCGCAAATGTCTATTGGTGAAAAGCCAAATGCTCATTATCACCTTCACAAGCAACGACAAAATTTACAAAATGAACAAGCAACCAAATTACCACATTAGTCTTTGTCCTCGAGAAAAAGAAGTAGCCAGCAGCAAAATTATATCAGTGGAATATGCAGCCTCAGCAAACCGAGTGAGGAAAGTCAATTGCTTTCTGAGCCAGGACCAGCTTCCTAGGTGACCACAAGTAAACAGTTGCTGCGGCGAATATTGGGATGCACACCTATCGCATTTATCGGTGTCACTAATACCGATACGATATAGACACTCGTAGGTGGAAATTACATTGTTGACCACGCTGTACCAGGAAGGCGCCGCTGCACTTGATAGAACCGGGAGGGTGATGTTTTCCTACACAATTTTTGAGGATATTTTCTGTGATAATTGATCAACGGGACTGGACCAGGGAATCTCTCCCGAGCTGCTCAACAAAAACTTGGTCGTGAGCATCTGCCGCTGCAATATGTCAGCACCCAACTAGCTCATGGCTTGGTAAAACTGTCTTACGTGGTTCTGTGTAAAATTAGGACGACCAGTGTCAACAGGGGGATCACGACTCACCGGATATCCTGAGGGGAACAGCCGAGACTTAAAGGTATATGTCGCCTTCCTCTCGTCACTATCATGTATCGCAATCTGAAGATACGACACTTCCATAGAAAGCGGCGGAACAACTGCTTCAGTTTCTTAGCCATCGTGGAGGGAAACGGGGAAAGTTATACGATTTAATATGCCTTGCACAGCGCATACGTATCCGAAATTCGTATCTCCTGCAGAAGAGTAAGAGAGCGCCGTTCATATTCCGACATTGCTCCTTGGATCTCATCACTAACCGATTTCCAGTTAAGAGTCGTCGTTTGGAGAGGACAACGATCAATGACAACTCCCGGTGACGTTTGTCGATCCACAGCAGTGGTCGACGCGATTACTGCTCTATCGAAAGCCCGTAAATTAATAAGTTTACTTTTGCCCTCGTTTAGCCGCCAACCAGAGAAACGCAATAACCATCGATACTCGCTTTCAGCAGAGATATTTCTACACTTCGAAGGAGTAAAAGCATTACATCATCGGCGTAAGCGGTCGTTCCCGAAAGCGTCCAATCCTAAAGCTGCACGGCAACCTTCATAAGCAGCGGCTCCAGGGATAAGACAAATCAAGACATTGAGAGCGGGCTCCCCTGCGGCTCTCCCCAAGGGATGGTAATCAGTGGTGTCAGTTGCCCATTGACAACTACGGAATCTGTAATGCCCGTGAAAAAGTTCCATAACACTCTACGAGCGTCAACAGTGAATCAGATCATCTCCAACTTCCGAAGTATAAATTCATAATTTAAGCGATGGAAAACCTTATTAAAAGTCAAAAAGGCAAAGGCACAATGGAAAGAAGTAACAGCAGCAACCAAAACCGCATTACGGTATTCGGTCACAGTGGTAAAAGTAGAGCCACCAGGAAGACAACTCTGATACTCGCCGGCTACAGTCGTCGTCATGGCAGACATCCTGCGATTCACCGCCCTCAGTACCGTCTGATAATCAAATTTCAATAACGTGAGAGGACGAAAAGTGTCAGTAGTATTAGAATGTTCAGGTATCAACGCAGGTTTCCCCATCTTGAATGGACCTGGCACAACTCCCCCCTCTTACCATCTTGTTCAACATGTTCGTATATATGACACGCAAGAAGAGACAAAACTTCACATATGTGTGAATTCCTAAAAGACCCCGCTACTGAGGTCATCGGTCAAACTGCATATAAAATTCCCTGGTGAGCCAGTCTATACCTGGCTGTTTGTGAGGAGGAAAGGTAACAATAAGATCACACGCGCCATCTGGGTGAAAGGCTGGCAAGACTTCGGTATTCTGCTCAGGCGTGAGTGGCCTACCTAGGGTCCCAATGATAGCTGGAAGCGAAAGTCGCAAGGTATATCCATGGCGTAAAGTTCCGTGTAGTACTGACGTAAGATGTGAACTGCGTCATCTTGGGCTATCAGACGACGGCAGTCAAAGCTTGATATCGTTGCAGATGGCACAACGATGTCAGTTCCTCCGCCGCTACTGATAGTGGTTTCCATCGCCCCGCAAATCTTCCGTCTGATGACGCTTCAGCTGCAAGAATTTTGCTTTAATACATCGCACTTCTGCAATCTGCAGGGAGGCGTGATCCGCACGCCCATACAAGTCGCTAAAGAGAGAATAATAAAATTCGTGAGTTCTCCGAAATTCGCTTTCCGTAGCAACGTGATTAGTGATCAAAGTTTGACGGAGCTTCGGTTTATCCGGGGCAGTCCACCATTTCAGAGTGATAGATCAAAGACTACGCTTCGACACATCGTGTATCGCATGGTCGAGAGAAGGATCTTCCAAGTCAGTGACATTTACAATCCACGGGGAAGGAATAGTTTCATCGGTTATCGATCAAATCGGAAAGGGTTGGCCAGAGCACAGTGATCAGAAAAGCTGGCAAGGATAACGTCGGCAGCAAGGATCCGATCGTGCATCCAATCCCTCAAGTAAATTCTGTCAGTCCTGCTGCTAGAGGTCGCAGTAAAATGCGTAAATTTCAACTACATTAGATGTTTACACTTCCAAACATCTTTCAAGTGTATCGAGGGTATTAACTCGTTTAAATATCGACAATAGTTGAAATTGGAAGATTGATCATCGGGACGTAGAAATACAGTTAAAATCCCCATCCATTAATAGACGCCGAGGACTCCTACGTCAAAGATAATCACCCTTTTATAAAAGAGCGAGCTTTCCAGTTTGTGGCTAGAACCAGGCGGAGCATATAAGGCAACCAACGCGAGGTCAAAAAGTTTACAATCGTCAGATTCAAGAACATCTCATTCAAAAGTGGTAATGTCTTCCCGAAAGAATAAAGCAATTCCCGTCGAAAATTCTCAAGCCACATTGAAAACAGTTCGAAATCCAGGGAGAGGAACACTATATTCACACAGGAGGCATATATAAACTGACGCAGCTAAGCTAGGCGCAGATCTGACAGCTGACACCACTCGGTTTACATTTGTTTTGACAAATATATATGCTTGAGCACCTGAACCATAAAAATAAAAAAAAAGAAACGGAAATAACAGAACAGCATGACTGTTACCCAAGTCGCTCAGTCACCCGCCACAGTCCGTCGCGGAGTCTAACAACAAATCCAAGAGCAGGAAGGCAGTACCGGCTCCAAAAGAATCTTAACCTTTAGTTGTTTCGTGCGCCACTGCACGTTCTTAGCGCGCGCGTTGTTTCGCCCCTGCGAGGCGTCATAACCTCGTAGGGGGATCATGTACCACTTCCATATCAGTCTGTGACTTCCCAGGGTCAGCGGGATCAGACGCCTGTCCCACAAATGGATCAATCTGCTAGACACGCCGACTCCCTAATGGTGGGCAATCAGAGTGAATCTCAGAGAGAGAGCGAGACAACTGTAGATTAAAGATTTCCGCAGCTGTAGTCGTAATAGGCAGAAAATAACTATCCCAATCGTCGAGAGCAGACAGAGGACAGGTGGGCATTGCGGCATTATCAACTGGGGGGGTGAGGGGCTGCGAAGAAAACGATTCCGACACACACTCGCACAGGGACCGCTCCATAGGAGCCACCACCGCAGCAACAGGAATACTAGAAGGTGCTTCCCCGATCTCTGCGTCTTCAGGGCTATGTGGTACCACACTACTGGTAGGAGTGACAGGCAAACAAGGCTCAGGGGAACATGGGAAAGGGGAAAGCATAGCTAATTCATCAAAATACTCAGTGCGGCGCCACTTATGAATTACCAGCGCTGCCACCCAAGCAGTAACAGGAACGGGTTCAGGCTCTGCTTGCAACGGCGGAAAATCACCCGAAGTGACGGTGAAAACTTTCGGACGGTCACCAGAAACGAGGGAAGATGTAGCCCTGAGTTCGTACCACAGGGGATAAGATCAGCACCCGTTAAATTACGTCACTGTTCCAAGGAAGGCCAAAAAACCAAAACTCTTCGCGTGCAGCTGATTCGGAGACGGCCACTTTCATTGCACGGAAGACACGTCCCCAACTGTCCGCTGTACGTAACATAAATACGACAGCCACAAAGTTGCACATAAGGCGAAAAGTTCTGTTTGATTTGCGTTTCCACCGACTTGACCAACGTACACGAAGAATGCCTCTCACGTCACCATCTTGCACCAAAACATCTTTACGATACATATTCTCTACCATAGGAAGTAGACTAAATATTCGAACATTGGTATATTCAGTGCCGGCTTTCACAAGCCGCACTATACTGATCGGACCGTCTCTACGCCAATAGGCTAGCTGAATACAGAGCTTTAATAGGAACTTGCCCACTTGAAGGGGATCTGGCTGCACGTTACGGGTCGACTTATCAGATGAAAAGCTAAGAGTACATTTACGTGGAACACTCTGAGATGCAATGAAGAACAAACAGGAGAGGACGAAATCTGTGTGAGACACACCCCAAAGAAGAGCGAAACTGGGCAAGGACGATGAGAAACACACAAAGATACAAACACCAATGAAGTGATAAATTCCTCAAACACTAACTACGCTGCAGTGGATCGGCGAAGCAGACTACGACCTGCTCGCTCGGCACTCAAACCGGAACTGCATTTGGTGGTAGTGGAGAAGCTAACACAATTGTTTATAACGTATCCTTTACCTCCGTTGGTCTGTGTCTTTCGTGTGGCTGACCAGAGGTCTTTAAACAGCATACAACTGATTGTACTAAATAGATTGAAGATAGTTCATGCACCATATTATATAATTTACATGTTTTTATTTATTCTTTGCTAATATAACTTACTGTGCCATCAAGTAATTCTATGACTGACTGTTATATTCTATACATTCTATATGTTATTTCAACAAGAAGATGATTGTGTAATGTTAAACACCCAGGCATACATTTATAGCAAAATGTAGAAAAGAACGTATGCAGAATGAGTGAAGTAGAACCGAAATGGCAGTCACCTATCTTGAATCTGCTCAGCATTGCTGATTATGCAGTTCTTTACATCTATGTTTGTTCCTACTGCCATTTTATCCTGAGTGCCTCGGCCTTTGCATTACCACTAGGGCCCCAATAGCTAAAATTTTGTTGATGTACTACTCTTTTGACAGATAAATTCAAGGAGTTCCCTTCACTCGCCCGGATAGCCGCGCCCGTTAGCACACCACTTCCGGGATTCGGGGAACCACGCTGGCCCTGCATCTAATCTTCCCAGCTATTTAACGACGAGGGCTGGTGCACCTGCCAGCCTGATTGTGTTTTTTTGGCGGTTACCAAAGAATGAGTCCACTAAATACGATACAACCTGATTAAAAAGTATTCTGTTACCATGTATCCAGTTCCTAGAAAGAAGCACACCTTTTTTACAGCCCGTCGTTACTTGACTGTATCGCGCATCTCTCTCTGAAATACATACACAGCATGCTCAGTGTCCTGAACTGCTGTAAGCATTTGAAGTTGCTACGATTAAAAATATTTTAAGAAATGAAAGGTACGGTGTGCCCATTACAATGGTTGGCTCTCTCCTTTAAAAGATGTCCAGATAGTAAGCCTACAATATTATTGTAATCTGTTGGTACTACAGACTGAGGTAACAGAAAACACGGAACACTTCCTAATATCGTATCGGACTTTCTTTTTCCCGACGTTGTTTAGCAACTCGGACTAGCATGGACTCAATAAGTCGTGGGATGTTCCATGCAGAAATACTGTGACACGCTGCCGCCCGTAATTGCAAAAGTGTTGCTGGAGCCGGATTTTGTGCATGATTTGACATTTAGATTATGCCCCATAAACGTTAGATGGAATGCATGTCGTTAGATCTGAGTAGCCACGTCATTCGCTCGAACTGTCAAGAATGTTCTTCAAACCAATCGCGAACAATTGTTGCCCGGTGACATGGCGCATTGTCATCCATCTGTCGTTGTTTGAGAAAATTATGTCCATGAACGGCTGCAAATGGTCTCCAAGCGGCCAGACATAACCATTTCCCATCAATGATCGGTTCAGCTCAACCAGAGAATACAGTCTGCTCCATGTAACCACAGCGTATACCATTATGGAGCCACCGCCAGCTTGCACAGTGCCCTGTTGACAAATTCGATCCATGGCTTCGCTGGGTCAGTGCCACAATCAGACTCTACCACCAGCTATTACCAACTGAAAAAGGCGCTTATCTTACCAGGTAGCGGTTTTTCAGTCGTCCAGAACTAAAGAGAGGCACTGCAGGCGGTGTCGAGCTGTTAGCAAAGGCAACTGCGTCGGTCGTATAATGCCATAGCCGTTTAACGCCAAATTTCATCGCACTGCCCTAATGAATATGTTTGTCGTACGTCCCACATTGATTTCTGCGGTTAATTCACGCAGTGTTGCTTGTCTGTTAGCACTGACAACTACGCAAAGACAGCTGCTCTCAGTATTTAAGTGATGGTAGTCGGCCACTGCGTTTGCCCATGGCGAGGGATAATGCCTGAAATTTGGTATTCTCGGCACACTATTGACACTGTGGGTCTCGGAATAATGAATTGCCTGATGATTTCCGCAATGGAATGTCCCATGCGTCTAGCTCCAACTAACATTCACGGTCTCGTCGTAAGGTTATAATCACGTCGGAAAACTTTTCAGATGAATCGGCTGAGTGCAACTGACCGCTCCGCCAATGTACTACCCTTTTATACCTTCTATAAGTGATACTAGCGCCATCCGTATAAGTGCATATCGCTCTCCCATGACTTTTGTCACCTCAGTGTAGAGGAAGTGTTAACTTGTTAAATATTACTAGCTTACTAGCGCAGTTGTCAAAACACGCTCAGTCAACAAACGTATTCTAACAATAACGGCGTCCTTTAATTTATTTTATTTATTTTCTAGTGTTCTTTCCTCTGATGGTGAGATTGCATTTAAAATATACGTATAAATATGCAAAAAGTATTCATCATCGACTCCTGTTGAATTTTCACTAGTTTGGACGGATTTGTTAGTATATGCTCCATGTTTGCAAGTGAGATTATTTTAGCTCAAATACTTTTTATCATTAACGCGTCGTATTCTGCCTGTTTACATATCTCGCGTTCGGCACTGCCTATATATGACAACAAGTGTCCAGTGCAGTTTTTAGAGCGGTTACTGCTGCCTCAATGGCAGGTTATCAAGATTTAAATGAGTATGAACGTGGTGTTATACTCGGCACTCGAGCGATGGGAGACAGCACCTCCGAGGTAGCGATGAAGAGGGGATTTTCCCGTACGACCATGTCATGAGTGAATCATGAACATCAGGAATCCGGTAAAACATGAAATCTCCGACAACGCAGCGCCGGAAAAATATACAGCAAGAAAGCGACCAACGACGACTGAACAGAATCTTTCAAGTGACAGAAGTGCAACCCTTCTTAAAACTGCTGCAGATTTCAATGCTGGGTCATCAACAAGTGCAGCGTGCGAACCATTCAACGAAACATCAACGATTTGGGCTTTCGGAGCCGAAGGCCCACACGTGTACCCTTGATGACGGCACGTTACAGAGCTTTACACCTCGCCTGGGTCCGTCAAAATCGATATTGGACTGTTGACAACTAGAATAATGTTGCCTGGTCGGACGAGTCTCGTTTCAAGTTGTATCGAGCGGATGGACTTCTACGGGTATGGAGACCAGCTCATGAATTCATGGACCCTGCATGTCAGCAGGGGACTTCTCAAGCTAGTGCAGGCTCTGTAATGGTGTGGGACGTGTGCAGTTGGAGCGATATGGGACCACTGATACGTCGAAATACGACTCAGACAGGTGACACGCTCATAAGCATCCTGTCTGATCACCTGCATCCATTCAAGTCCACTGTGCATTCTGACGGACTTAGGCAATTCTAGCATGCCAATGTGACACCCCACACGTGCAGAATTGCTACAGAGTGTCTCCAAAAACACTCTTCTGTGTTGAAACACTCCCGCTGGCCACCAAACTCCCCAGACATGAACATTACTGAGCATGTCTGTGATACCTTGCAACGTGCTGTTCAGAAGAGGTCCCCACACCCTCGTACTCTTACGGAGTTAGGGACAGCCTTTCAGGATTCATAGTGTCATTTCCCTCCAGGACTACCTCAGACATTAGTCGAGTCCATGCCACGTAGTGTTGCGGCACTTTTGCGTGCTCGCGGGGGTCCTACAGGATATTAGTCAGGTGTACCTGTTTCTTGGGCTCTTTAGTTTATGACGTTTTTACAGCGTTGCAGCAATTAACTGTCACAATATATTATATTGTGACAGAACATTTTATTGATGGATGTACTTGACTTTCATCAGACATGGAGAAAATACAAAATACTTCACAACAAGGAAATGCGCACAGCTATCATTACGAAAGTCGCTGACAATATTCGCCACTATGCTGCAGGAATCTCCAAGGGAATAAAACGAAGTGGTCACCTTATCCGCACAAGCCACTATAGCACCCCGGACCCAACGCGCATCGTTAAGGAAGATTTCGGGACTACATAGGAAGTGTTCTGTTAACACTGTAATAATGAATCTGTACCTCATGGCCAACAAAACGGGTAACTTGCAGACCATGACGGAGTATTTCACTCAGCAGATCAAGCTTTCTGTCACTAAAGAGTGACTGTCGAGTGAGATAGTTATGTTCAGTTCAACCAGTAATGAGTTCTATAGTTGTCCTTCCTTTATTTGGAAGATGAATTTGGTATTTTCTGCGACACGTGACATAGCTCCAAGTCCCTACAAAATCCGTTACACCGTATTGCACCACCTTACATGGAATGATATTGAAATCCTTCACGCTCATTGTAACTTAGTACAGTATGAGACACGGGGCAGTTCTCCGTCTCATGCATGGAATCTACTAGTATTTTTATTCACTTCCTTAAATCAGAGAGAGACCGAACGTGTCTAAGGAGCTACAGGAGATTTGTCCTCAACCGCTGTGTGGGAGAGACCTGGAAGTGGATGTCGAACTGTCGGTTTCTGAGGAGAGTAATATCTAGGTATCATATTATACGCTTTCATTGAGGGTGCAGGAAGTATCTCAGTTAATAATCTTATCAAATTTGATTCAGTTATACAATAAACTTTCTTCAGCAAACAACACCTAGTAGTTACCTTTATCGACTCTGAGAAGGTCTGTAGCATTGTTTGGAGGAACAGTATCTTAGGACAACGCCATGCAAGTAGCTTCCTGGGATATCTTACTATTCTTTACTGTCCTTCCTCTCCGCACATTATTTTAGACGTTATGTAGGATACTTCGCATTAGATAATTTTAATAGATAAACGATGTCTCTCAAGTTAGTGTTTTAAATGTGATCCGATTTTCAATAGCGATAGAGAGCATTTGTCCACCGTAAGAAGTTCTAACAAGTTCTCTTTATTTTTTGACGGCTTTTTTGTTTTTAAATTTTTTTACTGGTCTTCCAGCAGGCAGATGCCAGTCGCAGATGACATTTTGGAGGCTAAAGAATAAGGCACTAAACTTTCGACTTCAATTTTGAGAGATGAGCTAGTTCCGTCTCTGTCGTCTTTAACCAGTTAAATCGTACTTTTAAACTTCCATAAATAAAGTAGTGGGACACCATTTTAAATTTTAAAATATTTGTGGTATTTCGGTGCCTTACTTTTGATCAGATACGTATATGGCTGTCACATACGAGAGACTTGAAATCTCTATCCCTCAGAACTCTTTAACAATTCTACATGCCTTGAATGTAGGCCTTGGGGGGTAGACGAAGATAGCCTGCCCCAGTTGTGTACTTCTTCTGTTCGGGTCCTTCTCGAATATGGGTGCACGGTGTATGGATCAACGAGATGTCCTTACCTGAAGCTACTGAATACAGATCGACATGGGGGAATTAGGTGGACAGCAGGGGCGCTTCAAACAAGCACTATTCCCCGTCACTGCCCCAAGGTTGGGGAAGCGAGACCCCATATCAAGCGACGACTATTCAGCAGCATACACACAAAACATATTTAGTACCCGAGTCACCTGAACACTATATCGATGCTTGCCCATCCCAGATATGTCTTTTTAACAATCACTCTCAAGCATTTGCGATCTGGGTAAAAAGCCACTTGTTATTATTGAATGTGGTGAATTTAATGTTATGTTTCAATATTGGAGGATGTTATATAATTGGCCTCTTAGGATGTTCTGATCTACCTTATATTCTACTATTTTTACTAAAGGTTCCACAAGATACCAATCTCTAGCTGCAACAGCACGGAAAGAAGTTGGTATTCATTAAGGTACCAGAAGGGACTGGAATAAAGGGATATGAGAAAACAGACACAGAACTGAAGGAGACCAGCAGGAGTGACAATTTGAGAAATGTACCATATCCCTACAGGCTGTAAACTCGCTGTTGAACCAGGATATCGTGGCATTCTTACTTTCATTTACACAGGTAGAATACTGTCTTATTCACCCGCCACTGGGCAGCTCGTAGCCTTTTTACACGTGGCATTTTGCTCCGTCGCAGGGACTGATCCGTTTGTAATGTCTGCGCCATACATATTTCTGTACATCGTACTTTAGTAGAGTGTATTATATATTATAACTAGACTCCAGCTGGACATTTAAGTGGAGACCTGCTGTCTATTTTAGGTGACAGAGTGACGGGTGTAGTAAAACATTTACAATTTTATGTATCGCCTGGGCGCCAGCCTAAACTATTATGCTGGAGCCCTTAGTCTGTTGCAGTATGTCTCCATTAACATTTTCTAATGCAGAAATCAACCAGCCACGTTTTCCCGCTGTCATATTTCAGATTTTTCAGTGTACTATATCTCTTCTGAAGCAAGAAGCCTTAGAACTATTTCTCAATACTGTTTGTATGTGTGTGTGTGTGTGTGTGTGTGTGTGTGTGTGTGTGTGTGTGTGTACGTGCGTTTGTATACTATTGTTTTTTATGGATGAGAGTGCCATTTATTCTCTTGACTTTTATGGGATTTAAACACACACCTCCCATAAAAGGATTATACGCGTTCCTAAGATCTAGCTGTCGAACATATCATCATCCACACCACTGGTGTTTAGGGCTAAGGTGAATTTTGGAATCAACGGGAAACCGGATATCAGAACATCTGGGCGGAGATTTGAGCTCCACCGTTTCATCCAACAAGATATTGCCCCCTACCGAGAACTCATATATAGTCTGAGTGGACAGTATTGAACATTACATTGTTTTCTTCCGTGGATGAAAATTACTAAAATTTACTCCGAATCGTTTATTGTGGCTCTATATGGTTTATCCTGAAACAAAAATTCTCCAGGGAAACAGAAGCTTTGGAGCGATGCAGGTTTCGGTGCAAACGGTGGCAGGAGCTTTGGCTAATGAATGAGACTTGTGTCTGTGGCCTCCAGGAAGTGACAGTGTGAAATGGTGTTTCGTGTTTATTGCGTTTTGGTGACGCGTCGAAATTCAAGATGTAGCGGTTAACCGAGCAGCTGTGCGCTACTTAATTTTGCATTAAACTAAAATATTGGGACTCTGAGAAAGTCGACTTCATTCGGGAAGCCTTCGGGGAGAAAGCCAACTCGAGAATTTTCGAGCAGCAAAAGATGTTCTGGAGGGTGGAGAGAACGTCGATGACAACGAGCGCTCCGGGCATCCATCAACGTCCCGAAAGCACAGAAATATGGAAAAAATTTGAAACGTTTCCACCAGTGATCGAAGCCTGAGCGTAACAATGACAGCAGAGGATTGCAAAATGCCGCAATCGAGTGTTTATCGCATTTTGAGAGAGGAACTCACGATGGGAAAAATGCGCTCCAATATTTTCTCGAAAGTGCTGACCCGATGAACTGAAGGAAATCTGTACACTGAAGTGTCACAAATTGTTGGAACGCCGTGGTAGTGACACAAAATCTCTTAGGCAGAGTAGTGAAGGGCGATGAGACATGGACTTTGGAGTACGATCCCAAACTAAAAGAACAAATTGACGATTGAGGCATATGAAAAATTCACGCTGTCTGGAGAAGGTCTACTTGAGCAACTCAGAAGTTAGGGCAATGCTTACTGTTTTCTTTTTCTGTTTTTTTACTCCTAATGTAAGATGCGCAGTGAATTTTTTCCTCAAGGATAAACAGTTAATGGATAATTCTATACTCATATCCTTGCCCAGTTAAGGGATACGGTGAAATACGCCAGGAAAGACATCACCAGCAATTGGATTTGCAACACGAAAACGTGAAGAGCAGCACCGCCCTCGTCGTGCAAGAGTTTCTCGCAAGAAACTGTGTATCAGTGCTGCCTCAGCCCTCTTATAGCCCAGTGGGCTTCAATCGGTATCCACTGAGAATAAAGGGAAGCTGGAAGAGACATTGTCACGGGTCGCTGAAGTGAGTAAAAGAAGCTTCGAAGTGCTGCTGTAAGGTGGTTCCTGATGACAAATTCTAGGAACCCTATATACATTTGGTGAAGCGGTGTCAGCAATGTTTATGTGTGTTTAAGTCCGTATACCTTAACAAACAATACGTCTCTTTAAAAATATTATTCTTGAAATCTTGGGAGAGACACTATATACAAAAGCACATATACTAAAGTCTATGAAGCTTGTTACATAAAATACTTTCATATTCCCGTGGAGGTTGGTGTGGTGGATAATTACTATGATTGGACTTCCACGGAGGCTCAGATTGAAGTAATCATTTAATAAAGGTCATTACGTAACGTGTATTTAGAACAAACTATTACGTTCTTTGACACAGCATGCAACGTCTGCTCTCGGAATTTGAAATGTAAGCCATTTTGTCACTCAGAGTGCCTTTTGTGTAGAGTTTTCGTCAATAAAACTTGTTATTTGACTATGATATTGTAACCTAGAATCGGGTGGTTGTAGCAGACCTGTATAAATGTTTAAGAATAATCCTTCTGAGCCTCTCAATAAAATTCACATCGTTACGCGCCATCACACAGCTACATTTATGAGTGAATCTTCTTAAAAAGGTGTGAATTAATATAACTAAATTTTTAAGGTTATGACTTAATACCTTGATACCTCAGTCAAACTGCAATCAAATAAAATTGTGCTATTTGGTTATATACATAAACTGCATAGCTTATAGTTTATGTTGATTAGGATCAGCGGCACTCTTTTCTTCTTCATAGCAGCAGTTGCTTGCTAAAAATGCGACTAACAATCTGGAAGAGACTTCAGTCTAATAATACCCCACGTGATGAGAGTAAAATCATTTTACACAACGATTATAATGTATAAAACCACGCCTGTAATGCACCAATTTATTATTTTTAAATGCGTTTACTATTGGTGTTGATACCTTCAAAACCAACTGCTTCTTATTGTAGATGAGTTTCACAGGAGTAGACAAATGCAACATCGTATAACATGGTACATTTGTGTGCCTAAAGATGTGCCTGCAGGTTCCACTATACTTAGAAAATTTACGAAATCTGATAACTGTCACCACGTTACTCTGAAGGCATATGACGACAATTTCCTGTTTAATAACGTTTGGTGTGCGGTCCTTGCTGCCCGTCAGACTTAGGAACATGTGGAACAAATGTTTTGTTCTTAAAGTGCATAACTAAATAAGTTACTCAAAAACGAAAGTGTTACTAATTCAACACTTTATAACTCTGATTTTTCAGATGAAGAATTTATGCGAGAATTCGGCGACAGAAATCGGAAAAGGAATTCGTAACAAAAGAAGTCATACATATCTATGCATTTTTAAATTCTTAATATTCATTATCAACTATGCACACTTTACGCAACATGACACCGTGCTGAGCAGCTGTACTGGCGCATCAGCAAGAAGATTAAGGCAAACAATTCAGGAGGAAATATATTGTACCGGGCTGCAGTGTTGCATGTCCTGTGATGGCGTGTTCCAGTCCCACAGGAAAATGAATGGTTCCTTCGTTGCACAACGCTTTAAAAGCCGAGAGACCGGGTCATCGACTGTGACGTAATGCCTCCGTAAGTAAAGTGCCTATAATAGTACGCAATATATCAAACTATTTCTGCTCAGTTATATACCTTGCTTATCGACACGAATGTAGTCAGCTGTCTCTTAAACACTGCATTTAAAGCTTTTTCGGGGGAAACTGTGTACATCGAAAGAGATCAAGGAGACTGATGGTACTACACAGTCTAATTCATACTGACAGCGCTGTCGATGATATTTACTTCTCTCTATTTCCTTCCTCCCTTTCGTTTCATGAAGATTTTAAATTTATTGTTCTTGCCAATTTAGATGCGTTGGTAAAATTAAATTTGTCATCGAAGTTCTCATACGCTTCCATGTGACAGAGAAATACAGTACGAAGTTTTTTACTTCAACGCAAATAAACATAAATAGATATCTATAGCTCGTCGAAGTGTAATGTACAAACAGTAGATTTCGACTAATCAAATTTAATCTCATTTTTTGATGATGGGTATGCAGTTACCATCAAAACAAACCGCTAATGTTTGAAAATTTTGTAAATTTGTAGTAAGATCTTATGGGACCAAACTGCTTAGGTCATCGATCCCTAGGATTACACACTACTTAAACTAACTCAAACTAACTTACGCTATGGACAACACACACACCCATGCCCGAAGGAGGACTCGAACCTCCGACGGGGGGACCCGCACGGACCGTGACAAGACGTCTCAGATGGCGTGGCTACCCCGCGCAGCACTAATGTTTGGAAAGGTGACACTACAGTTGAACACTTTGTCTGGATGAATATCGCAATAAGCTTTAAGGCAGTGACTGTACTAATTTCGCAAAAAAAAATGAAAATATCCTTCTTTAGTCTCATATCTAACTTCATGCCCTTCAGATTCCTGTTTAGTAGCCTGAAACCGATACTTCGTCATCGTACTGTGTATTGTAGCACACAAACAATGAGTAAATACTAACCTTTAGCACAGCACTATGAGCATACATGGATCGCAATGTGCCGCTCATCTTAAATATTATCACAATTTGTGCTTGAGTGCGGATTTCTGTCTTTCTAACGTCACATAAAATTATTTATGCGCGACAACGTATTAAATACATCAGTGGGGTCTTTCTTATGTACTTTATTACTATAGAAAAACTCGTGAACCATGTTATTAAGATCTTTTTCATCCATGATGACTAACGTATTATATTTATCTGCTTTTTCATAATTAATTATTGTTCATGCTCCTCACGATTTCGTTCATACAACTTCTTTTACTTTTACTATTCCTGTCAAGTTTCAGCGACTTTCATTGTAATGTCGTTTGGTTGGCTAAGACGCAGGCGAGTGATATCAGGTACTACTTTTGTATTAGCTACTAGTTGATTTTCGGGCAA
Source organism: Schistocerca cancellata (assembly GCF_023864275.1). Classification (NCBI taxonomy): domain Eukaryota; kingdom Metazoa; phylum Arthropoda; class Insecta; order Orthoptera; family Acrididae; genus Schistocerca; species Schistocerca cancellata. The sequence continues at coordinate 353,599,141 of NC_064629.1, read as the reverse complement.
TACCAAGTATGTGTTTATTCCAGTCTTCTATTAGCCCATCTCCTTCTCCACCCTCTTTTTGATCATCTCCCCCTTCCCCTCTCCCTGTCCATCTGCTCTTCCCCCCTCACCCTGTCCATTTTCTCCTCTTCTCTTTCTCTGTTTTCTCTGTGCACTCCCTCCTCACTCCTCCCCTCTCTATGTCAATCTCCTCCCCCGTCTCTCTACCTACCTCCTCTAGCCCTTCCTCTATCCACCTCTTCCTCTCTTCTGTGTGTTTATCTCTTTCCTTTCCGGCCATTTCCTCCTCCCCCTTTGTATGTCCATCTCCTCCTTCCCCTTCTTCATCTGTCCATCTCTACCTCCCCCTTCTTTCGCCACATTACCTCCCGCACCCCACTAGGACTTGGCCAGTCCATACACCCACAGTACTTCTTTCCAGTTAGTAAGAATGAGGGCGCACTGAGAAGTAATGCTTCCGAGTTTTTTTATGTGAAAACTGTTAAAGCTTCTTAAATAAAACAAACGTTAACATTCCACATCGTTATTCTTCATGTCACACAGAGTCACACACGAGACAGCAAATTGTAACGTCATTTTACGGTAATACTATGTTAAATATATTATTTTATATAATTAATGTGAATTATGCTAAAGAGTTATGTATATGGGAGTTTTGTCCGTAACTACTATAATCGTAAGAAACAGTTATTAAGGACGGCATCAGGTGGTGCTTTCTCCGCACAGATTCACAAATTTTGATGTTGCTTTACTTCCACGGAGTTTGAAAATACCCGAAGAGGCGGTATTAGTTAATGTCTCAATAAATAAATAAACTGATTACTTCACAAACAAAACAAAAAACTAGTTTTTAAGTGCATTTGGATGAATAGGACTACAAAAGTAATATTTCCGTTTCAGTTAACACTAATAACTTATACATATCCTATAAACTGACTTGCTCCACATAATTTCGATAATATCATCGTACAGATGTTCTTTTGAACGTGTAACTATATTACTACCAACTCGTTGAATTGTGAATTCTCTCAAAAAATATTCACACCAGCTGTGGACATATCTATCGAAAACACTGTCGAGTCATATTATTTGTAAATATGTAATGCAGTGAAATCAGCTGAAACTGTTGTTATAAAAAATCGCCTTAAATAATGATGTCGATATGGTAGATGTTAAAAACAGCTACCTTATAGAAACCTTATAGAATCGAGTTTTGTATTCTCACATTTGCACCTGGATGTCCTCATGAATTTGTTCAAGGGGAATATCGCGTTTCTTGATCCCCAGAAATCACAAATCATGCACAACTGGTTTTTGTGTTTTATAAGGGAACATCTGATCAACAGAATACAGTAAAGTACTGTGGAAATTCGATATTACAATGCTGTAGAAGGTCATATTCATCAGACCGCCCACGGTACCTTAGTAGGAAACACGTATTATATTGAAGGCAGCTTGAAATTGGTGCTGGAACTAACTTTCGTTGGTCGGATGACTTCAGTAAGCTATTGCATATTTCCGTGTTGCTGTTTTAATCAGAAAGTAAATCAGAAATACACATTTTCTCTTTTGATTTCCTGTTCATCTCTTTAACAGCTCTCAATGATGGTTCTGTTGATCATGATGATGACGATAATAAGTGATTTTCTGAGGCGAAAGATGTCGAGTTCTTTAATGACAGTTGCAAATACTTGTGAGTGTTCTTAACAGCGGTGAGCATAGAAACGACTTTGAAAGATGAAACACACAAAGTGTCCTCAAAAACCACAAAAACACAGCCACTAATATATTAAAATGATATGGTCAGTATGGTCTAAAATTAACAACAAAAATGATAATTTCGCTACAAAACTACGTAAAATAGTTTAGCGATAATCATGGCTAGCTAGTGACTGGACAAAACAAGACTGTGAAAAATATTTTCCAATTCGTACTTAAATTCTCCTCACGAGATTCGTGGAATAAAGTACACAGAAAACAAAGAATTTTAACCGTTGTGCCACATTTCCCATACAGTCAAGAAGGAAAGGCGGCAGATCCTCCGATTACATTTATTCATGCCTCCTTCATGAAATATAAAATGCACACCGTTAAAATGCAGCGTACAGTTATTTTTAGAGTCAACCTGTTCTGGTGAGTCCCGCTAGGATATGAAGCCGTACATAAAGCAATTGTTTTAGACCTAGAGATGGTTCGTAGTTATTTTCCTAGTAGAAAGTATTAAACTCAAGTGTCTGGTACACTGACCCTCACTGACATCCACCAAGGATGCATAGCTATATGACGTTACAGTGTAATGACAAGCAGCAAATGGAAGTCATAGTGTGTCATATTGTGTGCCCAACAAACCTTCTTCGCTACTATGTTGGCATTCGCGTTTTTTTCATTTTCACACGTGCTTGGTGAAGTATGTTCATTAAATCTGAAATCACATTCTCTGACAGGTCTCTTTTAAAGGATAAGCAGGGCACTAAGTTAATCTGTATGGACAAGAAACTTTTTACTTCGATGTGTTCATGTATGCTATATGACATATGACCCTCACAAAATAAGGAAGGAAAATTAGGGCTCCATTTGTCATCGATGACGTGGTCGCTACAAGCAAGGCTTAAGGTCTTCTAATAAAAGGATGTGGAAGTCAGCTGTGTTTTTATCAACGGAACCGTCAATCCTGATCGACTGGGTTAAAGTCCAAGTAACAACTGTATATAAGGAGGGTAAAAGAATGGACCATCAAAATTACGAAACAATATCATTAACATCGGATTGCAGCAGAATTACTGAATATATTCTCAGATGCAATATAACACATTTCCTTGAGAGCGGAAAGCTTCCGTCTACAGACCAACGCGGTTTTACAAAGCATCGTTATTGACAGACAAAGCTTGCCCATTTCTTAGGTACTCCAGGAACGTGAAACCACATACTTCCTATCGTAAGGATCATGAAGACAACATAAGAAAAATTAGGGCTCACACGTAGGCATACAGCCAGTCGTTTCTACCTCGCGGCTGGAACAGGTAAGGAAATGACTAGTCGTGGTACGGGGTACCCTCCGCCACGCACCATACGTTGGCTTGCAGAGTGTGTGTGTATGGACGTAGATGTAGACCTAGGAGAACTCCTTAATTCATAATTTATAAATCAACACTATTCACCACAAAATATGCCTGCCATCGCCCAGTATCTACACTGACTTGCACTTACCTGGCACCCACAGCCTTCCTCGTATCAACCACACGCTCTCCCTACATTGCCTGTCGAAATGCCCTTTCCCCTGACATTCCCGACATACCATACTGTGTGATTCAGCGCACAGAACCACATAACCCTGCAGGTTAGAGAATGTATACACAATCGGTTCATTGGCTAATCCCTTGCACCCTTCCTAAGTGACGTAATTGACAAGGAACCCTTGAGTGCGAGGTCGTAAGTTTAACCTTTAGTCAGGCTCATTTGAAAGTGTTATGTTAACACTTATAACAGGAAAAATATTAGCTGCTAATAAATCACCTTGTCTACCAGGAGGTGCAGAGATAAACCTTCTATGTGATGTATGTATTAAACTTCACGAAATGGACGTCGACTTCAAGAAATGTTCAAAGCAAACCAATAACTTGCACCATGAACGGAAAATGAGAAATTGCACGCCACAGTGATCACAATGGTTGACACCATCGAAATCGAAGGCGAACTCTTTGGGAGTTACAAAGGGTGCAGGACGTTCAGCTAGACATTTACTATTAAAGAACGCAACAGAATGCTACTTGTGTAGCGGGCTGATGAGAACTGATGGAATGTGATGGCATGCGACCGAATGCGAAGCAGTCTGTTGTGGAACTTATCCTGAAACAAGCTATGCCTCAAGGAAAAGCGGCCGATTGTGAAATAAAATGTTTTATAGGTACGAAAAAAACAGACATCCATAGGGTAAATTTGTCCAGCGGTTCCAGGTGATATGAATTACAATGTCGCACACTTTTCAAGAGGGATGGTTTGCTGTAGAGGTGAATGACTTTTATACAAAGACCAGGAATCAAGCAAAAGCAAGTTACTTTGACCAGCTACTGGCTGAAAGCAGTGCTCATACCATAGCTGTAATTCTCTTATGTGTATTTTCCCACTCTTGCTTGCTGTGATGTATATATTCCCTACTGCCCTTGCAAGATCACGCACACGAGAAAGAATGGTAGAGGTCAGAACACCTCCAACTTCTAGCAGCAGAGTAAATAATTTTTCAGCTAATTTACCGTCCAGGTTAAGAGTCGGCATAGTTATATGCGAGTGCGTCAGGTATTAATGTTAGATGATCTTGCTACAACTCCCTCGGTAACTCTAATTTCCAGGGTTCCTTTCACATGCTCTTCCTCTTCAAATCCCCACCGGTCAGAGTTGGGAACAAATTTCTTTCTGAACGATGCGATAACTTTGTTTAATTTATCTATAAATTCGGGCCGATTCAGAAGTTTGCCTTGCATTGTCAAGTCGACGCTTTGTTTGAAATTTCGTTATCACACATCTTCTAATTCTCTAACAAGTGTTTGAAGTTATGCAATCATCCACTGCTTCCCTTGAAATCACTGTAATCTGCGTTGCGTGCAATTGTATGTACGTAATATAATAGGTTTCTATCTCGCACATCAAGCAAATTGTGTAGAGCAACCTTGAAACGCGCAAGCACCAGTTTTTGCAACAAGTGCGCCTTGCCCTCCCACGAATATCCGTAGTTTTCCTTATGCACTACACTGTCATATTGCTGCGGACTTATTTGAAATCTGTTCATAAATGCTCTTTTTTTACTATGTTTTGAATGAAGTTCCATGTACATAATTACATTCAGTACCTGCTCATTGGAAAACCATTGTCCTTTACTACGTTTTGGCTCCCTGTCCGACAAGGATGATGACATAAATGGTTGTTTCAGTGACGCTTTCACTTCTTAAGCACTTACCGTCATCATTGTACTCCTCACGTACATTGTACGCGCAGTCGAGCGTATTCGACACAGAACATTCCACTGACTTATCTTCCAGAAACGCGGTAGTTTCATCTGCCATTCCTTTCTTACTCTGTGGAATTCCTTGGATTTCATTCCGACGAAATGTCAACTTCGCAACTGTTGTAGTAGATACAATGCAATATTTGTTTTGTTTATTGTGTCCATTGATCTGCTTTGTACGAGTATCAACACCTATAGCACTGTAGCATTGTTGTGAGTTACTTGTCGACTAAGGTTTTGAAATGCGCTTCGTAGCCTCATACTGTGCTCGCCATTGGATACCCTCAGTACCGCAACATGTTGACATTAGCATCAAATTTTAGTGGTTGCAAGGCATACAGTATGTCAAGCATCAAATGCCGTAAATATTATTGGCCTTTTGCGACCTCGCACTCAAGAGGATCCTTGTGATTCTGTCCCAGACGTAATGAGATACAGTAGGGCGGCATGAGGATAAATGCAAGGAACAATAGATACATAGACCACCAAACAGGCATACTGATGATCACTTGCGTTTCCTAATGACTGTAGTACCTATGCCAAACCCATTTCTGACTCAAGAAGTAGCGTTCCACAGTGGCGACACCCGAAGAGTGCTGGTGTGAAAATCATAAGCGTTATTGGCAAAACATACTGAAGCCAATTCAGCCAGTGCCTAGGGCAGTATTCGTCGACTGCAATGCCAGCAGCAGCTGACAAGGCAGCCTCACTGTGGTTGGTGATGTCAACACAGGCCCTGCAGCGTAGAGTCGACCATGAGCGGATGTTGACACAAGGTCATTAAGCAACTACCCAGGCTCGGCATGGCCCGGGTAGAACCCAGCATATCCGGAGTCAATGGAGTTGTACGTGCTGGCACTCACTGAACGGCTCCACTGGTATAGTCTCAGTTGGACACTTGAGAGCATCAGGCTAGCTTGAAATAGCAGGCCTGTAGCTGTAACTAGTACCACGTGCGGTCTGTGTAGGCCACCCGCTGGTGCAGTGACTGTATCGGTGCTGAAGGTGAAGTCAAAGTCCTAACCGAAACTGAAGCGCAAGACAGCTCCAGTGGTAGCACGTGAGACCTCAGAACAGAAGAAGTCTAACGTCAGATGTAGAGAGATGAATACCCACGGCCAGTGCGGATAAAATCGTCCGGGCAATGTTGTTGTGACAAAGTCTTCCGCTTCTTGGCATGAAAGTCCGCAAAGCACTAGCGCAGGGGTTATTGTGTAGCAATCCCGGCCCATTGTAGGAAAACTTACAGAGTGCACGATGCTGAAGTTGCAGTATTACTATGCTTGCCACTATAGTTTTTCAACCGGCAGTCCACTTGTCCGGCTGTCATTGTCTGCTCGAGTCAATGTTCAAATGTTCAAATTTGTGTGAAATCTTATGGGACTTAACTGCTAAGGTCATCACTCCCTAAGCTTACATACCACTTAACCTAAATTATCCTAAGGACAAACACACAGCCGCGCCGGGATTAGCCGAGTGGTCTATGGCGCTGCAGTCATGGATTGTGCGGCTGGTCCCGGCGGAGGTTCGAGTCCTCCCTCGGGCATGGATATGTGTGTTTGTCCTTAGGATAATTTAGGTTAAGTAGAGTGTTAGCTTAGGGACTGATGACCTTAGCAGTTAAGTCTCATACGATTTCACACACATTTGAACATTTGAACAAACACACACCCACGCCCGAGGGACGACTCGAACCTCCACCGGGACCAGCCACACAGTCCGCTCGAGCCAATGATTCAACAATACAGAAGGTTGTAAAATAAATTTTGAACATTTTTTATTGAATGACTCTTGTAAATGACACAATTTACAGATATTTCCTGGTAGTGGTGTCCATATACTAGTAAAATTTGCACAATTAATATGTATTCTTGTTTTTGGTATTAATTAAACTGATTTTAAGTAACTGTGCATTATTTGTTCGTCATCGACACAATATGACCCTCCCGTAAAGCGTGAGCAGCTCTTCTGATGCATCTGGTTCACGTATTTAGTTCAAAAATGGCTCTGAGCACTATGGGACTCAACATCTATGGTCATAAGTCCCCTAGAACTTAGAACTACTTAAACCTAACTAACCTAAGGACAGCACACAACACCCAGCCATCACGAGGCAGAGAAAATCCCTGACCCCGCCGGGAATCGAACCCGGGAACCCGGGCGTGGGAAGCGAGAACGCTACCGCACGACCACGAGATGCGGGCTCACGTATTTAGTCAGAACAATCTATTGTGTTTGTGTCTGACTTGTTTACACTGCCATTAATTTTCTTAGGGGCCTTCCTATCGCTGTGCTCTTCAGATAAATAAATCTCAAAATTTAGTTTATACATTTACTTACGGGGTATCGAATTGTAAAATGCATTATGTTTTTTAATTTGATTTTTCTTGTATTGTTACTTTGCAGTAAGTATACATCATACAGAGTTTGGCCCTAACAGCGTACTATCATTCAGGATTCGCAAAATACGGTAGTAGTTCCGTTTGACAGGTCTTTGTGACCATCGTGGCGATCTACCATATCCTGCCTCAGCTCAAGTAAACATCCTTACCTGTCGCATCCAACGTCACGAACAGTCGCATGTGAATGTTATGTCTGTATTGTCACGTTACGAGTAGGTTTATTACCCCGACTTTCTCTTTATAACACAGTGATTTCAAACCTAACATTGTTTAATGTACTTCAGCAATATTATTTGCCCTTCTGTCAACTGAAAGTTTATTTTTCTAATTTTTGTTTAATTTATACAAACCTATAAGTATGTTATATTTACTGAACTGAGTGTGCCGTAAACCGCAAAATCAATGCGAAACTGAACTGATAAGCCAACGGCATTTAACTGACTTATGGAAAAGTCAGTATTGCTTCCTATACACACTGATCAGCCAGAACATTATGAGCACCAGTCTACTGGCGATAGAGACCCGTCCAGGCGATAGCAGCGTCACTTAGCGAGGAATGACTGCTGGTCAGACACATGAAATGTGCATGTTGTATCAGTGAGCGTGCTGTCAGTGTGTAGAATGGGGGAGGAGCGCCATCTATCTGAGTTTGACCAAGGGCAGATTCTGGTGGCCCGGAGGCTCGGCACGACCATTTCGTAAGCTGCACAACTTATCAGGTGTTTCAGGAAGCTCTGGTGAGTGTCCTCAACATGTAGCGAAACCAAGGTGAATCAACGCCCAGACGTCGTGGAGTTGGGCGGCAAACTCTCATTACAGATGCCGGAAGTTGTAGACCGGCCAGACTGGTAAAACGGGACAGGCGGCCAACTGTGACGGAACTGACATCAGACATTAATGGTGGGCAGCGTACCAATGTGTCTGAACTCACAGTGCACCGATCACACGTAACGATGGGCATCCGCAGCCGACGACTCATGCATGGGCCAGTGTTATCACAACGACATCGGCAACTGCGACTGAAATGGGTACCTGGCCATAGCACTGGATGTCGGCGCAGTAGCAGAGCGTTGCATGGTCTGATAAATCCCGACACCTTCTCCATAATTCCGATGGGAGGGCGCGAATCCGTCGTCGCCTTGGTTCCTGTACTGCAGGATGGTCACAAGGTGACGACGACTCCATTATGCTCTGGGGAACATTCACATGGGCATCCATGGGTCTAGTGGAGTTCGGGCGAGGCACCGAGACGGCTAAGGAGTGTAATACACTGGTTGTAGACCACGTACACCTCTTCCTAGCGACCATGTTTCCCGACGGCAGTGGTATTTTTCAGCAAGTAAATGCGCCATGTTACAAGGCCAGAAGTGTGATGGAGTGTTTCAAGGAACACAGTGGCGTGTTCCAATTCATGTGCTGGTCCCCCAGTTCGCCAGATCTGAACCCGATCGAACGCATATGCGATGTGATTGAACGAGGTGTCAGAGCTCAACGGTCGACTCCCCGGAATTTAAGGGAATTACGTGACTTGCGTCTGCAGATATGGTGCCAACTCCCTCCAGCAACCTATCAAGGCCTCATTGCATCCATGCCACGAAGCATCGCCGCTATTACCCGTGCCAAAGGTGGACATATCGGCTGTTTAGTAAGTGGTCTTGATGTTCTGGCTGATCAGTGTACGTGACTGAATTGTTTATTGGTCCGTAGTGCATTGTGAGTGCATGTTATCCAAGACTGTATTCAGTAGCCGGCCGTTGTGGCCGAGCGGTTCTAGGCGCTTCAGTCTGGAACCGAGTGACAGCTACGGTCTCAGGTTCGAATCCTGCCTCGGACATGGATGTGTGTGCTGTCCTTAGGTTAGTTAGGTTTAAGTAGTTCTAAGTTCTAGTGGACTGATGACCTCAGATGTTAAGTCCCATAGTGCTCAGAGCCATTTGAACCATTTAAGTTCAAATGTTTCATTTAGATAGTATGATAAACTAAGCTGCAGCGACAGCGATATATTATGCTATAATGTCGCAACCGAAAAGGAAACATCTCCCGGACTTTATCATTTAACGAATCTTTGCTCGAATAAAATATCATGATAATGAAGCGTATTAAGAGGAATCTGTGTAGATAACTTCCGAAGATACTGTGGGTCTTCTCGTATCTACAAGGGACGATCACCCTGCAGCCTATATGGAACTCAGCCTGACTCCGATGCGGTATATAAGCACCGACATGAGGGGCGGGGGTTAGTGCGGCATTCGAACGGAAACTGTTTGATCGCCCCTTCTATTACGGTACGTATTACGTATGTTAAACTAAACACTTCCCGTCTGCTTCATACACTCGCTCTCTTTACAGAGTGAGCTCGGTAATTTATGTTGTTTCGTCACTCTCACCAAGTCCTTCTTCTCTGTATAAAATGAAGTTGTGCGTTATTCTACCTGCAGATTCTTCGTAGGTCAACGTAAGGCTGAGCGCACTTTACACAACTTGATTAACAATGGGTATCTTCTATTCAATTTCAAAATTTCCTAAAGCTCCAGCACATTTTTTGCTTTTGATTCAATTAGTCCTCACACGCAGATGTTCCACTATGTGCTGTGCACTCTATTTGGTTGTCTTCAACATTTTCTGTCTTCGTTGAGTCTGCTGTCTTTTCGTTTTTTATGTCTATTTTTGTAGCATTCAATTCTTGTACGTGTGTCTGTGCGTTATCCAATAAGGCTTCACACTGCATTTCATTATCTTCGTCTTGTTCAAAGAAAGTGATAGCTTCCGTGATACTTGTCAGTGTTCTTAACTTTTAATGTAGAATTTCCTCTGTTTGCTGACAGATATTCGTATTTAGCTCCTTATTGTGGACTTAGTTGTTGGGGACCATCTCAGGCAGTTTTATGTTCGTTGGCTACCTCTGCATAGCTGAGGGAGAATACTTATCTCGTGGGAATTCGTACCCATTCGCTAGCTGCTGTACATTGTTCTTGTGCGTGGCCAGTCGGCCCTAATGGGCTTCGTACCCGACCATAGTATACAATGATTGCCCTCTATGCACATAAATATATTAGAGAGGGTACATGTTTCTGTACATCTTGAAAGTCGCTCGACACAAATGGCATCTTTCAGCTGTTACTGTTTCTGGATTATGTCATCCGACAGCACATTGATAATCTAATTCGTGCCCAGTAATCAGTATCTGATGTGAGGACAGTCTTTGGCCACTCGTGAAGTATAGTCTGAGCCTCGTTGTTTGGTGAGTAGAGTCTTAGCCAATCAGTGCTCAGTGTGGCCTCGTGCTGATAACGCATGGACATTGTTCAAATGGGACAAAGGAAAACGTGACAAGAGGGGGACTTGCTCGTAAGCGGTCTTTGGCTCTGGATGCACGGTTCTTCGTGGAGAAGGTAAATGTGCAAACTCCTCGTCAGATGGCTATTTGTATATTCTTGTTATGATATGTAGGTCACGGTGAGCTAAAGCATAGTCCTACGCAGTTTAACGAATTAATAGAGTGAAACGACCTCAGGTCTGCAACTAGCTACTACGAATGGTAGGATTTAACTTGCTTCGTAACGTAAGATACTCAGTTCCTATTCACGCAGCCAAGAGAATGGTTTCTCTGTAGTACATCCGAGCCATACGCGAGCTAAATAAACCACATATTCATTCATTTGAAGTCCATTACTTGTGATCTAGTGGTTAGTGGTGTTGCTTCTGGATCATGGTTAGGTGGGTACGTGTCCCGACTGGGTCGAATTTCGTCCTGTCAGGGGCCGGCTGTTATGTGGTCCTCATCATTATTTCATAATCATCGACGCGCCAGTCGCCGAAGTGGTGTGACATAAAAAGACTTGAACTAGGAGGCCGAACTGCCCAAGGTGGGGGGTCTCCCGGTCAGTAATGCCAATGGATTATTTCACTTCATTTATTTAATTATTCTGGTTATTTTCCTAGGATTCTCGAACAATTTGTGGGTGGACTATTTATTATGTGTCGGCATAGATTGCCTTGTGGTTCATGTATGAATAATTGGGTTCTTTATTGTACTTGTGAATCGAGTTGCAGTAACACTGAATTGGAATATAATTTCTCCGAATTCATTTACATTGGAGTTCCACTGTTAAATTGATATTTAACACATAACAATTCTAAGAAATCCGCCATGCATTTGTGCGCTTTCTAATTAAGTTACACTAGAGCTTCTACTAACATCAGTTGCCTTCAGCGAACGAGTTTGTTCATAAGAGTTGCTTTCACAGTCAGTAGTTCTTTGTTTGACGGCACGATTAGTTTCTAACTTCCCTGTATTATCTTTCAAATTTTTGAAGGTAATTTTCAGCAGTATTATCGTAGGAGCCAACTATATCTCAGGTTCCATTCACTATTTATTCTAGTACACTGTAATACCAGTCTTTGTGTGGAAAAGTGTTTGAAGCCGGCCGCGGTGGTCTAGTGGTTCTAGGCGCGCAGTCCGGAACCGCGGGACTGCTACGGACGCAGGTTCGAATCCTGCCTCGGGCATGGATGTGTGTGATGTCCTTAGGTTTGTTAGGTTTAAGTAGTTCTAAGTTCTAGGGGACTGATGACCACAGAAGTTAAGTCCCATAGTGCTCAGAGCCATTTGAACCAAAAGTGTTTGAAATGGTTCAAATGGCTCTAAGCACTATGGGACTTAACATCTGAGGTCATCAGTCCCTTAGACTTAGAACTACTTAAACCTAACTAACCTAAGGACATCACACACATCCATGCCCGAGGCAGGATTCGAACCTGCGACCGTAGCAGCATCGTGGTTCCGGACCGAAGCGCCTAGAACCGCTCGGTCACAATGGCCGGCGGAAAAGTGTTAACATAATAATCCGAACCTTATAAGCTAATTGCACGTGTAAGTTAGAGCCTGAAATTGTCGACAGGAAATTTGCTTGCTAAGGATCACTGCAATATTTATTTATGTCCGCAGGCCAGTACACTGCGCAAAGGAAATATTGTGATATTCGCTATTTTTGACTTCATTAAAACAGCAAATACTTGTAGTTAATACTTTCGGCCAGAAGGCAAATACTTGTTTATAAATAATTATTAATGTATAATAAGGTGTCGCATAGCGACGGTGGAATTTTCTAAATAATGTAATTCGTCGTCTTTGGGCGGCAATATAAACAGAAAAATACGGATAGATATGCGATCCTTCACTATTTTGTTCGCTGGAGAACAAATGAAGCCTTGAGCGCTAAAGACTTGTACTGTTTTTCTCAAGTAAGACGGACGCAGATTTGTGGCAGTCTGATCTAATTTTTACTAAATGAATAAAACGTTTTATGTCTAAGTTTGAGTGAAGTGTACAGAACTGTTATAACTTACCGTGACGACGCACGAGCGACTCAAAGAAGACAATGGCTATATAAAAGAGCGCTCAATGGACATGATACGGACATAAAAATCTACCGTCATTGTAGTACTAAGCTTAAGGTACGATATAGGTTTTAGTTCTAATAAATATTTGTTCTGGGAATACTGAATCATTTAGCAGTGCTCATTCCTATTATCTCCTCAGTATTATTTTCATTTTAATTATCCATTATGCTAATATTACAGACACCAAGATCAGCAGTCCAATGTGCGTGTTACATTGATAAAAAGAAAACTGTTTTATCGTCTTCTTGAATCAGTTTTAATATTGAATTTCCCTCTTGTGTGATGATACAGTTGTTTTTGCGCCCTTAAGAACTTTCTGGTCCCTTAGGAAATTGTTTTGTCATAACAATAACTTCACAACCGGGTATGATCGTATCTACGATCATGAAGTAATTAGAAAGACGATAACGCTATTCCTTAATCAATAGCACGCTAGTTGTGACTGCCTCAAGCCACGTGAAACTGCAAGTAAAAACTATTCACATCTCATAATGCAATATTTTATGACAATGGTCAATCCATGATTCTTACGCCAATTGTGATTGATAAAACAGTAAGCTAAATCTCAATTTCCAACTTTCCATTGAATAACAACATCACTATTACTTTGTAACATCACACTTGGCGCCCGAACAGGGACTTGAGCAAAAATTAGTTCAAATTCTTGGAAAATTTTCTATGTGCTCGTGTTAATAAATGTTCTGTCGTCTCATGTGCACATCATCTCTGTGAGAATGACGGAAAATATGCTGGTCAATTACGCAGTTTAATTATCAAGAGAAAGGAAAAGAAAAGAGACGCGAATTTGCTGAGACAACATAGCGGTAACCAAGCCATCAAAAAGTAAGTCAGAATTTTGCATACGCAGTGTAGTGCTTCAGTAGCAACGTTGCTTTTCCAAGTCGATCCACCTCCTTTCTATCTCATTCCCGCTATTGAAAATCTGCTTTATTTTATCTTTCAAAGTAAATTTCTTCGTAGTCTGATAATAGAAATTATTTCTCCCCCTTGTTAGTATAGCTGTATTACATTTTCAACATGGTTGATAGTGTGTGCAATTTGCAGTGAAGAGCATCTTCATTCATTTGTCTGAAACGTTTAGGTTCCATCTTGTCTTCTCGCCAGATAGAATTTCATTTGTTGCTCACGCGAGAGCGGTGCTCTTAGCGGGCTCACCACGTCACTGACAAACGACGAAAGCCTTGCGTAGCACGTGATTTACTGACGAAAATGGCAGATAGTAAACAGAGACTGGTGACAACTGGAGACGGGAGTGAAGACGTTAATAGTATTCCATACCCTTTACGACCGCGAACGGTAGGTTCCCGTGTGGAAACTGAACTAACCATGTCTGTAACAGAGGAAAGTGACCCTAAAGTCCAAACTATTCCCGCTGCAGCTACAAATGACCTCAGTGCGTTAATGGTAATGCTGAAACAACAGTTTGACGCAGTAAATGAGACTAAAAAACACAAAATGAGACTGTTAACGCCCGATTACATCTACATCTACATCCATACTCCGCAAGCCACCTGACGGTGTGTGGCGGTGGGTACCTTGAATACCTCTATCGGTTCTCCCTTTTATTCCAGTCTCGTATTGCTCGTGGAAAGAAGGATTGTCGGTATGCCTCTGTGTGGGCTCTAATCTCTCTGATTTTATCCTCATGGTCTCTTCGCGAGATATACGTAGGAGGTAGCAATATACTGCTTGACTCTTCGGTGAAGGTATGTTCTCGAAACTTTGACAAAAGCCCGTACCGAGCTACTGAGCGTCTCTCCTGCAGAGTCTTCCACTGGAGTTTATCTATCATCTCCGTAACGCTTTCGCGATTACTAAATGATCCTGTGACGAAGCGCGCTGCTCTCCGTTGGATCTTCTATATACACTCCTGGAAATGGAAAAAAGAACACATTGACACCGGTGTGTCAGACCCACCATACTTGTTCCGGACACTGCGAGAGGGCTGTACAAGCAATGATCACACGCACGGCACAGCGGAAACACCAGGAACCGCGGTGTTGGCCGTCGAATGGCGCTAGCTGCGCATCTTTTGTGCACCGCCGCCGTCAGTGTCAGCCAGTTTGCCATGGCATACAGAGCTCTATCGCAGTCTTTAACACTGGCAGCATGCCGGGACAGCGTGGACGTGAACCGTATGTGCAGTTGACGGACTTTGAGCGAGGGCGTATAGTGGGCATGCGGGAGGCCGGGTGGACGTACCGCCGAATTGCTCAACACGTGGGGCGTGAGGTCTCCACAGTACATCGATGTTGTCGCCAGTGGTCGGCGGAAGGTGCACGTGCCCGTCGACCTGGGACCGGACCGCAGCGACGCACGGATGCACGCCAAGACCGTAGGATCCTACGCAGTGCCGTAGGGGACCGCATCGCCATTTCCTAGCAAATTAGGGACACTGTTGCTCCTGGGGTATCGGCGAGGACCATTCGCAACCGTCTCCATGAAGCTGGGCTACGGTCCCGCACACCGTTAGGCCGTCTTCCGCTCACGCCCCAACATCGTGCAGCCCGCCTCCAGTGGTGTCGCGACAGGCGTGAATGGAGGGACGAATGGAGACGTGTCGTCTTCAGCGATGAGAGTCGCTTCTGCCTTGGTGCCAATGATGGTCGTATGCGTGTTTGGCGCCGTGCAGGTGAGCGCCACAATCAGGACTGCATACGACCGAGGCACACAGGGCCAACACCCAGCATCATGGTGTGGGGAGCGATCTCCTACACTGGCCGTACACCACTGGTGATCGTCGAGGGGACACTGAATAGTGCACGGTACATCCAAACCGTCATCGAACCCATTGTTCTACCATTCCTAGACCGGCAAGGGAACTTGCTGTTCCAACAGGACAATGCACGTCCGCATGTATCCCGTGCCACCCAACGTGCTCTAGAAGGTGTAAGTCAACTACCCTGGCCAGCAAGATCTCCGGATCTGTCCCCCATTGAGCATGTTTGGGACTGGATGAAGCGTCGTCTCACGCGGTCTGCACGTCCAGCACGAACGCTGGTCCAACTGAGGCGCCAGGTGGAAATGGCATGGCAAGCCGTTCCACAGGACTACATCCAGCATCTCTACGATCGTCTCCATGGGAGAATAGGAGCCTGCATTGCTGCGAAAGGTGGATGTACACTGTAGTAGTGCCGACATTGTGCATGCTCTGTTGCCTGTGTCTATGTGCCTGTGGTTCTGTCAGTGTGATCATGTGATGTATCTGACCCCAGGAATGTTCAATAAAGTTTCCCCTTCCTGGGACAATGAATTCACGGTGTTCTTATTTCAATTTCCAGGAGTGTATCTTCTATCAACCCTATCTGGTACGGATCCCACACTGCTGAGCAGTATTCAAGCAGTGGGCGAACAAGCGTACTGTAACCTACTTCCTTTGTTTTCGGATTGCATTTCCTTAGGATTCTTCCAATGAATCTCAGTCTGGCATCTGCTTTACCGACGATCAACATTATATGATCATTCCATTTTAAATCACTCCTAATGCCTACTCCCAGATAATTTATGGTAATAACTGCTTCCACTTGCTGACCTGCTATTTTGTAGCTAAATGATAAAGTATCTATCTTTCTGTGTATTCGCAGCACATTACACTTGTATACATTGAGATTCAATTGCCATTCCCTGCACCATGCGTCAATTCGCTGCAGATCCTCCTGCATTTCAGTACAATTTTCCATTGTTACAACCTCTCGATACACCACAGCATCATCTGCCAAAAGCCTCAGTGAACTTCCGATGTCATCCACCAGGTCATTTATGTATATTGTGAATAGCAACGGTCCTATGACACTCCCCTGCGGCACACCTGAAATCACTCTTACTTCGGAAGACTTATCTCCGTTGAGAATGACATGCTGCGTTCTGTTATCTAGGAACTCCTCAATCCAATCACACAATTGGTCTGATAGTCCATATGCTCTTATTTTGTTCATTAAACGACTGTGGGGAACTGTATCGAACGCCTTGCGGAAGTCAAGAAACACGGCATCTACCTGTGAACCCATGTCTATGGCCCTCTGAGTCTCGTGGACGAATAGCGCGAGCTGAGTTTCACATGACCGTCTTTTTCGAAACCCATGCTGATTCCTACAGAGTAGATTTATAGTCTCCAGAAAAGTCATTATACTCGAACACAATACGTGTTCCAAAATTCTACAACTGATCGACGTTAGAGATATAGGTCTATAGTTCTGCACATCTGTTCGACGTCCCTTCTTGAAAATGGGGATGACCTGTGCCCTTTTCCAATCCTTTGGAACGCTACGCTCTTCTAGAGATCTACGGTACACCGCTGCAAGAAGGGGGGCAAGTTCCATCGCGTACTCTGTGTAAAACTGAACTGGTATCCCATCAGGTCCAGAGGCCTTTCCTCTTTTGAGCGATTTTAATTGTTTCTCTATCCCTCTGTCGTCTATTTCGATATCTACCATTTCGTCATCTGTGCGACAATCTAGAGAAGGAACTACAGTGCAATCTTCCTCTGTGAAACAACTTTGGAAAAAGACATTTAGTATTTCGGCCTTTAGTCTGTCATCCTCTGTTTTAGTACCATTTTGGTCACAGAGTGTCTGGACATTTTGTTTTGATCCACCTACCGCTTTGACATAAGACCAAAATTTCTTAGGATTTTCTGCCAAGTCAGTACATAGAATTAGATGCTGTAAGCGAATCAGTAAAAACACAAAATGAGACTGTTAACGCCCGATTAGATGCTGTAAGCGAATCATTAAAAACACAGCTATGCACAGTCAAAACAGATCTGCATAAAGAAATTACGGCTGAATTAAATACCCATTTGGGTGAGGTGCAGACTAAGATCAGTGATCAAATTCAGAAAATGCAGAAACAGGTGAAAAGTGAAATAGCTGAAGTATCTGGAACATTAAACACAAAAATTCAGGCAGCTACCAAAGGAATAAACTCAGTTAGAACTGCAGTATCTGACATTGAAGGTGTAGTGGAGGATCTGTCGAGGCAGATAGACTCAATCAATATTGAAGAACAGGTTAAGAGCACAGTGAAAGCACACGCGGAGGCATTGTCGGAACACTACGTTGAATGGATAAAGGGTAAGGATATTTTTATCGAAAAGAAGGTCAGGGAGGAGCTTAGGGAGACTGTCAAGGATGTAACTTATGAAATCTTAGCTGCTACTGGTAAGTCGGGAGACACAGTGGTTTCTGAATTGGGACAGATTCGGAGGACACTTACACGGGATCTTCCCGAGTGGAAGCAGCAAGTAGTGGACGAAGTCAGAATGCTGAGAAACTGGGTAGAAAATCCGCACATGCATACGCGAACTATAGGGAACAACTCTTTAGACGGTGACGAATGTCAGTCAACTCATTATCGTTCACCGCCTGATTACATGCAAAACAACAGTCCTGTTGAGTCCCGAGTACGTAAAATAAATGATCCGCCCACAATTGTGAGTTTAATGCAAGAGGAGAGTGTGATTAAGCATCGCACTTTTCCTGTTTTTCATCCGCAGAAGCGAGAAATACACCCCATCGTATTCCTAAAGAATTTTTCCGGCATATTTCCCAGGAGCTGGACAGACAGCGTATTCAGTTCGTCACTGGCTTTATTTCTGGTGATGCAGCATTATGGGGAACGGAAATGGTAGACACGTGTAGGAATTGTGAAGAGTTTGAGAAAATGTTCTTGGCAAAATTTTGGAGTAATGGGGTACAGCAAAGATTAAGGAAGGAGGTGTATGGTGCGGAAATTTTCAGTGAGAAGCATGGAAGTCTCCGGCGATACTTCGAGAGGTATCTAGCAAAAATTAAATTCTGGGATTCTCCGATTTCTTCCAAGGACGTAATTATGATTCTCAAAAGCAAACTCCCTGTGTCTATTAGAGAGAAACTAGTAAATGTGTCCGAAGAAGACACGGATGTATTCCTTTCTGTGATGCATTCCTTAGATTTAATTAGCGAGGATGTGCGCTCCAAGGTTGTCAGCGGCAAATTCTTCCCTGGCAGCCAGCAGAATGCATCGCACGCGGACAACAATGCGCCGAAGGAGACAGTGCGCTACTGTGATCGCGGGTACCAACCTCCCAGCCGTTATGAAAACGCAAACGGCAATAACTTTAAACGGAAGCAGAAAACCAATTACAGTAATCAGCAGAGATACCACCCAATTTACAACCACCAGGTACAACATCAGTACGGAAACCCACCCTTTAATTCTGCGCCTGAGCAGTATGGAAATTCTCCACAAACGATTGGTAATTTTTCAAATGGGCCAGTGTACAATCAAAGTTATAGGTCGAAAAATAGCAAGTGGCATGGGCAAGGCGGAGGCCACCCAGCACAACATCAGAACAACTTTTCACAGGATAGAGGACCGCGGAACAATTTTCAAAGGGCACCAAATGCGAACTTTCCTTCACAAGGAAATGGTTTTGCCGGCAACCAAAAGATCGGGCGACAGCAGCCGTCTCAAGAATTCTATTCACAAGTGAATGCACCCAGTGGATTTTACCCCTTTACACCGGCATTTGTACCACATAACCAGCACCAATATGAAACGGAACAAACACTTAAGGCCATGAATGACAAACAGGTTAAACATCTTGCGGAAAATTAGAGGCAGCGCCTTTCAGCCTCCTAGAGGTCGCTGCCGGTTCCAGTGGGGGTACTAACGAATACTCTGATTCTATGTTAATGCGATACGGTACGACCATGAGACCGACTTACGAGATGATCTAGCACCTGACATAGAAGCTCAAGACATTAATGACATTTATGATGAACAAGTCCAGGCTTCGATTAAGATTTCTATTGCCAACATTCCTGTCACAGCCATTGCTGATACAGGAGCAAACATCAATGTGATGTCATCATGTCTCTTCAGACAGGTGTCTTCTGTATCAAAAGTTTTATCATTGCCGATTCAGGGTTTCTCCATATCGGGAGCGATTGGTCCATTGAAACAGACAGGCTAGTTAGTTTTACAGACACAGCCTCAACTGCAGATAGAATCTGTTTTGGTTTCTTACCTCTTGCATACTGGAAATTTCCTTGTTTGAACTGTTAATGATAAGTATTGTGTTGAACAGCGCACTGACTACATGGTAACGGCTACTACATGTAAACTTTAAGTATTAAATGATATGTATGGAAAAATTGTTTGTAGTGATGGACATTGAACTGAAATTTCTTCAACAAGCTGTAGCAGGAAATTGAGGTTGCACCAAGAATTTCAATTTAACTATAAGTTAAAATTAAAAAAAAAGTGCTTGCGAGGTGATTGCCCGGAGCTATATAAATATGTAAAGGTTAGAAATTAATGAGGATGCGTAAATAAGCACTTCTCTCAAGGTACAAGAAGATTTATAGATTTATTTTTAGTAATATAAGTACTTGAAGTTCTGTTGTAAAAGCCCAAATTACCTGCTTAAAAAAAAGGTACATGTTCAAACAGTCCAGACAGTGGACAGGAGTAGAAGAAATAGCTTAAAGTTCAGTTAAAGCGTGCTGTTAAATGGAAAAACAAGTGGTAACCCACATGTGTTCACGCAAGGAGACAATAAGCCGTAGTAAACTAAGTTAGGTGAAATACAGTACAAATAGAGGCTAACCATGAAGCATCAATAATGTAGCGTAAGTACTCCACGAGGCCACTAATTGCTATGAAAGTAAACTATTTCCCTGTGATCTGAGCCCAATGTAAAGAGTATATGAGGAATGTTAGCTGACGAATTGATTTTAGTAGAATCAAAGTACTAAATAACCACACAGCAAGCCCCCTGTATCATAAATAAGTCCAAGTAAAGATCGTCAGAAGATTTGTAGTGTAATCTAACGACCATTCAATACCCTAATTGAAGGCTAATCTAAAGAACAAGCAATGCAGTGATATTTAAACTTAATACTGACTATAACCAGAGTAATACGTAGAAGTAGCAAAGCATGCTGTAATGAAAGAGGTTGAAATTTATATATGTGCCTATGTTTATTATGATAATTTTATTTACATGCAGATTTTATTGCAAAAATGTCTCCTAAGACACTCCTCTTATGAAAGCTATTTTCCTTGTGCCAGTTCCTTTTGATCCTGGTTCATTAACCCAGACCAAGGGTCGACTTGTAAAAGGCACGTGTGCTTCGAGGCAAAGCAGTGCTTATGAGAAATGAGACACGTAGCGTGATGAAGTTCGCTATCTTTGGTAATGTTTGTTATGGACCGGTTGCGTAAACCCAGTGAACTGTCGGTAATTCCATTCATGCGAAAAATAGTAGACACGCGTTACCCTATTTTTTTTTAACAGAGAACGATTGCTGAGTACATGAAGCGAAGAGGGAGACCTATTGTTATCCAGTCTGCCCTCAAATATAAGAAAAAGAATTGGCAAGCACAAAGGAAAGCACAAAAAAAAAGATTCAGCGTTAAATGCGTACTCGTTAAGTAGTAGATATGCTGCGTGGCAGTAGAAAATGATCTTGGGTGTACTAAAGAATAAATGCGAAACCTGTAGTTTTCATAATGAGGAGATGAGCCCTCAAAAGAAAGTTTGAAAGAATATTTTTAGGTTCACTAGTGAAAGTAAACCTTGAGATATAAAGAGTCCATTCATAAAGCAGTTGTTCACTGGACTTAACAAAAGGAGTGACCATTAATTGTAAATATTAGCACGTAAGTGATCTTTTGTAAATAGTAGAATATAAGTCTTTCTGTACTAATAGAGGAAACCTGCAAAATTGATTGTTTTGTAAATGAACTCTATCGGCGAAGGAACTAAGAACGAATGCTGTGTGAAGATGCACACTAAAGTGCGACGTGCATAATAAAAATAACTGTACACTGTATATTAGTGGTAGTGTTGTACTGCAAGTGTAAAAAGAAGTCAAGGCTACGACAACAGGTGAACGCAAAGTTCAGTGATGTTCTAAGTGCAGCGACAGCTAAAACATTCGTCGTCACTTACCTGTGAGCCTCATGGGAGGCAGTTGACAGAGAAGTAATGGAGGCAGCTTCAGTGTCCGGCTCCTCAGATGGAAAACGCGCGCGAGGTGTTTGTATCGATGCACTCGTGTGATACGAAGTTCACAAAAAAAAGGAGCAATCGACGACCAGCAGCTCTGTTCAGCCTGAGCGCGAACGGATACTGAGTATTGGAGCTCACGCAACACTGTGCAGCCGCTGTGAGTGGCTGACGTGTGGGTGACGAAACAATCCAAACTTTAAACTGCTAACCGCCATGACTTCCATCGTACATACTGGAGGAAAGACATTTGTACACTTGTGTGACTACATTTTCATACGTAAATTAAGCAATTTTCTTGAGTTGAAGTTAATATGAGTGAGAAGTAGATTGTTAGATTACTCAGGCCTTAAAGCCATTATTACCGGCACTCCTGAACACTGCTAAAATGAATTATAATCCTGTCTCTTGATGTACAACGAAACTGAACGTGCACTATAGGAAGACCCTAAACTCCAGACCAGTCCCGATCCTTAACAAATGTATCCAATTGGTTGTAAGTTATACTAATAATTTTCCACTTCTTCTGTTTCATATTGTAAATAAACACCCGGGAAGCCACTTGAATTCCTGGCACCACAGTGGAAAGGACAGATGTACTGCATGATGAACGCCGTAGGCAGCTAACACTGAAAGTGAAAGCATCACGAAGTGTAGTGCTACGTTATTAAACTGTAATTGAACCACAATGAGTCAACAGATGCTCGAACATTGTCCACTCTAGTTTAGTGAAAATAAGCACTCACTGTATTCATGTATTAGTTGTTAAGCTCAAGAGAAAGTAATTTCTGAATTCTATCCCCTGAAGTGCGAAATGAACGTTCACTTATTGTTATAAGCAAATATGGACCAAACTTAAATATGCACATAAATGTTAATCTTGGTATTATGGAATGAAGTGACTGATGTACAAAGAATGAAAAACTTTATTTTGAAAAATGATAAATATCTGATATATGTTTATAAATGTAATTTTAATTTATGTACATAGTACGCCAGTAACATTATGTAAATGTCACACCAAAAATCACGAATATCTCATGAGGACATGAGGATCGAGGTAATCCTTCGGCATTCCCTCTCTCCTCATGGGAGGCAATGTGATATTCGCTATTTTTGACTTCATTAAAACAGCAAATACGAGTAGTTAATACTTTCGGCCAGAAGGCAAATACTTGTTTATAAATAATTATTAATGTATAATAAGGCGTCGCATAGCGACGGTGGAATTTTCTAAATAATGTAATTCGTCGTCTGTGGGCGGCAATATAAACAGAAAAATACGGATAGATATGCGATCCTTCACTATTTTGTTCGCTGGAGAACAAATGAAGCCTTGAGCGCTAAAGACTTGTACTGTTTTTCTCAAGTAAGACGGACGCAGATTTGTGGCAGTCTGATCTAATTTTTACTAAATGTATAAAAACGTTTTATGTCTAAGTTTGAGTGAAGTGTAAAGAACTGTTATAACTTACCGTGACGACGCACGAGCGACTCAAAGAAGACAATGGCTGTATAAAAGAGCGCTCAATGGACATGATACGGACATAAAAATCTACCGTCATTGTAGTACTAAGCTTAAGGTACGATATAGGTTTTAGTTCTAATAAATATTTGTTCTGGGAATAATGAATCATTTAGCAGTGCTCATTCCTATTATCTCCTCAGTATTATTTTCATTTTAATTATGCATTTTGCTAATATTACAGACACAAAGATCAGCAGTCCAATGTGCGTGTTACATTGATAAAAAGAAAACTGTTTTATCGTCTTCTTGCATCAGCTTTAATATTGAATTTCCCTCTTGTGTGATGTTACAGTTGTTTTTGCGCCCTTAAGAACTTTCTGGTCCCTTAGGAAATTGTTTTGTCATAACAATAACTTCACAACCGGGTATGATCGTATCTACGATCATGAAGTAATTAGAAAGACGATAACGCAATTTCTTAATCAATAGCACGCTAGTTGTGACTGCCTCAAGCCACGTGAAACTGCAAGTAAAAACTATTCACATCTCATAATGCAATATTTTATGACAATGGTCAATCCATGATTCTTACGCCAATTGTGATTGATAAAACAGTAAACTAAATCTCAATTTCCAACTTTCCATTGAATAACAACATCACTTTTATTTTGTAACATCACAACTTGTATTTGGAAGTCATTCTTTAAAACATAGTCATAGCATTCAATACAATTTCATTGTTCATAGCTATCATGTTATAAGTAGCAAACTCACACAGGGACATTTTATGTAGATATTCTTTTATGTATTCAAAATTTTACAACCCGGATTTGCTTACAATCTGTCTTGAGTCACCGCACTTCATTTACTTCGTTGAACTTCAGTGTGTTCGAATATTTTGCAGTAATATTGCCGTCAGCTGTGGCATATGCGGTGTGGCTTAGTGGTAATAATTACTGGGTGGACTGCTCTGGGTCACCGGTTCAAACCTGCCAACCAACAATTGTTTGTTATATGGTATTTATCTTTTCTTCAATGTTCTTGAAATATCTTTTTTTGTATTGTTTGTATATCCTGGAGAGTGCAGTGTTTGAATAAATATCAGAGTTTTGGAATTTTCGATGGTAGTTGAGGTCTGTTTTGATTGTAGGCTGGTGTCAGTAAAATTCCGTTGTGAGTGCTTTGCTTCATTTACGACCCTACCTTCAATTTAGGTCTTTTAGCCAGGGTACATGGTTGAGGAGTTTAGCACTAGGATTTTAGCTGCTGAGCGTCGGCTGCCGTGAAACAAATATATAAATTCCAGTGATCTTCAATTTATTTTTCTCGACTCAGATTTAATTAGCAATCAGTCTTCAGATATGAGGCAAATTTGAAACACGCAGCATTGTCGAAATAAGTCCTGCTCCTGACGTCAAAACTTGACACAGCTCGACCGCCGCGGCGTCAGAGCAACGACGTGTGAACTCGGAATTGTTGATGGTGTATGACAAATCGAAAGTGAAAGCTTCATTTTTCGGCCACTCACTAGGCTATACCCAAGCTACTTCGTAAGTTAGAGCGCTTAATTAATATTCGTTAAATTTAACGACCATAACGTCACTTACTACTATGGTACTGACATTTTATCATATGCTATCACTCTACCTTTGGATGAAAATCCTCTTGTGTAAATCGGCACTAGCTGTAGCTTAATTTAGGTTTTCGGTTGAGAGCAGCGACTAGACCCCTTTGTAGCTAGACAGGTGTTACCATGTTATACAATAACAGTAGAGTACAAGCATATGACAGTTTCATTTCCGGTAATCAGCGCCTTACGCTAATTTATCAGTAGAAGATTTTGAACAGCACTCGGTGTAGAATTTTGCTGTAAAGGGCTGAAGACAGCCACTGAGCAAAGCCGATGACATACATAATGAACAAATGTACGTTTTTCTGTACAAGCAACGCAAAGCGAAAACTTAAATATGAGCACGAGTGTACAATAAACAGAACCAACAAGATTAAGAAGGGATCATGTAACGCAACCAACACTGATGTAATTCCTCACAACCAACTAAAACACACAATGGCGAAACTCAGGTTGAACATTATTGAACGCACAGCAAACATTTAAAATAGATACACAGATGTGCGTTCAATACACACAAGTAATACTAAATACTTTACGATAATACTCTATGCAGTCAATGAAAAACACAAACCAACAACTTACACAATCATACATGCATGCAATACACACATAGAAAATAATTTTAAGACAAATTCGTAAAACACAATCAGGTGAATATCGCTGCTCGCTCGGACACAGATCTCGCGAACCGCACCTCCACGTTCAACCCAAAGAGGGGCCCACTCGACAAGGTAACAATTTCAGCAACAGTAACACAGCGGTATTAATTATGATATCCACATGCAACTGCTCTTCCTCAAGCATCCAAACACTACACAAGCGAGACTTAATGTTCACTTCCTCCCAAAGGACGTGAAAAATTATTTTCTCTATGAATAAAGTAACTAATCCTATCATGCTATGCTGATACAGGAAATAGCTAAAAGATTTGAGCCGGATTCCAGAAACTCTAAAGTCTTACAACATTTATGTTGCATAGCAACTACGTAAGACTTCGTAAGATTGCACAATACTGCGCGAAGCCTACGGTCTTCATAGCAGGACAACATAGCAATAGATTGGCGTGGAAGTTACAGCGTGGTACCTTCCTGACGTGGCCTAGCGTCATGGTGTCACCCACGTCAGGAGCTTGCTATTGGCTGAATAAGGCTCCTGTCTACACAGCAATAAAAAAATTCGGTGGCAGGGATTAGCCGAAAAGAATGAGACAGGAGCTTGTTCGAGACGGCAGGAGCTCGAAGATCAGGGCTGGAAGCGTCAGTTTGGTAGCGGGGACAACAGCGAACAGCCATATTGGTGGTGGCTCTTCCCTGTTAAGTTAATTATTGCATTATGAAATTATTATGAGTGAAAGCCACTGTAGACACTCGGTCGGACTGGTGGTGCCTCTCGTCAGTTTTTGAGAATTATCGTTAAAAATACTCAAAAATGGTTCAAGTGGCTCTGAGCACTATGGGACTCAACTTCTGAGGTCATTAGTCCCCTAGAACTTAGAACTAGTTAAACCTAACTAACCTAAGGACATCACAAACATCCATGCCCGAGGCAGGATTCGAACCTGCGACCGTAACGGTCTTGCGGTTCCAGACTGCAGCGCCTTTAACCGCACGGACACTTCGGCCGGCTAAAAATACTCTTTGTGATTGGATAGTCGCGGACAGGTCTATAATGAGGTCGCATATTTGCGTTGTAGGTAGTTAAAGTGTCGTCTGATAACAAATACAGAATCGTATTGATAACAAATATCTTGTGCAACAGTGAACTATGATGTGATTAAAATCACTGGTATCATTAAATGGCATTCCTTCAAAAAGTTAAGATGTATGTTCTTCACTACAAGCCAAATAGTTAAAAATTTCCTCCAAATACCAGCATTAAAGCGCCACTACCTCTGCATGAGCTCTTGACTGGTTGCTTCCACTGCAGCAGAGGGACATCTCTGAAGACGCAAGTTACTGGGTTTCAGAAAAATAATGATATGTACCGGATTTTCACATCTCGAAAACCGATTTCAAGTGTACGGTTACTCTGTTACGCCTCGAGGCCAGGGCATGTCTTGCCAACACAATTAGAGTTTTGTATATGGCATCCCCCCCCCCCCCCCATGAACCATGGACCTTGCCGTTGGTGGGGAGGCTTGCGTGCCTCAGCGATACAGATAGCCGTACCGTAGGTACAACCACAACGGAGGGGTATCTGTTGAGAGGCCAGACAAACGTGTGGTTCCTGAAGAGGGGCAGCAGCCTTTTCAGTAGTTGCAAGGGCAACAGTCTGGATGATTGACTGATCTGGCCTTGTAACAATAACCAAATCGGCCTTGCTGTGCTGGTACTGCGAACGGCTGAAAGCAAGGGGAAACTACGGCCGTAATTTTTCCCGAGGGCATGCAGCTTTACTGTATGATTAAATGATGATGGCATCCTCTTGGGTAAAATATTCCGAAGGTAAAATAGTCCCCCATTCGGATCTCCGGGCGGGGACTACTCAAGAGGATGTCGTTATCAGGAGAAAGAAAACTGGAGTTCTACGGATCGGAGCGTGGAATGTCAGATCCCTTAATCGGGCAAGTAGGTTAGAAAATTTAAAAAGGGAAATGGATAGGTTAAAGTTAGATATAGTGGGTTTTAGTGAAGCTCGGTGGCAGGAGGAACAAGACTTTTGGTCGGGTGACTACAGGGTTATAAACTCAAAGTCAAATAGGGGCAATGCAGGAGTAGGTTTAATAATAAATAGGAAAATAGGAATGCGGGTAAGCTACTACAAACAGCATAGTGAACGCATTATTGTGGCCAAGATAGATACGAAGCCCACACCTCCTACAGTAGTACAAGTTTATATGCCAACTAGCTCTGCAGATGATGAAGAAATTGAAGAAATGTATGATGAAATAAAAGAAATTATTGAGATAGTGAAGGGAGACGAAAATTTAATAGTCATGGGTGACTGGAATTCGAGTGTAGGAAAAGGGAGAGAAGGAAACGTAGTAGGTGAATATGGATTGGGGCTAAGAAATGAAAGAGGAAGCCGCCTGGTAGAACTTTGCACAGAGCACAACTTAATCATAGCTAACACTTGGTTTAAGAATCATGATAGAAGGTTGTATACATGGAAGAACCCTGGAGATACTAAAAGGTATCAGATAGATTATATAATGGTAAGACAGAGATTTAGGAACCAGGTTCTAAACTGTAAGACATTTCCAGGGTCAGATGTGGACTCCGACCACAATCTATTGTAGATTAAAACTGAAGAAACTGCAAAAAGTTGGGAATTTAAGGAGATGGGACCTGGATAAGCTAAAAAATCCAGAGGTTGTACTGAGTTTTAGGGAGAGCATAAGGGAACAATTGACAGGAATGGGGGAAAGAAATACAGTAGAAGAAGAATGGGTAGCTTCGAGGGATGAAGTAGTGAAGGCAGCGGAGGATCAAGTAGGTAAAAAGACGAGGGCTAATAGAAATCCTTGGGTAACAGAAGAAATATTGAATTTAATTGATAAATGCAGAAAATATAAAAATGCAGTAAATGAAGCAGACAAAAAGGAATACAAACGTCTCAAAAATGAGATCGACAGGAAGTGCAAAATGGCTTAGCAGGGATGGCTAGAGGACAAATGGAAGGATGTAGAGGCTTATCTCACTAGGGGTAAGATAGATACTGCCTACAGGAAAATTAAAGAGACCTTTGAGAAAAGTGAACCACTTGCATGAATATCAAGAGCTCAGATGGAGACCCAGTTCTAAGCAAAGATGGGAAAGCTGAAAGATGGAAGGAGTATATAGAGGGTCTGTACCTGTAAGGGCGATGTACTTCAGGACAATATTATGGAAATAGAAGAGGATATAGATGAAGATGAAATGGGAGATATGATACTGCGTGAAGAGTTTGACAGAGCACTGAAAGACCTGAGTCGAAACAAGGCCCCCGGAGTAGACAACATTCCATTGGAACTACTGACAGCCTTGGAGGAGCCAGTCCTGACAAAACTCTACCATCTGGTGAGCAAGATGTATGAGACAGGCGAAATACCCTCAGACTTCAAGAAGAATATAATAATTCCAATCCCAAAGAAAGCAGGTGTTGACAGATGTGAAAATTACCGAACAATCAGTTTAATAAGCCACAGCTGCAAAATACTAACACGTATTCTTTACAGACGAATGGAAACACTAGTAGAAGCCGACCTCGGGGAAGATCAGTTTGTATTCCGTAGAAATACTGGAACACGTGAGGCAATACTGACCTTACGACTTATCTTAAAAGAAAGATTAAGGAAAGGCAAACCTACGTCTCTAGCATTTGTAGACTTAGAGAAAGCTTTTGACAATGTTGACTGGAATACTCTCTTTCAGATTCTAAAGGTAGCAGGGGTAAAATACAGGGAGCGAAAGGCTATTTACAATTTGTACAGAAACCAGGTGGCAGTTATAAGGGTCGAGGGGCATGAAAGGGAAGCAGTGGTTGGGAAGGGAGTAAGACAGGGTTGTAGCCTCTCCCCGATGTTATTCAATCTGTTTATTGAGCAAGCAGTAAAGGAAACAAAAGAAAAGTTCGGAGTAGGCATTAAAATCCATGGAGAAGAAATAAAAACTTTGAGGTTCACCGATGACATTGTATTTCTGTCAGAGACAGCAAAGGACTAGGAAGAGCAGTTGAACGGAAAATATAAGATGAACATCAACAAAAGCAAAACGAGGATAATCGAATGTAGTCAAATTAATTCGGGTGATGCTGAGGGAATTAGATTAGGAAATGAGACACTGAAAGTAGTAAAGGAGTTTTGCTATTTGGGGAGCAATATAACTGATGATGGTCGAAGTAGAGAGGATATAAAATGTAGACTAGCAATGGCAAGGAAAGTGGTGCTGAAGAAGAGGAATTTGTTAACATCGAGTATAGATTTAAATGTCAGGAAGTCATTTCTGAAAGTATTTGTATGGAGTGTAGCCATGTATGGAAGTGAAACATGGACGGTAAATAGTTTGTACAAGAAGAGAATAGAAGCTTTTGAAATGTGGTGCTACAGAAGAATGCTGAAGATTAGATGGGTAGATCACATAACTAATGAGGAGGTATTGAACAGAATTGGGGAGAAGAGGAGTTGGTGGCACAACTTGACCAGAAGAAGGGATCGGTTGGTAGGACATGTTCTGAGGTATCAAGGGATCACCAATTTAGTATTGGAGGGCAGCGTGGAGGGTAAAAATCGTATGGGGAGACCAAGAGATGAATACACGAAGCAGATTCAGAAGGTACTGGAGTAGGTACTGGGAGATGAAGAAGCTTGCACAGGATAGAGTAGCATGGAGAGCTGCATCAAATCAGTCTCAG
This sequence comes from Schistocerca cancellata, assembly GCF_023864275.1. Taxonomy (NCBI): domain Eukaryota; kingdom Metazoa; phylum Arthropoda; class Insecta; order Orthoptera; family Acrididae; genus Schistocerca; species Schistocerca cancellata. The sequence continues at coordinate 353,568,889 of NC_064629.1, read as the reverse complement.
GACTGAAGACCACCACCACAACAACAACAACATATGGCATCCGTTGTTTGGATGAATACGGATGGATTTAGGCCATAACGCTGAATAACTGAATTGAATAGTGAATATATGACAGTAATAATCCATAGAACAATGTGAAGGATCAGAGGTATAGTGACATTTGGTACTAGTCGCAAAGAGCACAGTGTAGGGAAAACAACAGTGAAAGGTAGAGATGAACCTGTGACAGTGACTTGAGGAAATAAATTTACGCAACATTCCACGTCAGTGAGTGGCAATTTATGTTGTAATGGCTGATGAGGCATGTATAACGCCGTGTCATTGGCTGTCGCCTCCGTCACGTCCACCATCGACGCACTGAGCTGGCTTCACTGTATCTCCCCCGAAGGGAAGGGGACTGCAGTGTGTGGCTGGTGCATCTTTACCAAGCACACATGCCACACAGAATCACCCTGTGTGTTGCCGCCCTGACAGATGATTGCAGCTGACAGTTCCACTTCATTGCAACGTCCACTGTGGTAACGAGGGCGCTACGATCACCGATCCCATGAAGCCTCGTGAAGCCTGCCACTTAATGGTAATCATTAGCTGAGCGGCCTTTATAGGACCGTCGTCAGCAGCTCTCTGGCAGTCTGAATCATAGTCTGACGCAGTTTCTGAAGCCGAGTCTGAAACCGACCGTGAATCTGAGAGACATACGACAGATTTCCGATTTCGTGAACCAGGACCAGGATCATTTCACCGACTGTGATAGAGACCGATTCCGATCTTTCCTATGGCAATGTGAACTATTGTGACAGACTTTGTGCTTCCTCTCTCGTCTTCCCGGAAATGTACTGATAGAGCGAGAATTCTTCTCATAGATCAGGCCTTCTCTTCCACTCCCTTCATGCAGAATATATTTCCTCTTGTTCGCGTTTTCTTGTGATAATAAACTTCCATTCTTTGGTGTTACTTGGGAAACATCTAGTTTTTGCGTGCACCATCCCATCACAGGATATTTAATGTAATGCAAGGGACTGTGAAATTGGATGTCAAATAAGAGAGCAGGAGTTTCGAAAGAGCGTTCTAATGCTTCACTTCGTAGAGCGGCTCGGCTAGGGGAGAAGCAGCTGTCGGCAACAAGGTGACACAATCAATGTAGCAGTAGCTTGCGACAGCAGTGTGCTTCAGGCCGAGCAGACATCACAAAACCGAGGCAGGCGAACCTTTCTACACCAGCAGGGGGCCACTGAAAAATGGAAGTCCACTTGGGCAGTCAGCACATGCAGCATTCACAGATGGTCCTTCTGGTACAGAGCATCGCGGGTTTCGAATCGGTGCCAGGCGGCATGGAACTCGATGACCACAAGAGGTCGCTGGAGCAGTCGCGCCGTAAGGCATGTCTGCAGTGGCTCCTGGCCCCGAGTCTAACGTGAGGGCGCCACTGTGGAGCACGTCGTCCAGAGGCCAACAGCGACATAACCTGACGTGTATTTAGGTGGCTGCTTCTTACTCAGCGAGCCAGTCTGGCATTCGCATTGATTCAGTTGACATCTCACTTACAGACATCGTGTTTACGTTGTGTTTGCTTACTTCCCGTTTACAAGTGGGCGTCGTTTTGGTTTCGTGAGGTTGTCTCTTGTGACCCCATTGCTTATTGCTTTGTTGTTGATCATGGTGTCTTGCTCGGTTGTCTTCGTGCTTGTCCTTCCATTCCCGTTCGTCCGTCTTGTTTGTTCACAGGTCACTCCTGTCGCTCCCACCGCGTTTTCGTTAGGGGCAACCCCACAACAGTTCCTGTCCCAGTTATAACAGTGTTGCGTAGTAAAACATGGTTGGGGTTTTAGGTACTGTCTTTGCATATACAGCTGGATGGCGGGGAAGAGACTTAAGGTAGAGGAGCGCAAAGCAGAGCAGAACTCACTGCAATATTAGTGTATATGTGCAATTGCAGGAAGTAGTAATTAAACTTATTTTTAATATAAGAAATGAATAATATTTAAAAGATGTGTGACAGCAAAAGGGTTATTGTCTCGAGGAACAGAAAGGTGTGTTATCCTACTACTGATATAAATTATGAGGACGAAATTTCACCAGATCAACGTAAAAGTATATCAGAATAAAACTCTTCAGTGTTACAAGATGATAGTTCGTCAATGCAAAATGTTTCAGAAGTGTCAGACTCTAATGTATTAGAATTACACAACTTCAGCTCATCAGTACAAAAGCACAAACGTGGTCAGAGGTAATGGATGTCACTCGTCACATGCAAATTGCTCAAGTACATTCTGAACACCATACTTCTGACCTGTATGTGCCAAATGAAATTCACCACCAGGAATCGGCAGATAATATTCCTGTCGACAGTAATGACGAACTGTACAGTAGAAGCACAGAAATTGATGTTACTGATTCTCAATATTATGTAATATGAGCATAATCGTATACTGTGCAAATTATACCTACGTCATCTGGCAACGAGATCAACATAAAAATTATTGCTATCAACCATAATCATCAGAAACTCTTCCTTCCCTTTTGCAATGCTCATTAAATTTCCAGGTGCCGCTCGTTACATACAAATACTCCTCTGATCGTTTTCCAGTTCCATCATACTGTATGCAAAACATCTCACAGTATACCAGAAACAACGCAGTGTTAGATAAGGCATTACAGTATTTCATTAAAGCATGTGAACTGCGCTAGCTTATCAGAAATCAGCAGAATCAAGCAAGTGCTTGTACATGTCTTTGATGCAACACAGCAATTGCCACAGTGACGTAGGTGAACCTGATGACACATCCAGAAGTAGTAGTTAACGAAGGGTATATCAAAATTCCTCAGATTAGCAGCAAACTCTGAAGGCGGCTGTGGCTAGAGCACAATAATTAAAAATATTGCGTTTGCAGTCCAAGTATACATCAAAGTATCACGTAGGGCGCCATATGTAAAAATTGCTTCACGAACAATTACAGTACTTGAGGTTAAGATGCTACATCCTGAGACACAGTTATCACAACACAATACCTGAAAACACTGAGTCTGCAACACCGTTAAGGTAGACAATTTCTGCACATCTTATTGGTTCACAAACTTCAATGTTAAATACGCTCGTGACCAATATACACAATGACAACATACAGAAGCCGGTCGCAGTGGCCTAGCGGTTCTAGGCGCTTCAGTCTGGAACCGCGCGACCACTACGGTCGCAGGTTCGAATCCTGTCTCGGGCATAGATGTGTGTGATATCCTTGGATTAGTTAGGTTTAAGTATTTCTACGTTGTGGGGAACAGATGACCTCAAATGTTAAGTCCCATAGTGCTTTGAGCCATTTTTGAACAACATACAGTAAGACTAGAAAAAGGGATCGGTTGCTAGGGCATATTCTGAGGCATTAAGGGATCACCAATTTGGTATTGGAGGGTAGCGTGGGGAGTAAAAGTCGTAGAGGGAGACCAAGAGATGAATACACTACGTAGATTCAGAAGGATGTAGGTTGCATTAGGTACTGGGAGATGAAGAATCTTGCACAGGATAGAGTAGCATGGAGTGCTGCATCAAACCAGTCTCTGGACTGAAGACCACAACAACAACAGTAAGACAGAGCAAAGCGGCTTCCGTCTATGGGCAGGTAACCAATACGTCTGCGCTGATGGTGCATACGTCGAGATGCACAACTGTTTTAAACCCACCGTCACTGTTCCGAGTCACTGCTGGTGTTCTGCCACTACACTGGTACAGATAAAGCCTCACTTCAGTCGGAAAAGTCACATCAGCATCGACTGAGAGTATAGCCAACACAACTATAGTGACGAAAACGGCAGAACGCTAAAGAACGTTCGCTTGAATTTTCATTAGATTTGATTTTAAGCAGAGCTGTGAACTTTCAGATCAGACGGAGCTTTCTGATCCTTTTTTCCTTTTGACACAATGCTGCCCATGCGAAGTATGACAATTCTCAGTTTGCATTAGCTTTTCAATAAACTGAAAACCACTAAATTAACATGTATTAACATTGCCAACTATGAAATAAGTAACTTGATTACGTGCGAGGAAAAACTAAAAGCACCGCTCCAAGTCACCAACAAAACGCCGTATTGGAAAAATTCGCAAGTGAATCAGAACCTATTTCCGAAGACGAGATACGCGATTGACAGAGAACACATACACTCATCAAACTCAAAGCAGTACCACTCGGAAGTCAGCTTCTTGGTGCCTGCAGCAGGGAACTAACATTAATCTGCAGCTGATGGAACATTAACGACTGGAGTCGGTACTTTCGTAATTCATATGTGAGTTACCGAGTGATGTGACAGCAGAAAGAAAGTACTCAAAAACATTTTCACCTCCAGTAGCATACCGCTTATAATCTCAGTACAGATTTCACTGCACGCCACCGTATTTGCTACGCGAATGGTGCAGTACTCAATATATGAAATAAGTACAAGAATTTGCCAAGTTCGAAAATGGCTCTCAGCACTATGGGACTTAACATCTGAGGTCATCAGTCCCCTAGAACTTACAACTACTTAAACCTAACTAACCTAAGGACATCACACACATCCATGCCCGAGGCAGGATTCGAACCTGCTCCAGACTGTAGCGACTAGAACCGCACGGCCACTCCGGCCGGCTCGCATGCACAAAAAACGCAAATATCCTTATTACCAACGACATTTCACTGAGAAAGCACTAAAAAGCGAACCAGTAACAATTTCAGGATATGTGATAAGAAATTGCCTGGGAGCCAACACACCTTAAACCGACAGGGAAACTATGCAGACATCAGCTTGGTAGTCTATAGAACGGAAAAACAAACTCTTAAGCAAAGAGCAGAATTTAACAACTCTACTCGATGCTATTTCAATTCGCAGGTGTGTGTCGTCACCATTGGACATCTCAGAAAAGTATTTGAGACACTTAGACAGCAGCTCGTGGTCTAGTGATTAAAGTTGCAGCCTCTGGTTCACGGGGTTCAGCCTTCGATTCGCGGTCTGGTCGGGGATCTTCCCCAGCCGGGAACTGAATGTTTATGTTTTCTTCGTCATTTCATCATTACGGAAAGTGGCGAGACTAGACAGTGAAAAGACTGGTAGACTGTTAAAAGACAGTGAATTGGTACGGGTGCTGATAACCATGCAGTTGAGCGCCCCATAAACCAAATATCATCATTCTCATTATCATCGAAACCCTTCCAGCTCGTATGAGAAAACTGGATGGTATGCAGATCCACTCTGCAGCACATAACGACATGATGAGAACCTGTCACAACAACATGTACAAAGGGACTTCACGCCTCAGCGATTCAAGGACGAGCTACTATAAGTCGCCGATACTGATGGCTAATTCTGCCCTCCGGCACGTCACGTAGGAGAACATCCGTCTACGGGCTCTGCAAACCTCCGGTCGCAGGAAAAGCCACCAGGTTGCGTCATATCAGCAGAGAGTGCCACGCGTTGTAAGTGGCAGGACTTTCAAATCCTCGAAAGGTAGGACCATTCGGCTCAACCTGATTGTGGCTACGACGTAAAACTATTGGTACAGTCTCAGAGTATTTCAAAATATTTACATCACCGTAGCTTCAACTAGGCAACGTAAAAGCCGTCGCCTGCACGGACGAAACCTGGTTACAAACAGTACATAGCCCCTAAGATCTATATACTTTGGCATCCGTCCGTATTTTCTAGAAACATTGGTTAGAATCTGACTAAATGGATGAAAAGATTCGACCATGTCGCCAAATACAAAAGGTGAGATAACATGATGTGTTTGGAAAACGTTTGGTTTTACTTGGACGGCATAGCCCAGCACTGGATCGAGAAAAACGAGAGAAGCTCAATTTCTGGGACAAATTCTAGGCAGGGCTGAAGAAAACGTTTGGCGACAACCAGCTGCAAGTCCGCTCAGATGAAGAGGAACTGGAGAACAGGTCCCAGCGTCATGCAGAAACGACACACATGTATATACAAAGTAGTTTGGCCATATGCCACATCGTAGATCCCATCATGGCAGAAGCAGACAAAATGTCACACTTGACGAAAGGATTCGCAGAAGATAAAAAAAGCTTAGACCGACTGCTGAATGTGATTCCTATGGCATTTGTGGAAGAGAAGGTCACCATATCCTCGCCCCTCTCATACGCCAGATAGTAAGAGAAGAGCAATGTATTGTTGCCAGGGATGTCTGTCCGGGTACAAAAAAAAAAAAAAAAAAAAAAAAGAGCAGCCTTGAATCCTTAGGAGATATTAGAATAGGTTCAAGAAGAGACTCTAGCACCAAACCTCGCCACCAGCCGATCGCATCAGGAAGAATCGACTAGGTCGATGAGCACTTGCGCCTCTGTTGTCAAACGACAACCCAGCATCCAACCAATGCAGTTACAACCTGCTGCTCCACCAAGTAACACTCTCCGTAGAAATAGAGAAGTATGGAGGACAGATCACAACATAACAGCGTATTTTCGCTGTAGATGCCGTGGACACGTGCGTTACTCAAGATACAGAAGACAAGTGCTCAACGACTACGTATTACACCCCAAGATCTCGACCATCGTAACGGTTCCATTTAAACAAGTCACCTGCAGACGATTATTATTGACCTGTGAAACATCGCTCCCGAATTCACCATAGCCGGTCATTGTTGCCATACAGAGATACCAGCCCTTCACCTAGATGCTGAAATCGGGAAAAATAACAGTGGCAATCACCTGTGAAGTTGGGGTTGCCACAGATGAAGATCCTCCACGGACGAAAGTCATCAAGATGTCAGAAAATCTCAGTGACGTCATCATCGACAGCCAACCAGTCTGGGTGCTAGTCGACGCAGGTAACTCTTACTCAGCTGTCGGACGCCTATTGACATCAGTTAAAGAACACTATGTTCCGCGATACGAAAGCGATTGTGCTGCAAGTCACAAGTCACAAATGGCAAATACATCCAGCTGCCAGGAAAATGTATCGCAAGAATGACTATCAATGATAGAACGCAGTCCTTCGACTGTGTCGTTTTATCAGAATTTAGTGATAACATTATTCTCGGATGGAACTTGTCACAAGCTTCAAAAGCAATTATCGGATGGAACTTGTCACAAGCTTCAAAATCAATCATAAATTGCGGAAGATTAGAGCTCGAGACTGACGAAGGTATTCCTACAAGCACACACCACAAAGAGTGACTTTGGTGTCTTTTTTTGCCGTTGAAGAGTTGTTAGCAGTCATTAACGAGACGAGTTCCAGCCATCAGTTGAGATGTTCAGTTAAGCTGTGATGCTTTTTTCGATCTCAAAACGCTACCGTGGCTCACAAAAAGGGTCTACATGCCAGCGACAAACATTAGCGTTTTTGGTGGTCAAGGAGAACTTTGGATCACTCATCATTACGATCAACCATACTTCAGACCTAAAGGAATGCGCACAGGGACAGCCGAAACAGTCCATGCAGCCTAGCGGCACCAACAAAGAGTTGTGTTCCTCTGTCACTAAAGACAAATCAGGAGAGGAAGCTACTACCAAAATGTCAGTTGTCAGGATTGACCGAGGATGATAGCCTTTCTGCGTTAATTTTCAGATGCTTTCAAATCCAGAGTGGAGAAAAGACGGTTCAATTAGTCTATGGTAAGATACTGTATCAACACCATTTATCACCTACCAGTTAGCCAGCATCATGTAGAGTGTCACTGTTTTAATGACAGACAATTCGGGAGGAAGTGTAGAAGATGCTGCAAGATGACAAAAGTGAATGGTGGACCTCTCCTGTGGTCTTTGTAAAGAAAATGAATTGCACATGACGTATCTTCATCGACTACTGATGACTGAACAAAATAATAAAGAATGATAATCGATTGCCATACACTGATTTCACCCCAGACTGCTTGAAAAGAGTTAAATATTTCTCAACTGTGGATGTGGAGTGAGGCTACTGGCAAATTAAGGCTGATGAGGTTGACAGAAAAGACTGCCTTCATAAACCCTGATGGCTTCTTTAAATGTCAAGTTATGCCATTTGGACTGTGCGATGCTTCAGCCAGCTTGGAATGAAAGATGGGCAGTCAGCCTTGACACCTTAAATGGACTATGTGTGTTTGCTATCTGGGTGACACTATCGGTTTTGCAAAGAAATTAAGCCACTTGATAAGCGTGCTAAAGTGTATTCAGAATGTAAGTCTCCAACTGAATTCTAAGAAAATGTTTCTTTGTCACAGAACAAATAAAAACCATTTGGCACCCAGATAATGGTGGTTGAGTCTGTGCCATTTCAGAGAAAATACGAATAGTCACAGATTTTCCGACTGCTCAGCTCACTTGTGATGTGAGAAGTTTTGCCAGAAATTGCTCATACTGCTGATGATTCATAAAGGACTTCTGTAACAAGACACATACCTATTTAGAACTACGGCGGAGAGACACGATATCATCCTGCAATGAGGCAAAGGAAATTACTTCCCTTTTCCTTAATGCTGCTATGTTCCACCAACGGATTATTTGAAAGGCAATCAGCGTCCTTGCGTGTTCATCCACTTCTGTATACCACTTTGATGTATTCTTGAAGCCTTAGTGACCATCTCACGAACAGACCTGACAGATCCTTCAGGGTAGTCGCTTACAGAGGTTGGGATACAATACTACTTGTTGTGACATTCGGATACAACACAGTGAAGAAGAACACTACAGGCTTCACACAGTCTTTTCTGCTCCACGATCGCAAGCTCGAAACGAAAATGGATACACTGCTCCCATTTCAGCTGGCCGATACGCAGGATGATTATGTGAAGCACCTCATCATCAGGTCACAGAAGCATGATAACTGGTTTGCATACGAAACCTGGACGTTCAAGATGGAGAGAACGACAGTGCGAAGCATTGACCAGTAAGTTACAGCCCAGGAGATTTCGTTTGGATGTTTTACTTGTGTACAGAAAGGAGGACTATCAGAACGTAAATCGTTACTTTAGTAATTATCTTATTCATCGTCGCCTGTCGGACGTCACCTATGAAATCGGGGAGTATGACCTTTCACAAAGAAGACAGAGGCACAGAGACGTAGTCCGTGCCTCCCGTACAAGACTCTGTTACTATCTAGAGGCGCATTTCGAAGTTGGGAGATTCTAGGAATGTGAAGATCCATTTGATTATCGCAAAGTGTTGATAGAAGCGGCTACTTTAGATGCTCATCACAGTGAAGATGATGTAACAACACAAACTGAACGCATGTATCCACTATGTAGTGGACCACTGACGAGATTTACACCGAGGAAGTCGTAGTGGGCTCCAATGAGAGTTTCTCTTTCTCCATCAGAGGGATTCACTTGCCTCATCCGTGGCACACACTGTGTGCCATAGTCGTTAACATGGCCGGTAGGGGTGCTGCAGGTCACCGATTCAATTTCGAACAGGAGCAATTATTTCCTGTGGCGTTTTTACTGTTTCTGGACGTTCTTTAAATTTCTTACAATTGTAATGTTTGCTTCCTCTGGAATATTCGTTGTTTACGTAAACAGCATCATTCTAGAATATTTGACGTTTGTATAAATTCCAGCATAGTGGAATATTCAGTGGTTGCATAAACAGTTGCATTCTCCGTGTAGGATTTTAGTTCTGTTCCGGCAGTACGTTGGTTTCAGTAACAAACGTGCTTTACCGACGACGCTGCCTTCGCATTTGCACTTGATGATGGTTACGACGTGACAATATTAGCAATTACTTTTCCATAAGGAGGTATAACAGCGTTCTTCAACATGTATTACGAATCGTAGTTCAAATATACTAAGTCTTCAGAGGCGGAAGCCCGTTTGTGTAACGGTGATTTCACCACTATTACCATCGCTGTGTTCAAATTTAATAATTCTGTTGCAGAACTCTGAGTTCTTTAGTTTAGACAGCAATAGACTTAATAGGTAAGTGAATCCCCACTATATCTTCACAACCTACCTTCACAGATCCTTCTAACCACGTTTCAGCATCACGATATTTTGGTCATGGTGCGTTTCGTCTAAAGATAAAATTCAGCGTATCTTTCTTGTTCGTTTGCGACAATATTGGATTATACACTGAAGCGCCAAGGAAACTGGTATATGCATGCGTATTCAAATGCAGAATACAGAAAATAGGCCGAATACGGCGCTGCTGTCGGCAACGCCTATATAAGGTTTGAACGTGGTGTTATAGTCGGCGCAAGAGCGATGGGACACGGCGTCTCCGAGGTAGTGATGAAGTGCGATTTTCCCGTAAGACCGTTTCACGAGTGTACCGTGAATATCAGGAATCCGGTAAAACATTAAATCTCCGACACTGCTGCTGCCGAAAAAAGATCCTGTATGAACGGTACCAACGAAGACTGAAAATTATCATTCAACGTGGGGGAAGTGCAACCCTTCCCGCAACTTGCTGCAAATTTCAATGCTGTGCCATCAACGAGTGTCAGCGTGCGAACCATTAACGAAACATCAACGATATGGGCTTTCAGAGCCGAAGGTCCACTCATGTACCCTAGATGACTGCACGGTACAATGCTTCACGCCTAGCTTTAGCCCGTCAACACCGACATTGGAGTGTTCATGACTGGAAACATGATGCCGTCTCGGACGAGTGTCGTTTCAAATTGTATCGTGCGGATGCTCGTGTACGGATATGGAGACAACCTCATGAATCCGTGGACCCTGTTTATCACCATGGTACTATTCAAGCTGTTGGTGGCTCTGTAATGGTGTGGAGTGTGTGCAGTTGGAGTGATATTGGACCCCTGATACGTCTAGATACGACTCTGGCACGTACGTAAGCATCCTGTCTGATCACCTGCATCCATTCATGCCCATTGCTCATTCCGGCGGACCTGGGCAATCCCAGCAGAACAGTGAGACACCCCAAACGTTCAGAATTGCCACAGAGTGGCTCCAGAAACACTCTTGTGAGTTTAAACTTTAAACACTTCCGCTGGCCACAAAACTCCCCAGACTTGAACATTATTGACCTTGCAACGTGCTGTTCTGAAGAGATCTCTACCCCCTCCTACTGTTATGGATTTATGGACAGCACTAAAGGACACATGGTGTAAATTCCTTCCAGCACTTTTTCAGACATTAGTAGAGTCAATGCCACATCGCGTTGCGGCACTTCTGCGTACTAGCGGAGGCCCTACACGATATTACGCCGGTGTACCAGTTTCTTTGGCTCTTCAGTGTATATCGGTGTCTCTGAAGCTTTGTTCGTCCGATCATCTAATGCAGGCCTAGCCAACAGCTCTCTGCGAGCGCTCCGGCCGCGGCCCTGCCTAGTTGTCCGTGTACAGCAGCGAGAGAGACTAAGGGGTGGACCGGCCGCAGTGGCCGAGCGGTTCTAGGCGCTTCAGTACGGAACCGCGCTGCTTCTGCGGTCTCAGTGTCTAAGTCTAGGGGACAGATGACCTCATATGTTAAGTCCCATAGTGCTTAGAGCCATTTGAACCATTTTTAGACTAGGGTTTGAGAAGAAAGAGGAAAATTAAGGCTACAGGCGGACGGCATTCGCCGTGCCAGACGCCAAGAATTAGATTTACGTTTTGCATTAGGAATATTATAGCGTCTACGCACTTGTAAGGAATTAAGCGTGGATAACCAGTTTCGTTAAGTGCCGAATGTGATTTGCCTTACCGTTCTTTTCGTTTATAGATCATGCAAAGTGCTTGATGTACCATCGCACTATTATGACATGAAAAACACTTATCGGAACGTCATCACAACAGCAGCCAGAAGGACGATTTCAAGCACTGGTCTTCTGACGAACGACAGGGAATGCTAGCTGAACTGAAGAAGGTCATTAGCTCAGAAACTGAATTAAGGGTAAGTAGAGTAGTGAACAAATCTTTTATGGCCGACATTATGTGAATTCATTAAGTATCTCAATTCAAGGGGAGAATCATCTCTAAACAGATATGTTTGCGAGATTGACGCCATAAAGAAACTAATCCTTTGGAAAAATCACCTTCATGTCCATGACATGGAAAAATTCATATAACTCAGGCAGCCATTTGTGAACCCGACATGACACTACGTTTTAATAATCGAAACATTTCATGAAGAGATAGCAGGTCTGAATAGGGAGTTTGATTTGTTTGTCAGACCGCCTACTTTATTTGCTTTAGTGTACCTCATGTACCTCATTACTTCTAACGTGAGCTGATAGGCGAATAGTGTAGCATCTAACTCAACGGCCTGCTTGTCCATGCCAGGAATTTACAAGCGTTCTGTAAAATGTCACCCCAAGAGCATTATCCACGACTGCCCAGACGAGCTGCTTAAGTTATTTCAGTGTTTGGTTCAACACATACGTGCGAACGCTTCTTTTTGTTATAAAATTAGCTAAGTCCTGGCAACGTTCGGTTATAAAGATTTTAATCTGCCTATCTCGTTGTGCTTTTTCACTGTTTCACATATATTACATAGTCCAAATCGTAAATGTGTACAACTCTATAAAAATCACACGATGATGTGCAATGTCTTGATGTAAAGTTAATTGTTGTTCTGCCCATCGTATTAGCACTATTTAATGTTTTTCTTTAATCAACTAATAAAAGTTAACGCTTTCTTAGAAAAACAAGAAGTTGAAAATATACACATGTGATAAAAATCTCCTTATAAAAGTTTAGACTCTTAGAAGTAGTTACTCTGTGCTGCAAACACGTCTTTAGAAGTTTCCCGCACGTGCAGCACTCGGCATATAGCCGTGACACCCCCGCACCTGCTCTGAATAGTGCACTGCTGGTGGGAGCCAGAGCGCCGACCAGACTCGGCTCCGGGAGCGAGGCTTCATCTAATCTTCTAATGCAGGCATCTAGACTTCTCACGCCGGCGATGTCGAATGGGGCACAATGCGGAGCTCCGTACAACCTCGCGCCATGTCTGCCGCCGGCAGATTGACGGAGCTGTCCAAACACGACTCACGATTCCCTACTCCATCGCGGTTTTTTCCTCCTACCTTACAAACAGAAGTAAGAAGTGAAGTTGTGACTGTACGTCCGGACTCGCTCGTAAAAGGCAAAAGTTCCACATTCGAGTCCCTGTCCGACACACAGTTTTAATATGCCAGGACGTTTCAATCAGCACATACTCCACTGCTGGCTGACCACTTAAGTCTAGGGACAGCCAGAGGAGGATACAGAAAAACCTCAAGGAGGGGGCACTAAGGATATCTTTAGCTACCTTTACTTTTACCGTAATAAAAAATAATCATGTCACATGCAAAGTTTAAGAAAGTTTTATTGAAACTGATTATACACATATACAAGACAATGCCATCTTATGACATAAAAAAGGCACAATTGTTGTTCTCTTCCTTAAATGATGGATTCTATGCGTCTATTCTTCCTGGCAAACTGGTTAATTACATCGTCAATAGGACAATCAGTGTCAGAGTGAGTGTTCAAACTGAGCTAAGCCATTAAATCGGTCCTCCTTCATTGACGACCTCAGCCATGTCTTTGTACGCCGCAGTGTTGAAAAACTTCTTTCTACTGTAGCCATAGATACAAGTAGACAAGCAAATATTTTGTACAGTGTGTGCAAAGTAGGATAGTCACATCTAGGACAAACAGACAACGCTTGCATAAAATTATCATTAAGGGCGCTTATGATCGTTTATTAATCATTAGTCGCCGCGCCCCGAAACGTGGGAACGGTGGCGGGGGGGTGGGGTGGGGGGCACTGTGCCCCACATATGTGCCGGGATGGTTCCTTTGAAATGTCACGGCCGACTTCCTTCCCCGTCCTTCCCTAATCCGATGAGACCGATGACCTCACTGTTTGGTCTCTTCCCCCAAACAACCAACCAACCCACATATGTGTTGTGTGAATTTCTAAGGGACAATTGTGCTCAGGTCATCAGTCCCTAGAATTTCACACTACTTAAACTAACTTACGCTAAGAACAACACACACACCCATGGCCGAGAAAAGACTCGAACCTCCGGCAGTAGGGGCCGCACAATCAGTGACATGGCGCCTCTAATCGCGCTAGCAGTTCGCGCAGCCCCCCATATTTATCCGCCACTGCGGACAGCAACATAACCAAAGTAACCAAACAATGATTGTTTGCAATCTGCTGTTCACTTGTTGACATTTTAGCTATTATTAAAGCATAATTACCTTTTTTGTAGTCTCAAAGGAGATAGAGCGAAAGGTATTGCACAGTCTTCCCCAGCAGGTGAAACACCACACCTTGCGCGAGTTACTGTTTGCAGTCCGCAGAAGTCCCACTCACGATTTGCTAGAGGCTGATTAACGCTTCGAACGCATATAAGAAGCCATACTCATTTCCCTATATGCTAAGAAAATAACTTTGGCTTCTCAGTGAAATTTGACATGGATTTTTTTAGTGTTTACAGCATATTCAACTGAATAAACATAATAGATTTTTAGGTATGTGTTAGCTAATTCAATAAGCATATAAAGAACCTTTCAGTTGACTAAAAGGAAAATAATACTGCATAAATATATTAAACATATACATGTTTCCAGTCACTGTATTATGAAGAGAAAGTAGGTGGAAGAGCCTCAGATTGTAAAGCTTCAGGTGCAACATTCGCATCAGCCACGTCGTGCAACGGGTTGTGTCAGGTAAGGCTGTACGCTTGAGGTGCGGTATCCCATATTAGCTGAGGGCAATGGTCACAATGACCTGTCAAACAGAAACGTGATCGTATGCTGCGAGGGTTCGATAGTTGTATGGCGTGAGTGTCCAACAACTTTTACTTTATTCATAGTCAGTGCGTCTGTCTGCCATACGGACGACAAAGTATCGAGTTCCTGTGCTGCAAGGGACTTCGCCTTGATAGGATGGCTAATAAGAGGTGGACACAGCCTTGTCAGGCAAACTGAGGAGCTATGCGACCTATTAGTAGCAGTTTCAACGTCAAGAAACCTGAGAACGAACTCGAAATTGGAGTGCTGACCACGTGACTCTCCGTACTGCATCCGATAACGTCGCCCCAGTCTCAAAAAAATTGCTTAATATAGATGTTTTCTTTTCTTTGGAGCTTAAGTTCTCGATTTTACTTTACTCCGATTATGGTCTCGAGATAACAAAGACATTCTGTGGCGATTGTTAATTTTCGCAACGAAATAGTCTAGGTTTTTTCCTGATTTTATGCAAATCATTTGTGATCGGTGATGGCGCACTTCATTGGACGTCACAAAATACTGATAATTGTATCCAGCAGTTGCACATGAAAACTATAGCGATTTTCCTCATAAGACTAAAAGAAAATGGACTGTGTCTATTGTCGTGGAAAGAGCACATTTATTATCGCTGCGGAGGTGATTTCCTTTTTTAATATATGCATTATTATAGGATTCGAATTGATGTTGAATACAAATGTTACAGCCCAATGCTCGGTGTGGTGGCCAAATTGCCTAAGAGGTTGCGGATATCCCTTTAGACAAAACAACCCGCAGATGGGACAGCCATCATTTATCACGATTTTGTTCTGAGTGATATTGGCATTGCAGCCTATTGTACGTGTAGCTTGCGTCAGCGTCGATGACGCAGACTGCCCAGCAGCGTGCTTGCCGGGGCGCATTGTGCTGAAGATACTGTGGTGTGAGGCTGCGGTCACCTTAGACGGAAAGCTTCTTCTTTTGCAAGCAGCAGACCTTGATGGTGCTGCTATATTTCTCTTTTGTGTTGTCTAAGACCATCACCTCAAGGCATGCCAGTTACCACATAGGATGGCAGAAGGCCTGGTAAGGCCAGTGGCAGCAAAGAAACAGCAAAGAGCAGAAGGCCTAGTGTGCACAGTGGTCACAATATGTCATGAGACGTTCATCAGAGCAGCTGCCCGTTTGAAAATGCCTGTGTTCTCCCCGTAGGTGGATCGTTTAGTGAAAAGTTTTTCTCTATTTGTGAGTCTGTAGCACTGTCGAAAATAAGCCTGTATCCACCCCACAGATGGATGGAGGGTGGGACGGAGGAGGGGCAGTGTGAGGAGAGGTGAGAGGGCCTTGAATTTTGGCAGTTTGTGCATCGAGAAGAACGCACGTTCAACTACTGCCCTCTCTGCAGTCTTTTATGACGACGATTTTCCTTAGTAAATGTGTTTCATTATGACCCTGTCATTACGAGTGCTGTTTTTTTCACGACAATTTCGAAGTGTAATTAGAACTGTGATGCATTTTCTCCCTGAGTTGTGGTAGTGTGTATTGTCTTCGGTTACCTGGGCTGCAGGGTGGTTTTTGAGCAGGTGTCTATAGTGGACTCTAGTACCTGACTCCCCTGCCTTTTTCCTGCCAGCTGTAAGACGTCGTGGTCTCCTGATCTTCATTGCTTACATATTCCGCCATCACAATCATATTCCGCACATCAAGACGCTTCATTCGAACCCAAACTCGATAAGATAAAGTCAATGGTGTATGAATTCATGTAAATGATATGCAAATAACTAACAAATAGCAAGTGCGCACCATGGTTGAAATACTCTAGGCTGGCGTACACACATACATTCCAGACACGACGGTCACAGGAGCTTTTAGTTCGAGAGAGGCAACCACACGCCAGGAGGCCAGACCCAACCCATCTACGTCGGTCGGTGGCCGCCCGTGTAGCGGACAGCGTTCGCCTGAGGGAAAGGAGGAAAGACCCCGTGTTTGGCTTAAAAACTAATTCCGCTACATTGTGTGGGAGCTTCCAGCCTACGCATTCTTTACACATAGCACACAGTTTCAGAGATTTTCACAGAGAGACAGCAAACGCCAGACGCCAATACTACAGGTTTCCTGATTGGTCGCCTTAAACGAAACGTCATTCTTCCGTTTTAGAAGAGCAATGCTGATTGGCAGACGAAATTTCTGACGCCTTGAGCTGAAGGAGTAATTGAAGAGACCGAAAGATATACCCCTTCACGTCTGGCATGGAGAGGCGCCATTCCGTTCTCGCTCTTGGGGGGAGGAACAAGTCTTTCCTCAGTACTTCACTGGGAGAGCACCTCTGTCGAGAGCGAATCGAAGTGCGACTCTCTGTATTGAGTCATTGCGATTAAGCGTTGTTCACTGTGTTGGCCGACACAGTTATAGTTAAACGCCTGCGAGCGAATTTTGAGTGGCATCGCGGTGGACTGGTTATCTGACCGGTGTACCACGCCAATAGTTAGACTAGGGGGAATAGGAATCCTTGACTTCATCAAGGCATTGGGAGAGTTTGATTGGCGAAGGTCACTCCAGATAGAACGAGAGTTATCTTATTTGTCAGCAGCGAGTGGCGCAGACAGCAGTCATCGCAGCTTACGGTATTCTGCGCTACAGGTATTGCGAGCCCCACATTTCCTCCACAACAGTAAACTTCACTGCATTTCACACGCAACAGCCTCGACCGTACCTAGCAACATTCTAAAGGATAATTATTCAAGTTGAGTAGGCGCGCCTCTCAGCCATTCTGCCAAGTCAACAACCATGTTAAACCTTGTATAGAAATTTCGTTAGCGAATCCTATCCTTCAGAGATAACTTCACATTCCGAAAAGAACCAGGATATAACTTGTTCATTTCATAACTAAAAGTGCCATTGTGATTTCTCAGAATTTTTGAGAAATAAATAATAACTTTCGTTAGTTTCATATTTTTCTTACACTAGCAATACTCCAGTACCCAAGTATCCCACTAGTTACGTAAGAAATTTTGTGAATTTTTGTGTCGTTTCCTTACAGCAGACGACTGCAGAAGATATTTATTGCTGAAAGTTTTTCAGGCATTTCTCTTTAGAACGTTAGGAGCGTCTGTCTGACTTCTGCAGTAATGTGGGGGTGGAAATTGCATCTTGCAGGAGCCACAGGGTAAAGGGTACATCTCAGATTAATCCGTTGCGCAGAATAACAGAATAGCAGATCAACCCCACGCTCGCACAGCTTGTAGGTGAAGTGTAGAGTTTGAGTGTGTCTGTCACTAGTTTCGAATGGTAATGCGAAATTGTTTCCCAGCAGGATAATACCAGTTGTACGGTATCATCAAGTTTTGAGTTATATTGCAATTTTAGGCCACGATTTTGTAGCGCCTCAAATATAGTTGTGTAATTAGGCCAAATCTTTATGATTAATCACATAATTAGGACGCATCTTTATTCTACTTTGTTGGCCAAAATAAATAAAGTACACTAAGCTAACCTTCCTTTACTGCATCTGGACAGTTTCCATGTGTTGGCTGTGCTTTCCTTCCAATAGAATCAGCGTTCATGTCCTGGAAAGGGAACTGCCTTTTTTAATTTTTCTTCAGTTCCAAGCGCCTCTGGAGGTATAATTGGGTTAGGATAGTGCACTGGTGTTTTACATCGAGGAGGACCCGGGTGCAAGTCCTGGAAAGGATACCACCAACTTCAATTTTCTGCCAATTCCTGGGTGGGGGATGGGATGGGACGTCAGCGCAGCCCAGGGACAAAAAAATTCCCACCAAAGTTCGAAATACCCGTCAGTAGGGTCGGTCTATGGAGGGGAAGTGTGGGGAGGGTGGACGGGGTGGGATCCAACTTCCAGGCTGCGAAAAACACGTGACATCATCTGAGGCGGGGATGGGTGTGGTCAGGGGCCGGGGTATGTGTGGTAACGGGAGGGGCTTGTATGGCTTGGGGGGTGATTAATTGTTGAATATAATTAACTTGCATATCAATTTGATGTCATAAGTATCCTGATGCCGCCATCTCCCTACTACCTTTGTGTCTCTCAGGAGTTCCAGAGATCGAGCATGTGAATCGTTTTTCCCAATGTTTAACTTTGCATACTTAATAGCTTAATCATTAACAAAATGTAAATACGGCAGCGACGTTGGACATATGAGAAAACTACTGTTGTGGTCTAACATAAAGGGCTGTGCTCAAATAAAGTCTTTTCGTCATGTTGGTGAATTTTGAAGATTTCAATGGAGTGACATCCAGATTCCATTACCAGGCCATGTTTTTAAAGTCTATACAGGTGTTACGGGCATAGGTACAGATATTGTGATATTTGTGTCTTCATATGTACCCATTTCAGCATGTTAGTAATATTTTCTCTACGCCTAACAGTCTTCCCACAAACGCATCAGATAATTTATTATCTGTTGTTTTCTGTTTGGTCGAAACTGCGGCGCAAAGTCGACTACGTGTATCATTACAGAGTTTCCATTTTGTTTCCACACGCCCACAGTTCAGTACCTTACCTGCTACTCTGGAGAAAATGATCATTAACGTTGTGCGTGTGTCGCGCATTCTTGGAGGTACTAACCAACGTAAAAAACAAGATAGCTAGAATTATGACTGTTAGAATTATGAATAATAAGTTTTAGGTTTGTTATTACCTCCAAGTAAGTGTCGAACAAGCCAGCCATTAACTATTATTTTCCTGGCCAGCAGATAAGAAATTTTCTTTATTTACAGACTAATAATTATTAGTCAGTGGAGTAAAAACTCATGTGGTGTTGTTCAGTACAGAGTCCTCACCCAGCAACAGAAATATCTGCACTTATACCCCTAACACCGTGTATATTGATGGATGATGTAATGTGGTATAACAGTAAAGCTACTGGTCACGTACTGAAAAATTACTCTAATCTGACAACTTCCTAGCGCCTTAAACCACATCTGAAAATCAACCAGTAATGGAAGCGCTTGCTGCAGCGCAAGGATAACTGAGGAACCAACAAGAAATCGACGTCTCTGCTCCGACAGGATTAAAATTTTCCGCTGAACGTAGAGAGCGACTTCGCTCTTTTCCTTACGTGGAACACCAGAATACGACTAAAACAGTTCCGAAGCTCACAGTAGCGCTCAGATTGGAAATATTGATCAGCAAGACCGCGCACCAGCTAATCGCATATCTGACTTAACAATCGACTCAACAGAAATTTGTCAGACTACAAATGCCAATGATCCGCCACCTGTCGCTGTTTCCTGTTAGCATACAATAATCAGTCTCAATATGAAACAAGATTACACGAAGCAGCCATTACCTTCTATTGCCGGCCGCGATGGTCTAGCGGTTCTAGGCGCGCAGTCCGGAACCGCGCGACTGCTACGGTCGCAGGTTCGAATCCTGTCTCGGGCATGGATGTGTGTGATGTCCTTAGGTTAGTTAGGTTTAAGTAGTTCTAAGTTCTAGGGGACTGATGACCACAGATGTTAAGTCCCATAGTGCTCAGAGCCATTTGAACCATTTGAAGCTTACCTTCTATTCCATGGAGCTAAACCACAGTCCCCTCCTGCCTACAACTGTGGAATCACGGGTCATTGTGATGATAAAAATTCTGAATGTGTTTCAGTAATTTCGGGAGGGACAGGTCGCACTGTGCTGAATTTTCTGACGAAGACTGTTTATCGGCATAAGAATTCAAATCGTTCGTAAAGGCAACTACCAAATGTAAATTTTGTTAACATTCGCCAAAAATTATACAAAGAATTATGAAGCCTTGAGGTATGTTACTGGAAAAAACTCTTCAAGACAAAACACAAATATGCATGGAACTAAGTACAAAGATTGTCACTAGCAGTAGAAAATGAAACGGAATGTTATATTGTGTCAACGTAGCTTCCATCACAACATATTAATAGAACACAGATGATTAACAGGCTATCCTTCGACAACTCTGATATAATTTCGTCAAGGTTTTTCTCGTCTGTTCGTTCTAACAGAAAAACAGTAAACACCTAAGGAGACCGAGCAGCAAGAGCGCACTCCGAACCCGACGCAACCGCAGTTGTTGCGTGTAGCTGTGACAAAGAGGAAGTTTCTACCTGGGATGGTGTCCGTGTCCGTCTCGGCTGCTGCTGGGTCAGCGCGGCAGACTGCTAAACCCAGGTGTTCGATTCCCGACCTGGTCGGTGATTTTGTCCGGTCAACTTCGTATCGTCAAAACTGACACAAACATCGCCTCAAAACTCACTGTTGTATAGTCTTTCCACTACGTAGATGGTTTTATTGGCACGAATGTAAAGCCAACAAATTAAAATAGAAAAATAAAATCCTACATCTTGATAAATAATACAAAGATGTGTAACCACCAAATTAACCGCTTTAAACGAAAAAAATCAAACCAGCTAACAAAATTATTTTAGACGAGGAAATGCTCCAAAGAGACACACACTGAGAAAACTTAAGCGGTAAAACGAATTATGTCATAATTAGCGACAATATATCTATGGTATAAATCTGTACATTTGTTAATAATTTTTCGAGGGTGAGAGTGAGGACTTTTTAGAATATCTATTTCTTCAAATACATTCACCATACGATCTCTACCTACAATGTTCAAGATTAACAAATTATTGTCAACTAGATTAAGTCGTTCTGGTTATGAGTCGAATACATGGTGAAAACTGACCTAGAATTAGCAAAATTTTTATGTTTTTTAAATGTATCTACTATTATACATCTGTATCTACCATAACACATCTATTCTGCATTACAATCAATACGATATACACAAGACTTAGAAAAGGGTTATTTCTTATACGTTTCACAATTTATTAACTTAGTGCTTAAATGTATCGGTACAAAAGTTGCCGAACTAGATTAGCTGACTAACAGTTTTCTTCTAATTTTCTGGGATACATAACAATAATATGGAACCCAAGAGAAACCAATCTTCCATTTTTGTTCGGCTGGAATGACAGTGTTATTATTCCTTGTTTTGTCCACTTTCATTCATATTCTCTTATTCAATTTATCAACTATGGTTTGTCTGGCAACATATCTACTTACCCCCATTCCACATCATATGCTTCAGTCTTAAAGGAACACTACTGAGCCTGCCAATAGAGTCCTGAAGGAAACAGTTTTGTACTTATATGGATGGTTAGAGGCCGCATCCACCTTTGTGTAAGTGGTGGACTCCTCGGTATGTATGTCTAAAATATTGTCATTTAACGTGATATTCAGTCCGGTACCAGTATGGTCAAGTCCCACTACACTGACGTTAGATTGAAAAGCTAATTTTCTCAATGTGTTCAGTTTTTTGTTCAAGCTGTCGTAGTATTCTTCACTAAGCACATAAAGTACGAAAAAACGTCAACGTAACGTTTCCAGCATATACCTTTTCTGCCGCGTAGGGTAGCCGAGTGGTCTGCGGCGCCTTACCATTGTTCGTGCGGCTCCCACCTTCGGAGGTTCGAGTCCTCCCTCGGGCGTGGGTGTGTGTGTGTTGTCAATAGCGTAAGTTACTTTAAGTTAGATTAAGCAGCGTGTAATCCTAGGGACCGATGACCTCAACTGTTTCGTCTCATAGGAACTTACCACAAATTTCCAAAACATAACTTCCCTAGCCTTATCCATATGCTTTTTAAAAAAGACTTGCCCTCAAAATCTCATATAAGAGTATTCGCCAATAAGGCATGCTTACTGTGAAACCCTTAGCCTGTTACTGCCTATACACTAAACCAAAGTCAACATACTAACAACGTCCTTAATTTCTTCAGATTGGCTACATCTAAATGTAATAAACTTAGCTAATTATGACATACTTCAGGTTACCGCTTAAGTTAGGTTTCATCAAAGTTTTTCAGTGTTTTGTCTGTTTGGAGCATTTGTTCTTTAAACATAATTATGTTAACTGGTCGGATTTTTCTTTTAAATTTTTTAATGTGGTGGTTACAAATCCTTGTGTTTTATATCTATACGTGCAGGTTCTCTTCCTCCCTCACCTTTAGAGTATCGATATTCTTCTATTTGGTTTTCCTGCTCATTGTATAAACCGTCGACCCGTCATAGCTACGGGCAACAACGGTGTTTGCGTTACGTCTGACGTGCGTTGTCACTGGTCTCTCCCCTCACCTATTCACCGTTTTCCTTTTAGTACGACCAGACGAGCAGAAAGGTGACAGCTGTCGCTTTCCTGTGCAAGTATCTTTCACAAACTGTGTTCCGTCTCCTCTATTTAATGTTTTAATAATTCCTGGGTCTTATGTGTTTGTTGATTTAAGGTTTTATTACGGATTTTTTCGTTTCGGTAGCTTCGTAGATGCCCTATATTATGAAGTGGGACGCGGGACAGACATGCAATAGGGTGGAAGACAACTTTGGTTTGCCAAGACCTTATGTGAGTAATCTTTGATCATCAGTATGCTGTTACATTTCCATTTTTGAATTAGGGTTTAAAACTAAATATTGCTTCCTTTTTTACAATATATGTAAGAATATGGAATTATATTATTGTGAAATCGGTCGTAAACACTAAAACTCTGGAACCGAGCGAACGCTACGGTTGCTGGTTCGAATCCTGCTTCGGGCATGGATGTGTGTGATGTCCTTACGTTAGTTAGGTTTAAGTAGTTCTAAGTTCTAGGGGACTGATAACCTCAGCACTTAAGTCCCATAGTGCTCAGAGCCATTTTGACCAACTAACGCGGTTTATTCTGTGAAAGCATTAGGATCTGAGCCTGAAAGAAGAATTAACAGTTCAGGGAAAGAAAGCTAATGCTGTAGGAAGAAGCACGAACAACGACGAGACACTTAAACATCTTTGTAGAGATGTGTCTCTTATACAGGCGAAAGAATACACAGAGGTCATGCTGAAAGAAGAACCAAAATTGTGGAGGGAATATTGTAGTGTCACGTGTGGAAACAAGTAATGGAATGCAATCTAGCGTTTAGCATCGCGTAAAGTAACGAAGGACTCCGTTATGACAACTCCACAAAAATAAGTTAGAACTATGACACTAAACTTACAGTATACATTGAACTATATGTTAGACTAATTTATACCAGTAAGTAAGAAGACAAAGGTATTAATACCACGAAGAAGATAAGCGCTTTCCTCTTACAGTTCGAGGAACACAACACGCGAATGATTTCAGGCAACAGGTATTTCGTGAAGTATTGGAACATGTGAATCCCCAAAATACGTCAGGAAATAATGGTGTTCATCTTACAATTCTACTTCGACTACTCAGCGATACTTCTCGATTTGTTACAACAGACGTAGCCATCAAATCAAAAAAATGGTTCAAATGGCTCTGAGCACTATGCGGCTTAACTGCTGAGGTCATCAGTCGCCTAGAATTTATAACCAATTAAATCTAACTAACCTAAGGACATCACACACATCCATGCCTGAGGCAGGATTCGAACCTGCGACCGTAGCGGTCGCTCGGTTCCAGACTGTAGCGCCTAGATCCGCACGGCCACTCCGGCCGACCGCCATCAAATCGGATGGTTTCCAAAACTATGGGCGAAAGCTGAAATAATGGCGACAGTCAAGCCACCAAAAATCGCAGCTTGGGAACATGAAATTCCGCCCAATAAGTGTTTTACACACTGAAGCGAAGATCTTGGAAAGTCATTTATTAATTGTAACAATCCATTACATTTACTCCATAGATCTTCTACGCAAGAATCAATAGTGTTTCACGCCGCTAACTGGCACAACTGTTGTGTTAATGGCAATCAAGACACTTTTCGCTAGCACTCTGGCGGTCAAAATGTGCCTAATCATAGTAATCTTGATCTAAAGGAAGCCTTCGACGCAGTAGTGGACTAGTATTTTAAAAACTTTGTGTGAATTTGAATGTCCCGGGAATATGTGAAATTACACACACAGCTACTTCAGCCCCAAAGTCGGACCGTGTACTGACAACAACCTTCGAAAAGAGATAACAGCAACAAAAGGACGTCCGAAAGCACCTTATTGCTATCTCGTACTCTGAAATACGGAATTATAGAACTTAGCTTGCATTACTCAAGGCATTCTCTCGTGATTGCTATTTCAGATAATCTAAGTAAGCGCTCTATAATCTGAGAAAATCTATAACACAGACACGGAACGAATAGCGACTTTGGCCAATAACAACAGACTCCAATTCAACGAACAGAAATAAAAGGCTGTTCTGATCACAAGGAAAAGGCGATTTGAATCATAACAAATTACAATTTAACTTAAGAACAACTAAATTTAACAGGTGGAGCATCTCAAATACCTGGGAATCATATTCGATAGTGAGTTTACATTCAGCAAACATATACACTACAGAGAGATTAACAGGTTTAATGGGTATCAGATAAAGTGAACTGCGACTGCCTGCCGAGGCCGTACAAAATACACATAAATAAGTGATATTACGTATATCTTCGATCGCGTCGCCAGTATGGATAGAAGCACTAGAGCGACACTATAGCGGCATCAGATTTAACAGAGCACAACAATTAATCAATTTAAAGATACTGAAAGTTTGCAGGACGACATCCAAATAAGATATGAGAAATAGCCAAATGTTACGACATAGACAACTGTAAAAATGCCTGGCAGACTACAGACATCGCCCTATAGTACAGGAGCTGTCCACACCAGCAGACGCTTCAGTGATAACTGAAACGGAAGAAAGTGAGTACTACTATATTGAAGAATACATGGATGGAAGTAAAACCGGCGACGGCGTGCGTTCAAGAATAGCAGTACTTAGCAAGTAGAAGCTTATTCATCAATTATGGCTCAGATTAAATAATGAATTCTCAAATAACCAAGCAGAAACGTTTCTGATTCAAAATGAGCTTGATTCAAACGCCAATCTAACGAATGTTGGCAGAGTTGCACAAATCCACAAATACACAAGGATAACATTCGATTCCTTACAAATTCCGAAGAAGCTTACATGGCAGGTAGATATAGGATGAGTTTAAGTTCATACTGGGTTACAGGAAATGAGCTACAAAAAATTACATATAAGTGCAATAAAGAAGAAACTAACAAAAGAGTCTAGAAGCAAATGGGAGGTGGACTGACAATGAACTAAAATGGGGAAACACGAAACTGTATTTCCCTATGATCCACCAAAGTTTAATGATCAAGCTACCAATACCACCAAATTTTACATTCGTGTTGGCAGGGCATGCAAAACTGAAAGCCTGTTATGGACTCTCTGAAAGAACTTGAAATGCACTGCGCAAATGTAGTGGCTGAGACCAAACTCTTGTCCACCTGCTTTTAGTCTGGAGTAATATAATGGTACAGGGCGACACTCTTAAGAAGCATTTAATTGATAAAAGGGTTCGATGGCACATCAGTAAAGCAGAAAAAATTAATAAATTTACCAGAGGTATTAAATAACTTTCATATTTCGACAAGACTCTTAATTGTGTGACAATTCTTATGTGGCAACTATAGCTTCATACACACCCTGAAGTACCCAATAGAGTTGTACTCTTAATTCATACAGTCACTTTCACAGTGATTAAAATGTTCCACAACTCAAAGTACAAACATCGAATTTCAATGTTTGTTTGAAATGTAGACATCTTGAAGACTCAGATCTGTAGATGAACACATAAGGGTGATATTTAAGTTAAATGTTAATTTTCGATATATTATAATTATATATTTGGGGAGTAAGGCGCCTGAAGTAATTGCATGAGTTGCAGTATCTGTGATTTTCTGATATTCGATGGACAACATTTTATGTTATTGTTGAAACATGTAAAAATACGTTGCTTATAATTGGACATGTGCAATAAATAAATAAACTATTGTTTCACTGAAACATCCTGGCAGATTAAAACTGTGTGCCGGACCGAGATTCGAACTCGGGACCTTTGCCTTCCACGGGCAAGTGCTCTACCAACTAAGCTACCCAAGCACGACTCAGACCCCGTCCTGACAACTGTACTTCTGCCAGTACCTCGTCCCCTACCTCCCAAACTTAACAGAAGCTCTCCTGCGAGCCTTGCAGAACTAGCACTCCTGAAAGAAAGGATATTGCGGAGGCATGGCTTAGCCACAGCCTGGGGGATGTTTCCAGAATGAGATTTTCACTTTTCAGCGGAGTGTGCGCTGATATGAAACTTCCTGGCAGATTAAAACTGTGTGCCGGACCCAGACTCGAACTCGGGACCTTTGCCTTTCGCGGGCACACTCCGCTGCAGAATGAAAATCTCATTCTGGAAACATCCCCCAAGCTGTGGCTAAGCCATGTCTCCGCAATATCCTTTCTTTCAGGAGTGCTAGTTCTGCAAGGTTCGCAGGATAACTTCTGTTAAGTTTGGAAGGTAGGAGACGAGGTACTGTCAGAAGTAAAGCTGTGAGGACGGGGCGTGAGTCGTGCTTGGGTAGCTCAGTTGGTTGACAGTCTGCGTTCGGCAGGGCAGCAGTGCGCACCGCGCTCGGCCGTCCACGCCGCTGCGCGCGCGGAGTGTTTTGTTTACTTTCTCGTCACCGCGCTTCTTAGTCGAACAACATGTAATGGCCAATTCCTACAGGAAGAACACTCTTAAGTTCACCTTCTCAAATGAATACGCACGACCCAAAGCACTGGCCGTCGAACGCTTCCTACGCGAAGACGTGAAGATCCCCCGTGACGACCTCATCGGCGTACACCTATCGATCATTAGGAGCGTCGTTTATGTTAAGATGACTTCCGTCGCTGCCTGCAATGAGATTATTCAGCGGACACGACATGGGCTAAAATTTCGGCACTCCGACGGAAACGTCGGGACTGTGGATGTCGACCATGCAGGACTTGGCCTTCGGACGATCCGTGTATTCGAACTGCCTTTCGAGGTGAATGAAGATGAAGTCATCGCGGCGCTAAGCCCGTTCGGAAAAGTACAGAGCCACGTAGCCGAGACATGGGCACAGTTTACGACGTATCCGGTGCTTAATGGTGTGAGACAAGTCCGAATCGATATCAAACGGCACGTACCATCGTACATTTCTATCGGCGGCTGCCGTGCGGTGGTCATTTACGACGGACAACCTCGAACATGTTCCGGTTGTGGCAAAGAAGGCCACGTCCGTAATGAATGCCTGCAACGCCGCATCACACAACTACGACACGACGACACGAACACCGACGGAACCACAACCTCCCTTCCAGTCACCTATGCGGCGACACTGCACGTCCAGCCCTCTCAAGACGCCGTTCATGGGCGTCTCTCTGGTCCGATACACCCGGAGACGTCCCAGCACCTTGACACCGGCGATGCCGCCCGCGAACATGTCCAACAGCCGGACACGCCCGCGCTAGAAGATCACAAGGATACCAACGAGACTGTTCTGGAGAATGACGGCCGCATCATAACACCCGCGGATTTTGTACCGGAACGACGTGAATCTCTTCCTTCCTCAGACAACGAAACTCATTGCAGAAAGCAGAAGTCGCCCAAACGACGAAAAAAACGCCACAAGACGTCAGAATCGACCATTGAGCCCCCTCCGCAGGACGAAGAGATGGCACATCACTCTGACGGAGAGCACGATAACACTTTCTCCTCTGCCACGGAGACGCGTCATCCACAAGACGGTGAACCGTCCAACAGAGATCGTGCGCAAGTCCCGCGCCCAGAAGCCATGGAACATAGCACGCCTGTTCTCACCGACGCAATTGAGCCGACTTGGCCAGCGCTGCCACCTCTCGCCGATGTCAAACCAGTCGGACATTTTTCATGGGCGGATGACACGGATTTCCCACGTCCATCTGATGCGGAAATGAGATCTGTTCCTCCGTTAGACCAACACTAAAATGGGGGAAGTTTCTACGGCGACTCCTGCGACTTATATGGACTTCACGCATCCACGACGACAATCTTCACCAGCTACGAACCTATCGGCAGCACGGATCTCCCATCAGGCGCACCGAATAGCTACTATCAATACTAATAATATCGGCTCCCACGTTAAATTTCAACTGCTCCGTGACACGCTATGAGCAGCGGACATCGACATCGCCCTGTTACAAGAACTGAGGACAGCAACTTGGACTGGGTGTTATGGATATGAGACGTACGCCACCCCTGCAGCTATGGAACACACAGGAGCAGCCATCCTCCTACGAGAAGGGATTGCAGTTTCCGATGTCGCATATCTCCCGACGGCGCGAGGGGTGGCCATAACAGTTGAAGGACTCAAAATCATAAATCTCTACGCCCCATCGGGCACTGATAAACGGAGGGATCGCTCCCAGTTCTACGCAGAAGATATCATGCCTTTATTCCTCGGTCGATACGATCATCTCCTCGTAGGCGGAGATTTCAACTGTGTTCTCGAGCGCACAGACCAATACCCCCATTTTACCACATGTCCGGAACTTCGCTTCCTCGTCCGCCGCCATCGTCTCCTCGATACTTGGCGAGTGGTACACGGCGACCGCCCGGGGTATACACACATCACGAGCCACTCCGCCAGCCGACTTGATAGAATATACATCTCAGACGCTCTGAAATCAGTTCTCCTCGACGCGGAACGTTGGCCGTCTGCCTTTTCGGATCATGACATCTACATCTGTACCATGAACCTACGTCGGCAATCTATATGGCGCAGTGCAGGACCTTGGAAACTCAATGTCACGCTACTGCGGGACCCTGAATGTCGACAACAGATCACCGACACGTGGCACACCTGTGTTCAACGCATTATGCGTTACGAGACCACACTGCAGTGGTGGTTGCTGTGCGCCAAACCGGCCATCCGACGCACATTGACACACTATGGCAGAGCCAAAGCCAGGTGGAATCACCACACAACTGATTTCTACTATAGCGCTCTTCGTGAACTCATGGATCACCCCCCATCCCCGGATCGTCTAAAAGAAGCTCAACGCATCAAGGCATAGATTTTAACCTTGACCAGATGCCGTCTAGAGGGAGCCATTGTACGAGCACGCAGCAAGATAGGATTAACGGTGAAGAACCTTCTATGCATCATATTGTTCAAAATGTTCGTCGCCGCAGACAGGCTTTAATGTCAACTTTAGACCTACCTGATGGACGACGGCTGACATCGCAAGCTACCATTGCGGATGCATTCACAACGCACTACAAACTTTTCTATCAAGAAGTACCTGCCGGTGCAGAGGCCATTGCTGAGGTTGCCCAGGAGACACTTGGTACTCTAAACGCAGCAGCTGCAGCCCTCCTGACTCCTGAAGTGACCACCGACGACGTCCAAGGCGCTGTGGCCAAAGGGTCTCTGAATCGATCTCCCGGCCCGGATGGTTTACCGCTCGAATTTTACAGAACCTTCCAAGATTTGATGTTGCCACGATGGAGGGTCATATACTGGGAACTGTTGTCCGGCGCGGCGAACCCGCCACCAATGTTCATGGAAGGCTTACTTGTACCAATCCCGAAACCCGCGGGGGGAACACGACTCGACAGTTATCGGCCAATCACGTTACTCAATTCCTACTTCAAGATTTTCACACGCCTTCTAGCAGTGCGACTCAAACATGTCTTACGAGACATTGTTTCCCACGAACAAACATCCTTAGGCGGCGATCGTAATATACAGACAGCCCTCAGTGAATATCGAGATGTGATCGCTGTGGCAACACACTCGCGACTGCCAGGCGCTTTAATCTCCATAGACTTCAAACAAGCGTTTGACCGCGTCAATCATGCATTCCTCAACGCAGTGATGGACCAAATGGCAATTCCCCCGCCGTTCACGCAAGTGATTATGCGGCTTCTTCGTGGGGCAACGTCCAGACTTCTCGTCAACGGCAGACTGACAGAACCTATACGGATTGAACGCTCAGTACGGCAGGGTTGCCCTTTGTCGGCGGTGCTTTATGCCATTGCGATGGAACCCCTCATTTGCGGATTACGGCAACGTTTGACAGGTATTCCACTTCGGGATCATATGTTCCGCTGCCGAGCTTATGCGGACGACTTGGCCCTCGTCGTCCGTTCAGCGGGCGACGTACAAGCTGCGATGCAGTGGATTACCCGTTACAGTGCAGGGGCAGGGAGCGCTATGAACGTGGCAAAATCATGCGCCATGAAGATCGGCCGCGGCCTTCCCGCAGGCAGCGTAGTCCCATTTCAGCTGGTGGACACTCTTCGGTGTCTCGGATTGGTGTACACGCGAGACATTCGCCGCACCTCGGCGATCAATTTTCGGGCGCTACTGCAACGCATCCGGGCCAACATACAAAATCACATACTACGCCCGCTGAATATGTGCCAGAGAGTCACCTTCGTCAATACCCATCTGGCAGCCCGGATACCCCATATAGCGCAGATTCTGCCCATCACTGCGACAATGGCGGCCAGATTACAGGCGGCTTTCGGCTATTTTATTTGTTCTGGACACATATTCAAAGTCCAGTATGAAGCTCTCACCTTACCGAAGCGGGACGGTGGCCTCGATCTGGTTAATGTGAGAGCCAGGACTACGGCACTGTACACCAATACTATGCTCCGGTTATGGAAAAGCCAAAATGCTACTTTTACTGGAATGTTGACCACTGAGCTCGCACCTGTTTCGAGACGCCCACCGACGTCTCTGGCACACATCCCACCTCCGATGTCACATATCGGCCGTTTCTTTTTGGAGTATAGCTACATATGCACCGAGCTCCCCAGGACCAGGCAGACTACCATCCGCGACATCTATTGCCTTCTCCGAAAGTCTCCACCCCGCAACCCCGTCGAAACACGTCACCCCAGGTTTCATGGCCTACAGTTTGGAAAGCGATCCACCAACCATATCACACCACTGACACCACCTCTATGTGGTACCTTCTCGTCAATGGCAAGTATACTACAAGACAGAAACTGCATCGCATCGCACTGGTGGACTCACCCCTGTGCCTCAAGTGCAATGTCGAAGATACAGATCTACATCGTTTTGAGTGTGGGCCAGCAGCAGCTGTCTGGACCCTCGCACAGAAGATTGTGGCTTTCTACCTCCGAGTACCACCACATCACGTTTCTCCTACCATGATGATATATCCCGACTCGACCTACTTTCCATCGGCTAAGTGGCACGCCATCACGTGGATCAGTGGCATGGCTGTCAACTACCTCTTCCGCGACGACATCGTCGATCCGGCGGACTTTTGGACGCGCCTCCAAGTACATCACCACACCCTTCGCCGACATCGACACTATCGGGCCACTTTCGCGAGCTATTTACAGAGCATTTTCACTAACCCGCCTCAAAGCTGGAATCTCAACGAACTGTGCCAGCCAACGCTGGACGATCCCACGTTCCCCTTTAATGGTCAATGATAGAATGCATTTTGTTTCTGATGGCACGCCAAAGTGGAGCATGGCGCGGAAAGTATTCCTCTTTTATTTCACTTCTCTTTTCTCCTCCTCTTCTAAGTTTTTTTTTCCTTACACATGTGACAAAAAAAAATAAACAAAAAAAAGAAGGCTGTTGCGGAAATATAGCTACCTTTTATGTTTTACGTTTTCAAAGGATATTGTGTTATTTTATGAAGAATGTCGTCTTTTATTTTCATACGCAAGATGTTTTTATTTGTTTTCTCCTGACCTGCAACTTAAAAAGAAAAAAAAGTGGTGAGCGTGACAGACTGTCAAAAAAAAAAAGTTGGTAGAGCACTTGCCCCGAAAGGCAAAGTTCCCGAGTTCGAGTCTCGGTCCGGCACACTATTTTAATCTGCCAGGAAGTTTCATATCAGCGCACACTCTGCTGCAGAGTGAAAATCTCATTCTGGAAACATCCCCCAGGCTGTGGCTAAGCCATGTCTCCGCAATATCCTTTCTTTCAGGAGTGCTAGTTCTGCATGGTTCGCAGGAGAGTTTCTGTTAAGTTTGGAAGGTAGGGGACGAGGTACTGGCAGAAGTAAAGTTGTGAGGACGGGGTCTGAGTCGTGCTTGGGTAGCTTAGTTGGTAGAGCACTTGCCCGCGAAAGGCAAAGGTCCAAAGTTCGAGTCTTGGTCCGTCACACCGTTTTAATCTGCCAGGAAGTTTCATATCAGCGTACACTCCGCTGCAGAGTGAAAATCTCATTATTGTTTCACTTCTTGCTTACACTTGCTCTCTATTTGGCTCATCACATATACTTTCGTGTCCTGCTGATCAATATCTTTAATCTGAGGGTTACTGCGAGCTTCGGAACTGTTTTTGTCGTGTTCGGTGTAACGAAAAGTGTGAAGTCGCCTCCTACGTTCAAGGGAAAATTTTAATCCTGTCGGAGTAGAGACGTCGATGTCTTGTTTGGTCCTCCGTAATCTTTGCGTTGCAGCAAGCGCTTCTAATACTGGTTGATTTTCAGACGTTGTGGTTTTAGGTGCAAGGAAGTTGCAGACGATACTTACATCACTGAAAAGATTAGAGTAATTTTTCACTATGTGACCAGTAGCTTTGCTGTTATACCAAATTACATCGTCTGTTGACATACAGGGTGTCAGAGGTATAAGTGCAGATATTTCACTGAAATGGGTACATATTAAGATACAAATTATCACAATATCTGTACCTATTCCCCTAACATCTGTATAGACTCTAAAAATATCGCCTGGTAATGGAATCTGCAATTTGGATGTCATTCCATTGAAATCTTCATAATTCAACAACATGACGAAAAGACTTTAT
This sequence comes from Schistocerca cancellata, assembly GCF_023864275.1. Lineage (NCBI taxonomy): Eukaryota > Metazoa > Arthropoda > Insecta > Orthoptera > Acrididae > Schistocerca > Schistocerca cancellata. Next base: position 353,535,662 of record NC_064629.1, on the reverse strand, counting down.
TTGAGTACAGCCCTTTATGTTACACCTCAACCGTAGTTTGCTCATATGTCCAAGGACGCTGCTGTATTTATATTTGATTAATGATTAAGCTCATAAGTGTACAAAGACAAACTTTGGGAAAAACGGTTCATGCGCTCGATCTCTGGAACTCTTGAGGGATACAAAAGAAGTAGAGAGATGGCGGCATCAGGACACTTTTGATATCAAATTGATATGCAAGTTAATTACGTTGATCAATTAATCACTCCCGACGCCCTGTCAACCCTCCCCCGCTGCCCCCTGACAACACCCACCTCCACCCCCGACCACGCCCACTTCCACCTCGGATGATGTCACGTGTTTTCCTCAGCTTGGAAGTGGGATCCATCCCCATCCCCACCCTCCTCCTCTTGTGACCGACCCTATTGGCAATAATTTGGAATTTTCGTGTGAATTTCTTTGTCCCAGGGCTGAACTGACGCCCATCTCACCCTCCACTTAGGAATTAGCTGAAAATTAAAGTTGCCGGTACCTTTTCCGGGTCTCGAACCCTGGTCCTCCTGGATGGAAAACCTAAGTGTACCCCCCCCCCCCCCCAACACAATTATACCACCAGAGGCGCTAGGAATTGAAGGGAAATTAAAAATGGTATTGCTCTGTCCAGGACTAAAATGTTGATTCTATTAGCAGGAAAGCACACCCAACACATGGAAACTGTCTAGATGCAGTAAAGGAAGGTTAGGTCAGTGTACTTTATTTCTTTTGGTCAGGAAAATAGAGTAAATATGGGTCCAAATTATGTGATTCATCATAACGATTTGGTCTAATCACACAACTGTATTTGTGGTGCTACACAAGCTTGGCCTAAAATCACAATACAACTCAAAACTGACAATACCATACAACTGGTGTTATCCTGCTGGGAAAAAATTTCGCGTTACCACTCGAAACTACTGACAGACGCACTTAAGCTCTACCCTTCATCTACAAGCTGGTGGGAAAAAGGTAGGGGAGTAAGGTACTATCTTGATTCTTTTTGGCTGGAAGTACGTTCAACTGACAAGATGTTGGTGTTGGACAGAGATGAATTTGAAAAGTGTACCTATCGGTGTTTGAAGTCAGAGTTCACTACAGGCGCCTGTTCATAAGCCACTCTGCAGCCCAAGTAACCGAAGCCAATACACACTACCACAACTGAGGGAAAAGTTGATTAAAATTACTGTGGTTTCATTCCCTGCATTCCTACAGAATTAAATAGTTTCCATAAATGTTTTCTTTCTTGGCCGATCTCATGTCAGCCATATTTAACACTGCTACATCTCCCTAGCCACAAAATCCATCTACTGGGTTTCCCTATGACGTAGGTTCTCGTCTGTCTCACTCACAAACCATGGCGTTTAGGCGTCAACAGACAATAGACACCTGTGAATTTCCCCATCTCGTGGTGATTCTGCGCCCCTTGTGGCACACAGTCCTCGACGACAGGGCTCATTTCACAATTCCTGTAGCCTGCCATATATTTCAATGGTTAACTCACATAGATATATTAAAGAAACTTTTAGGTGAGACTTCTATTTACGAGGAGTTTGTAATGATGACAATGGTAGCAAAAACGTAATGTGTTTAATTTAATCCGGTTCAAAACATCGATGTTATGTTGAGCAATAGGTTGATTGTTTTCTGAAGTCTTTACCTGTCGTAGTGACGATGATTTGTGTAGGAGTAGCTTTGCAGACTTGTAATATCCAGTAGGGTGTTACTGGTTACGAGTGTATATGTTACTGTGTTAGCCTTGGGTATTTAGCTTAAAGGTTAATGATTCTTTTCTGAAATATGTTGTTTACAGAGTCAGTTAGGTTATTGAAGACGATGGTTAATGTAAATGTCGTGTGACTACGGCCTCCTGTCGGGTAGACCGTTCGCCGGGTGCAAGTCTTTCGATTTGACGTCACTTGGGCGACTTGCGCGTCGTTGGGGATGATATAATGATTATTAGGACAACACCCAGTTCCTGAGCGGGAAAAACCTCCGACCCAGCTGGGAATCGTAAGTTGTTTTATGGGTCGCACTACACGCATTGCTGTCTCCTTCAGAATTGCTGCAGTACCAGTCCAAGTAGGCCACAGTCTGCCCCACAAAGCTGGGAGCTGTGCTAGGGGTCTTGTGAGCTCAACCTGTTCAGTATAGAGATGCCTGTGTATGAGCGTCGCTCAGAGGTACCGAGCGAGATGAAGACGTTAGTCCACTGCACTCGCATTCGGGAGGACGAAGGTTCACTTTGGGGTTTTCCGTGATTTTACTAGATCGATACAGGTAAATGACGAGATAGTTCCTTCGAAAAGGGCGCTGCCGATTTCCTCCGCATACCTTTTGTTATCCGAGCTTCTGCTCCGTGTCTAACGACATCACTATCGACGGGATCGTACAGTCTAATCTTCCTTCATTCCTCCCATTGGAGGGGATAGCAACTAAAACTGAATTCTTCGAGAGGATAAGGTTGAATTTGGTTTTTTTATTGTTTTGTTTTCTTTCGTCAGAATATCCCCTAATCATCATATATCATCTGTAGAGCCTACATGTAACAAACATGGCCGCGTAAATAGAACACAACGACTAGAGTTACAGTCGCGCCTTTTGCAATAGTTGAGGACCTGCCATTTGATTGTCTGACACTGTCACCGGAAACACGACGTAAAATACCATCTACATGCTACTTCACTTACCTGTATATCCTTCAAAATTCTACCTGAATGAAACGTAACATACGTAGGCAGGCAGCAGTTACACAAAAGTTTCTGTTCCGGACTTGTGTTTTGATGCATAGTAGGAAAAATGTAACATTGTAGATGTATCAGCAGCTCTGTTTCAGCCAGGAGTACGATATCAGGAATTAATAGGTCCGGATTGTTCAAGGAAGGGAAGAATGAAGCACGACAGGTTTGTTAGGCTTGGTGCCGTGAGCTGACCACTGGCGGTAACTCACCAACATACACTACTGGCCATTACAATTGCTACACCAAGAAGAAATGCAGATTATAAACGGGTATTCATTGGGCAAATATATTATACTAGAACTGATATGTGTTTTCATTTTCATGCAATTTGGGTGTATGGATCCTGAGAAATCAGTACCCAGAACAACCACCACTGGCCGTAATAAAGGGCTTGATACGCCTGGGCATTGAGTAAAACTGAGCTTGGATGGCGTGTACAGGTACAAGCCCACACGTACAGGCCCATGCAGCTTCAACACGATACCACAGTTCATCAAGAGTAGTGACTGGCGTATTGTGACGAGCCAGTTGCTCGGCCACCATTGACCAGACGTTTTCAATTGGTGAGATATCGGGGGAATGTGCTGGCCAGGGCAGCAGTCGAACATTTTCTGTATCCAGAAAGGCCCGTACAGGACCTGCAACATGCGGTCGTGCATTATCCTGCTGAAATGTTGGGTTTCGCAGGGATCGAATGAAGGGTAGAGCCACGGGTCGTAACACATCTGAAATGTAACGTCCACTTTTCAAAGTGCCGTCAATGCGAACAAGAGGTGACCGAGACGTGTAACCAATTGCACCCCATACCATCACGCCGGGTGATACGCCAGTATGGTGATGACGAATAACCTCTTCCAATGTGCGTTTACCGCAATGTCGCCAAACACGGATGCGACTATCTTGATGCTGTAAACAGAACCTGGATTCATCCGAAAAAATGACGTTTTGCCATTCGTGTCCCCATGTTCGTCGTTGAGTACACCATCAGAGGCGCCCCTGTCTGTGATGCAGCGTCAAGGGTAACCGCAGCCATGGTCTCCGAGCTGACAGTCCATGTTGCTGCAGACGTCGTCGAACTGTTCGTGCAGATGGTTGTTGTCTTGCAAACGTCCCAATCTGTTGACTCAGTTTCAAAGTGGTTCAAATGGCCCTAGAACTTAGAACTACTTAAACCGAACTAACCTAAGGACATCATACACATCCATGCCCGAGGCAGGATTCGAACCTGCGACCGTAGCAGCACCGCGGTTCCAGTTGACTCAGCGATCGATACGTGGCTGCACGATCCGTTACAGCCATGCGGATAAGATTCCTGTCATCTCGACTGCTAGTGATACGAGTCCTTTGGGATCCAGCACCCTCCTGAACCCACCGATTCCATATTCTGCTAACAGTCATTGGATCTCGACCAACGCGAGCAGCAATGTCGCGATACGATAAACCGCAATCGTGATAGGCTACAATCCGACCTTTATCAAAGTCGGAAACGTGATGGTACGCGTTTCTCCTTCTTACACGAGGCATCACAACAACGTTTCACCAGGCAACGCCGGTCAACTGCTGTTCTTGTATGAGAAATCGGTTGTAAACTTTCCTCATGTCAGCACGTTGTAGGTGTCGCCACCGGCGTCAACCCTGTGTGAATGCTCTGAAAAGCTAATCATTTGCATATCACAGCATCTTCTTCCTGTTGGTTAAATTTCGCATCTGTAGCACGTCATCTTCGTGGTGTAGCTATTTTAATGGCCAGTAGTGTAGTATTACGCCAGCGTACAGCCGGCCGCCTTCCTGTCGCTACAGCGCCTCGTACTAACTGACAGCCCTTCGGTACGCGGCCAAACGTGGCTGTGCCAGCCACATCAGGCTCAGTTTCAAGATTATCCCAACTGGCCATCTGGTGAGGCTTGTGGAGTTACCAGCAAAACATACAGTCGTCTATTGTCTTCTGTTGTCGTCGTGTTGGCTCCCGCCGCGACGCCGCCAACGTTGTTCCGCCATCTCGATTGGACAGCCAGGCCTGTGGTCCAGGTACAGCCTCGATGGGCTGACGGTCGAACAAAGGCGCTGCCAGCCCGGAGCCATTGAAGTAAGTGGATGTCAAATACTGCTCTCCAGCCACTTGTCTCGAGTTCGGCCGAGGGAAACACTGCTCACTACCACTGGGCCTCAATTATACAAGTATTATGAAGAATTGATTGCAAAAATTGTAACCTGAAAGCCAAAAATATGACCGTATAGGAAATTAAATTTTAAACTAAGTTCCTTTTTCATAAAACTCGATTCAACACGGCGAACATCACCAACCAAATCTGCAAAGTAGCAAAGGACGGTTTTTCTTAAATAAGGAAAAAAATATAGCTCCAATGGAAAACCGTCACCCGACAGCGTTGTAAGGCTTGAAAACGTCTACCTATTGTTTTCAGTAATATCTATTGCCTTTTTACATTTCGAAATATATCGAAAAAAACCGCGAAACCTCGGGCCCTCTATAACTTGATAACATGCACGCTGCCATATTTGCTATTTACTGCAAGTATAGACCGCGGTAAATCAAAAAGGATTTGTTGGATAATTAATAAATATGAATGGTTTTCGGAGATAGATCGATTTTTTGGTAAAAGGGCGGTCTCGATAACTAATTATATCTTCCTAGCGAAAGACCCAACAATAACGGTTTTAGACTTATTTTCTTCGCAAAGAGTTGTGCTACCACGTTATTAAATAATTCTTAATATTTTATTAAGTATAAGAATCAAGAACTTCGAATAACTTGCATTTTTGTTGGGCACAGTTTTTAACTATCTTTCTCAGTTCTTTTACGAATATAGCTTTTAAACAAAGAAACTGCTGACGTTTTTTCATGAATTAAAAAAAGATTCTATGACATTCAGGAAACGAGATAATTTTTAAAGGAAATTAGTGGACTCAGTTAACATTTTACAACGATGCGCTTGATTGAGTTTAATGCTGAATACTTACATTATCAAGAGAAAACCTAGGATACACTTCATTGGTTTTTAGTATTGTAGCGGTCGTCTTGAAAATAAGCACCTCAAGCTCACCTGACCGCATTGCTAGTTAGTGACAGTTCCAAATTTTAGTACAGGTTACGAAAAGTATTAGACGTCGCAATTTTTGTCTAGAACGTGATATCACTGTCTGAAAGAAAATTTTTGTCCGATGAAAAAAATACAATCTAGCGTTACAAGTGATCTTGAATAAAAATAGTTTTTTTGTTCAACCTGTGGGAAACTGACATAGTTTGACTGAAAATAATTTATGCGCGATCTCTAAGTTTCTACATTCATGTGATACATCCTGTATCGGGAAAATATAAAAGTATCCCGTGACAAAAATATGTATTGAAAAATGTCGTCACTGATTAATTACAGTTTTGGTGGATTCTGTAGAAACTTCCAGTGAGAAAGTTGTTACGGGAACTATGAAACTAATTTTGATGTGAGACGGTATAAGTATATCGTGTCACGTATGAATTCCGTGAGCGGCGGCGCACTTGTAGTTGTATACCGCCGCCAGGATTTTAGTTCCGACAGCTCGCCTTAATAGGTCTGTGAATACTCCTTACGTCCCGAAAATTTTTTGTTTGTAGCTCTCAGTGACCCTTCGTCACTGCATCCATCACGCAAATCACCGATATACGCCACACAAAAGTAATTGTACATACTTTCTTGCCAATACATTTGCTGAAGTCGAGCAAAATATATTTTTCGTGTGGTTTTGTGAAACCCGAGTTTTATCGAAGTCTACTACAAGACTATTGTCCTTAGCGCGCCGTAAGTGCATTTTATATAGAACTTAGTTCTCCCTGCTGCAACCTCTCCGAAAACAATTAAAACGTTTTGTCCCTCATTATACTACCTGAACCAAGAGCCAAGTGACCAAAGAAGACAAGGAACGGAGGTCTCTGACCTAGAACAATTGTCTTTTTCACGGAAACCATGCTGTATTTTTCTGTCCGTCGTATACTTTCCTGTATCGTAGTATCGAAGTTCAGTTCTACACAAAAACGTTTTGTTAATATCGTCAAATTCCGTAATTTACGTGTTAATTTATAGCCCTTTCTTGGAGAATCAGGACAAGAGCTCACATCTAGAGTGTCTGCGAAATTTTACTGCACTGTTAATATGTAATACAGTCTATTCGGAAACATTTTGGTGTCATTTTAAAGCCCAAAATTTACGATATTTGTGGCTTTTTCGCTGTTGACCAGATCAGTAAAAAGACTTCATTACGTTCCATAGAACAACTTTAGATTGTTTTCCAATGTACTTTCACTCTTCACGAACACCGACCGGAGTAGCAAAAAAAGACTTCAGTACGTCCCATAAGACAATTTTAGATTGTTTTTCAATGTATTTTCACTCTTCACGAACACCGACCTGAGTAGCTACTGCATTTCGCTCCATTCCAAACACACGTCAATGCACTGTTCCACGGAAGGCTGAAACCAGACACTCCTCGGAAACACAGAACATTCAACTGACGCTGGCCTCCATGCTGGCGTACATGCAGAACCAAGGCTATGCAGAGGGCGAATCACAGCGCTTCGCGCCCGCTAGCTAGAGGGGCAGGATGGAGCGGTTGTGACCTTGAGGTGTCTAATTTCGTGCCGGCAGCTCTAGTAATTGAGTAATAAAGTGAAGCATGCAAGCGCGGATTGCGTCAGTTGGAGCGAATGGCAGGGTGGGGGAACCGGCGCATGTTCGCTCTGAAAATCCATTCTAAACAGCCATTGCTTGCATAAATTTTGATATCTCGGCTTGTGGTCAACGTACAAAAGTCCTTTTGTACGTACTTCGCGGTAGCTTGAAAACGTAAACACGAGTGCTACACTCATTTCCACCTTAGAAGCAAAATACCTCGGAAATATTTAATATTTGTTTAATTTGCATTTTCTTTCCGTTCGTCGTGATTGTAATAGTTTTTTACTATTACAAAAGTATATTTCATGCAACACTCGTACCTTAAACGTTTTGCTTCGTTAAGAATACTTACGTTATTCTTGCTGCATATTTCTTAAACAGCTACTTAATTACTTTGGTACTTACTTGCTGCTGGCCAAAAATTCAATAAACGTAACACGTCAGGATAAGTTAATAGAATTTTATTTATTTACACTACTATTTAATAACACATATAACTGTAAATGTGAATAAAGTCATTATAATGAAAACTAAAGTGTACAAATCACCTGTGTCGGTAACATAATTTATCGAAGGCAATCTTTCTGGTCTTTGTTGGGTGATCGTCTGATTAATTTTCGTCTTCTTCCTCTTCCACAGTTTCGTGAAGTGTGCTGAAAGAATCAAGAGAATATTCGTCAAAAAATTACACTCTGACTCAACAACATTTTTGTTGAGAAGTTTGTCTCACGCGTCAACAGAGTCTTCGTCTATTTCGATGTTAGGAGGAGAGTCAAATTTTTTTAAATTTATTTTCATCAGATAGAAATTGATATAGTCAAAAAATAAGTTGAACTAGAGTGCTGGATTTTCGAAGTCATTTTTTACAATTGATAAGATTCAAAAACGTGATAGATCTCCTAAGATAGGTCATACTTTCAGTCTTTCAAATAAGCACTTTTTTGGCCTACTACTGGCGGGACTTGGAATAAATAACAAATGTGGGAACGTGAATGTTAACGAGTTACAGAGAACCTGTTTATAAACTGTTTTTTTTTCCATGTACTCGAAACGTAAGAAGGAAATCGATCCTTAGAAAAGCAATCGATAGACCTTTTTAAGCCCTATGACGTTATCATCTAACATCTTTACTTTATAAGAAAAACCTGTGTTTGGAGATCTTTTTTTTTTTTTTTTTTTTTTGCTGTGTTCCCTATCTTGAGTCGAGTTTCATGAAAGAGAAACTCTGTTTAAAATGTATATGCTTATTATTTTGTTTCAGGTAATAATTTTTGCAAATTTACTTTAAGGTCGTCACAGAATGCTTGGACTAAATGTGGCCAAGCACCGCTCACAGTTACGAGAAGTGAGGCGCCCCCGTCCTACGAAGCATTGCGTGGCTGTTTTAAATTCGGTCCTAGGCGAGGTTGCTGGAAAGCCATGTGTACGAGAGGCAGTGACACCTGCACCTCAACGCCAGAACACCCTGGCAGCCTGTGTCTTCTCCACCTCAACCAATGCCCACAACCATTTCCTCCATTACAGTTCAGTGTATTCAAAACAAAGATCCACCAGAACGAGTAGAGGTTTAAAACGATTAGGTCTTTAATAAAAATGTAGTACACCCATCCGTCAGTATGCTTCTTGATCATGATATCTCCTAAACAGAACGTGATAAAAGAGAAACTGAAATACTAAATTCCATGATTGTTTCAGTGAAGACTTTACATCACAATTCCCAGTAATGACCATTACAGGCATGTAAACATCACAGATATAGGCAGAGGAAAATCGGTTTGAGTTTCCCGACAGTGTGTGGCGACACAGCTTGTTGTCCTTCCGTAGAATGCACACTCACCTTTCGTGAACTCTTTCGCTGGGCATGGCCGCCCTGGCACGACGTTTTATACTCGCGACTGGAAAATCTTTAAGAGAAATTAGTCGCTCTACACGTGTTGATAGGGTGCAAAATGATTTCAGGTTCCAGGTCCGTCTACAGTACCAACTCAGCGAAAGTCATTGAATGAAAACGTCGTTGTATTGTCACTTTCATGTACAAATATACTCCCTCAGATCCATACTACTTTGTAGCTCGTACCACGACTTTCACACGTACGGTATATACATCTACCGAGCCACTTTAAGGTTTTCAGCATGACCTAATACCGCAAATACCCAGGAGTTTGTATGGATCAAATGCTCGAACAAACGCTTTAATAAAGTTCGCTTTGAACTTAGAAAGTTCTAGGTTGCGATTGCTCAGCACGTCATACAGGATATTAGTCACTCGACATAAAAACACTGTTTTTATTGAAAAAAAGTCAGAATTTGTTTAATCGGCATTTACATTCGTCCGTACACATTTCAGATGGTCTACAGCCTTGTAACTTTCACGATTATTCAAACTTAATACATTTTCACAGAACTCAGAGCAAATCGTATGATGGTCACAAGCACTAAGCACTGATTGACTACATCTACTCTACGCACCAGGTCTCACTCATTGTTCTAAAACACGGGAAACATCCATCTTCTGAGTGGGTGAACACCAAGGTAGACAGTCAGTTTTCGATTTTGATCCACACCCTCGTGATGGCTGGGTGTTGTGTGCTGTCCTTAGGTTAGTTAGGTTTAAGTAGTTCTAAGTTCTAGGGGCCTGATGACCATAGATGTTAAGTCCCATAGTGCTCAGAGCCATTTTTTTTTTTTTTGATCCACACAACCTAGTATTTTCTCACCCTGAACCAAGCCGATTGCGAAATTACTTTTGACGTAATTAACATACGATACGGTTTAGAAAAACAGTTAACCAAATTAAACTCCCCTTTAAACGACTGCAATACACAAATACATTTTAATGTTTAACAGTTCTGTAAACTGACTTCTTTACAATTCATACTTTCGTTGTATTTGACTCATCCAGGCAACACATATCCAGATCCTCACACCCACTGCTCTTCGTTGTTGACAACGATTCACTAGCCACATTCATGCCACATTTATTGCCTGATTCACTCATACAATAAAACAACTGAAATTATTAAAATATAACATAAAGTCCAATAAATTAAAATTAGTACCTAAAACTAAGTTGTTCCCCAAAAACTATGTTTGACTGGAATTATTGAAAGGTTAGATATACAGTCAGCCTTCTTCACTGACTTTTATCTAATACACATGATGTTTTCAGGAAGTTACTTATTAATGATAACTCTAATGATTGTGTTTTATGTAATATTGTGCATCTCAAAAAATACAGTAGATGAGGAGCTGAAATTAATACCCTCCATTGCAACGAACATTACAAAATGCAGCAAAAGGTTTTATCACATTTTGTGTCAGATGGAGTTTTAATACAGTCCGCGGTAGTGATCATAATGTTCGCTGGCTCAAGCGAGAACATCTGCCACAGTATAACAAGTCTCCCTGCCGCCGTTGGATAAGCAGCTGCAGCAGAAAGTCGTATACTCCTAGCTCACTCATTTGTTACATAGTTTAATTCTTAATTTCTTTGCGTGTTTTTGGTACTTGCATTGTTTAATTCATAAATTTCGGGCGTATTATAGTATTTGAGAGTTATAGCATCGCGTTTTAGTACCTGAATAGTGTAAAATCGCGTAGTCTCCTTCCGCCGCCGAGCAGTGCGTCAGCAGTGCACAAGTGGCAGCATTACTGCATTTACTAGGCAATCTCGTATTTTAATAACCGTTTAAATTTTGTGTCGATTTGTTTGCGCTCTCTGTAGATTAGTTCAGACGTTCATTGCACAACAGTTTTTAGCATGGATAGGGACTGCAACTGCTGTGTTCGGATGCAGGCTGAGTTGGCATCCCTTCGCTCCCAACTTCAGGCAGCGTTGGCTTCGGTCACACAGCTTGAGGCTGTTGCCAATGGGCATCACTGTAAGGGTCCGGATGGGGGTTTGTCGGGGACGGCCAGCTCGTCCCACGCATCCCCCGATCGGGCTACAACTGTGGTTGCCCGGGATACTGCCCGCATTGAGGCTGATCCCTCACCTGTGGTAGAGTGGGAGGTCGTCTCAAAGTGTGGCAGGGGGCGAAAGACATTCCGGAGGGCTGAACGGAAGGCCTCTCCAGTTTGTCTGACGAACCGGTTTGAGGCTCTGTCTCAGGCTGATACTGATCTTCAGCCTGAAATGGCTGCTTGTCCTGTTCCAGAGGTTGCCCCTCAGTCTGCAAGATCCGGGCGATCGCAGAGGGTGGGCTTACTGGTAGTTGGGAGCTCCAACGTCAGGCGCGTAATGGGGCCCCTTAGGGATATGGCAGCAAGGGAGGGGAAGAAGACCAAAGTGCACTCCGTGTGCATACCGGGGGGAGTCATTCCAGATGTAAAAAGGGTCCTTCCGGATGCCATGAAGGGTACAGGGTGCACCCATCTGCAGGTGGTCGCTCATGTCGGCACCAATGATGTGTGTCGCTATGGATCGGAGGAAATCCTCTCTGGCTTCCGGCGGCTATCTGATTTGGTGAAGACTTCCAGTCTCGCTAGCGGGATGAAAGCAGAGCTCACCATCTGCAGCATCGTCGACAGGACTGAGTGCGGACCTTCGGTACAGAGCCGAGTGGAGGGTCTGAATCAGAGGCTGAGACGGTTCTGCGACCGTGTGGGCTGCAGATTCCTCGACTTGCGCCATAGGGTGGTGGGGTTTCGGGTTCCGCTGGATAGGTCAGGAGTCCACTACACGCAACAAGCGGCTACACAGGTAGCAGAGGTTGTGTGGCGTGGGCTGGGCGGTTTTTTTAGGTTAGATGGCCTCGGGCAAGTACAGAAAGGGCAACAGCCTCAACTGGTGCGGGGCAAAGTCAGAACATGCGGGGACCAAGCAGCAATCGGTATTGTAATTGTAAACTGTGTAAGCTGCGTTGGTAAAGTACCGGAACTTCAAGCGCTGATAGAAAGCACTGAAGCTGAAATCGTTATAGGTACAGAAAGCTGGCTGAAGCCAGAGATAAATTCTGCCGAAATTTTTACAAAGGTACAGACGGTGTTTAGAAAGGATAGATTGCATGCAACCGGTGGTGGAGTGTTCGTCGCTGTTAGTAGTAGTTTATCCTGTAGTGAAGTAGAAGTGGATAGTTCCTGTGAATTATTATGGGTGGAGGTTACACTCAACAACCGAGCTAGGTTAATAATTGGCTCCTTTTATCGACCCCCCGACTCAGCAGCATTAGTGGCAGAACAACTGAGAGAAAATTTGGAATACATTTCACATAAATTTTCTCAGCATGTTATAGTCTTAGGTGGAGATTTCAATTTACCAGATATAGACTGGGACACTCAGATGTTTAGGACGGGTGGTAGGGACAGAGCATCGAGTGACATTATACTGAGTGCACTATCCGAAAATTACCTCGAGCAATTAAACAGAGAACCGACTCGTGGAGATAACATCTTGGACCTACTGGTAACAAACAGACCCGAATTTTCGACTCTGTAAGTGCAGAACAGGGATTCAGTGATCATAAGGCCGTTGCAGCATCCCTGAATATGGAAGTTAATAGGAATATAGAAAAAGGGCGGAAGGTTTATCTGTTTAGCAAGAGTAATAGAAGGCAGATTTCAAACTACCTAACAGATCAAAACGAAAATTTCTGTTCTGACACTGACAATGTTGAATGTTTATGGAAAAAGTTCAAGGTAATCGTAAAATGCGTTTTAGACAGGTACGTGCCGAGTAAAACTGTGAGGGACGGGAAAAACCCACCGTGGTACAACAACAAAGTTAGGAAACTACTGCGAAAGCAAAGAGAGCTTCACTGCAAGTTTAAACGCAGCCAAAACCTCTCAGACAAACAAAAGCTAAACGATGTCAAAGTTAGCGTAAGGAGGGCTATGCGTGAAGCGACCAGTGAATTCGAAAGTAAAATTCTATGTACCGACTTGACAGAAAATCCTAGGAAGTTCTGGTCTTACGTTAAATCAGTAAGTGGCTCGAAACAGCATATCCAGACACTCCGGGATGATGATGGCATTGAAACAGAGGATGACAAGCGTAAAGCTGAAATACTAAACACCTTTTTCCAAAGCTGTTTCACAGAGGAAGACCGCACTGCAGTTCCTTCTCTAAATCCTCGCACAAACGAAAAAATGGCTGACATCGAAATAAGTGTCAAAGGAATAGAAAAGCAACTGGAATCACTCAACAGAGGAAAGTCCACTGGACCTGACGGGATACCAATTCGATTCTACACAGAGTACGCGAAAGAACTTGCCCCCCTTCTAACAGCCGTGTACCGCAAGTCTCTAGAGGAACGGAAGGTTCCAAATGATTGGAAAAGAGCACAGGTAGTCCCAGTCTTCAAGAAGGGTCGTCGAGCAGATGCGCAAAACTAAAGACCTATATCTCTGACGTCGATCTGTTGTAGAATTTTAGAACATGTTTTTTGCTCGAATATCATGTCGTTTTTGGAAACTCAGAATCTACTATGTAGGAATCAACATGGATTCCGGAAATAGCGATCGTGTGAGACCCAACTCGCTTTATTTGTTCATGAGACCCAGAAAATATTAGATACAGGCTCCCAGGTAGATGCTATTTTTCTTGACTTCCGGAAGGCGTTCGATACAGTTCCGCACTGTCGCCTGATAAACAAAGTAAGAGCCTACGGAATATCAGACCAGCTGTGTGGCTGGATTGAAGAGTTTTTAGCAAACAGAACACAGCATGTTGTTATCAACGGAGAGACGTCTACAGACGTTAAATTAACCTCTGGTGTGCCACAGGGGAGTGTTATGGGACCATTCCTTTTCACAATATATATAAATGACCTAGTAGATATTGTCGGAAGTTCCATGCGGCTTTTCGCGGATGATGCTGTAGTATACAGAGAAGTTGCAGCATTAGAAAATTGTAGCGAAATGCAGGAAGATCTGCAGCGGATAGGCACTTGGTGCAGGGAGTGGCAACTGACCCTTAACATAGACAAATGTAATGTATTGCGAATACATAGAAAGAAGGATCCTTTATTGTATGATTATATGATAGCGGAACAAACACTGGTAGCAGTTACTTCTGTAAAATATCTGGGAGTATGCGTGCGGAACGATTTGAAGTGGAATGATCATATAAAATTAATTGTTGGTAAGGCGGGTACCAGGTTGAGATTCATTGGGAGAGTCCTTAGAAAATGTAGTCCATCAACAAAGGAGGTGGCTTACAAAATACTCGTTCGACCTATACTTGAGTATTGCTCATCAGTGTGGGATTCGTACCAGATCGGGTTGACGGAGGAGATAGAGAAGATTCAAAGAAGAGCGGCGCGTTTCATCACAGGGTTATTTGGTAACCGTGATAGCGTTACGGAGATGTTTAACAAACTCAAGTGGCAGACTCTGCAAGAGAGGCGCTCTGCATCGCGGTGTAGCTTGCTCGCCAGGTTTCGAGAGGGTGCGTTTCTGGATGAGGTATCGAATATATTGCTTCCCCCTACTTATACCTCCCGAGGAGATCACGAATGTAAAATTAGAGAGATTAGAGCGCGCACGGAGGCTTTCAGACAGTCGTTCTTCCCGCGAACCATACGCGACTGGAACAGGAAAGGGAGATAATGACAGTGGCACGTAAAGTGCCCTCCGCCACACACCGTTGGGTGGCTTGCGGAGTATAAATGTAGATGTAGATGTATACCGTCTGATTCCATATGGCCTACATTAGGTTCGTTCGAGTAGGGATCAGAACCATAATCACACGAATGCCTTCGGTCGAGAGATTCTCCCATTTCCAGTTGGTCATCACTGGCCCGAAAGCAGTTTCAGTGTTGGTGAATGGGTGGATGTGGCTAGTTTCGACTGACCACAGGAATCTCTCCTCGCCATTCCAAAGCGTTAAATAACGTTGCTCCAAGGAGATAAGCCCGCGCATATGCGTAGCTTCTTCTGTTCAGTCTCGTAGCCTTCTTGTTGAATAAAACAATTTTATAGGTTCCGGCAAGTCTTTTAAAGGGGCGGTATATTTCTACCTCGTGTGAATTTAGTAGATACTACTGTAATTTTACTTCATGATGGAACTTTTCAGCAGAGATGTGTATATGAATCCTGTGGAAAGGAATGGAAAAGGGTGTCACTATCCTCCTTAACTTCACTTTCAAAATGAATAGTTATGCCTCATCCATACAAAAATCGGACCACGATATCTGACAGTTGTGGGCCACATATTTTTCTCGTTGCTATAAATGACACGACCCATTAACTTGGTCACACTTTAGGGAAGAGGCGACATAGATAGCAATATATGCATGCAATACAGTTGCATATACTGGTTGGTCAGAAACAGTCTGCAACTGTTGCAGGGTATTTTGTGCACAGAAATAACTGTTAAGTAAAGAATTAGATACGTATCTCCGTTTGGCATTGAAGTTATCCAATAATACCAAGCATGTTAGTTCATGAGGCCTGCCACATACAATTAGTGTACGTTGTTCGTATAGTGTAGATGATAGCGCACGATACTGCTCAGTCCTTTGCTTGGGTTCGATCCTTGCTACCGTTGAATATCAACTTTTGTACCGCTCTGTTGTTCGGTTTTAAGAAACAAAGCGAAGTACACCTTTGAAGACATCGTTTTTGGAGGGACACTTGAATTTGCGCTGGCAACGGCCTGATTGCCTAACTGCAATAGTAATTAACTCGGAGACAGTGCAACGTAGCGAATTTTTTTCTTAAGAGATATTTCTCAGCACAACCTGCCCTGCAAGACTCTTACAGTCTTTTCAGACTGTTTCTGACCATTCTGTAAATTGGTGAAATTAAGCTGTCAGATCCTTAATTACTGTTGACAGTGATCACACAGAAGAACTGTAAAAACGATTGGATGTTTAAATGCACACATTCGGTACGCGTTACAAAGCAAGATAAGTACACACAAAAATGAAATATGTGCTTAATGCCATGTTCAGACTTGTAACAGCACTGTCACTGCTTTACCTGCTATCAAAGTCCTGCCGATGCAATGACAAATTTTTGAAAGACATTCAGCAGACATTATATTGAAATATGGTCCTGAGCATTTAAACTGATGTTGTATTAAC
The DNA here is from genome assembly GCF_023864275.1 of Schistocerca cancellata. Taxonomy (NCBI): domain Eukaryota; kingdom Metazoa; phylum Arthropoda; class Insecta; order Orthoptera; family Acrididae; genus Schistocerca; species Schistocerca cancellata. Next base: position 353,519,219 of record NC_064629.1, on the reverse strand, counting down.
TGGTTGTTGCTTTCGAAATACAAATAGCTTTTCCATATAAGATTAATTCATTGGCACTAATGTTTAACATGTATTTACTTTGATGTGCTTAATGCCAATAGCAGTAGTCATACATTTCTACACTGGACACACTGCAGCTACTCGCTACCAGCTAAACCACTGATAATTATTCTTTAAATTAGATAATTTTCTGCACTTGTAATGTCTGGGTATTTACTGAATTGCAGTTTATCAACATTTCCTATATATAAATTATTTATCACCAATCAAGAACAAAATTGTATGCTACCAAAATCAATGAGACATTCTTATCAAATTTGACCAAATATGCATGTTGTCAAAATATCTAAAAACATAACATGATGTTAATGAGGAAGGTGGTAGGTACACGAATGAACTTCTGTAGCTAAAATTTGGTACCCCTGCTACTCACCATGTTAGATCAGTGGTCCCCAATCTTTATTTGACCAGCTACCACAGTGATTTATTGATTTTTGGCAGGGACCACAAGGTTCAAGAAAAATAAACTGTCTATCTAAAAGTAAACTTTAATTACAACTTTTAACATGTACTTTATATTCAGTACTATTATAATAAAAACAACATTTTTAGTAAAAAATTAAATTCGATTTTCATCAGTGTGATTTTTGATCATGGAACTACTGTACAAGTTCGGTGATTATAAGGTTAATAGTACTGCTAAAAAGTACACTGATATTATAACTTACTTCAGTCAAATTTCTAATTACCAACAAAACAGAACACCTTTGTTCCTATAATTAAGTTGTGGAGAAAAGCGTAAGACAGCGCAAAACGATATCTCGACTTTTGCTTTTTTACACCAAAATTACTCCAGATAATGAGATTCACATTCATCCTTACAGTTTCAGTCACTTTGTAATTCCATTAAACCTTCCTGGTTTTTTCTGCAGCTCCTCTAGCGTTAGTGCTAACAAGATTGCGAATCAGGTTTTTGTCAACCTTAGCTTCTGTTTCGTTACATTCTGGGAAATGACTGAATTTATCAGCCAACATTGGCTGATCACTCTTGACGTTTTCTTGTATGTTGGGCCTAAGCGTGTCACACTTTTGTCACCAACGAGTGCTTCTAATGTCACGAAGACAGAGTAATTATTTCGACAATCGTCCCTACCCATAAATGAAGATTGCAAATAAAGCCAAAAAGTTTATATTCAAAGATAAATAAATTTGCAGTGCCTTCTAATTATCTGTTTTCGGAAACTTGGAGGTGCAAGTTCTACTTATTCATGTAGTGTGTAACTATCCATAACGTAAACCAAGTCATCTTAGAATTCAGGTGAAATACCTCGAAGAAAACGATCTATTGACACACAGTCAACATGGATTTAAGAAACACCGTTCTTGTGAAACACAACCAGCTCTTCATTCGCATGAATTCTTGAGTGCTAAGGAGCAGGGATTTCAGATCTACCTGATTTGATCTATTATAAATGGTTCTGAAAGCCTGCCACTGTGAAAACCATAGGTTTGTTTATAAATAACTCGTCTGCTATCAGTCACGATTTTCTTTATTTTATTTTTCGTACGACGCGTTTTGGGAAATCATTCCTGTTTTCAAGTGCGTTTTTTTGTGTTTACTATGACATTTCTATGTGATGTTGCCGATGTGTGAGAGCCTGCTTCATTTCCTTGACTTTAGTGCAACATATAAGAAAACACGCGATTTTTAGTTGGTTGTCATTCTTTTGTTGTGAAGTTAGCGGCGAAGTTTAGAAGAAATTTTAGTTACAGTTTCTTATTGTGCATTTGTGCAGAATTTCACAAACACTAAACATCGCACACAACTGGTTGTACATTTTTAAACATCGAAAACATTTTACATAAACAAAACAAAGATGTTACTACAAGTAGTCAACAGAGATGGTATTATAGGTCTTCCACAGAGTATGACATGCTTTTGTACAGAGGTTATTTGCCTTAACATTTTGGATCAAAATTTACTTATATCGATTTTTACAATTTTGCTTATTTCTATGTGTAACTGTTTGTATTTAAGTATACTATCGAAACATCTGAAGAAATTCACAGATTCGCTTTCAAGTTTTTCGTTTAATATTTTATCTTCGTATTTTCTGTAATGTGAATATATCTCAAGTTCTTCTAGCACATCCATTTTATGTCCTTTATTTAGTCAGTGGAGTACTTTGACATTTTGCTCTATTTTTCAAATGGGTCTCCTGTATTATGTATATGTGTTGCTGTAGCTGATGTAGTGTGTCTGTTGTATGTGTAAACTTTTATGTGCTCTGTGTACCTGGTGTTGAAATTTCGGCCTGTTTGTGTTAGGCAGAACATGAAACATTCCTGGCATGTTACCTTGTATATTCCAGAGTCTGAGTATGGATCATGCTTACACTTTAAATTATGTATTGGATTTTGTTGTAGATTATTAAATGTCGAAAACCCAATTTTTACTCTGTGATTTTTGAAAATATTTGCAATCCTCTGTGATACATTGCCAATGTGTGGGATACTAGATATACATTTGTTTTTCTCTTTTTCTTCTGTGGTGCAGTCTGTGCCAGGGTTTTTCTTCACTTTGTCTAGGATTGTGTCAACCGTGGGAGCATTGTAACAATTGGCACCTGGAACCTTTTTTACTGTGTTTATTTCTTCTTGTATGTTTCCTTGCTTCAACGGTATTTTAGTTTTAGTATTTGTCCTATGTAGCATTGATCTGTATGTTGCCTGTTTATGGATATTTGGGTCACATGAGGTTGCAGGGCTTGTGGTGTCAGTCATTGTGTTTTTCCTATAAATTTTGAATGTTCATGTGTTGTTGGGTCTTGTAATATTTAGGTCCAGAAAGTTGATGCTTTTATTTTGCTCATGTTCCACTGTAAATTAGATTTTCTCATGTAGATTACTGAAGTAATTTAGAATGTCTGTGATGTCTTTGCAATCCTCTTTAACTAACAGTAGTGTGTCATCTACATATCGTCAACAAAATTCTATTTTTTGGCAAGGTTCTCGGCTGTTAAATAATTTTTGTTCTAAGTGATTGATGTATATATCAGCTGTGTACCAGATACACATGATCCCATTGCTAGGCCATCTGGTTGTTCATAAACGTTTCCATTAAAAGTGAAGTAGTTGTAACTTAGGGTTAGCTGAAGGAGTTCCAAGGATTCAACAAATTCTGTGTATGAAAGTTTCTTGTGAATCTGTGAATTTCTTCAGATGTTTCGATAGTATACTTAAATAAAAATTGTAACACATAGAAGTAAGCACAATTGTAAAAATCGATATAAGTAAATTATGATCCAAATAGATTACGTTATCAAATACCTATTCCATGTCTACAAAGGCAATGTAAGTTGGTTTATTTTTCTTTAACTGGTTTTCGATAACGAATCTCAGTGCCAGAATCGCCTCTCTTGTTCCCAATCGCCTTCTGCAACCAAAGTTATCTTAACTCAACATATCCCCCACCTTCTCTTCAGTTCTCTTCAGAACTGTTTTTATGAGAGTTTTTGATGCATGTGATAATAGGCTTGGAGTTCGGTACTGTTCACATTTTGTAGCTGCTGCCTTCTTTAGTAGAGGAACAATGATACATTTCTGGAAGTCTGTCGGTATCTTTCCTGTGTCATAGATGGACCTAATACGTTTAAGTAGCATCATTTTCATGCTGTCACCAGTTTTCTTCATTAGTTATGCAGGGATGTCAACAATACCCGTTGCTTTTTTGTCCCGTACTTCTTTTAGAGCTCTGTCAAATTCTTCTTGCAGAATGTCATCTCGCTTGTCATCTTCGTCTACTTGCTCTGCTCTTCCTATTATTTCCGAAAGAGGTGTTCCGGCATACAACTCCTCTATGTACTCTTCTCATCTCTTCGACATGTCTTCACCAAATTGCATTTTCTCCTCTTTATTTTCTATTGTGACGGAGAGTGTTCAGTTCTTTTCTGCTGCTTTGTATATGCCAAATTTAATTTGATCTCTGTCTTCATTTACTCCACCACGTTGAAAATTATTATCTAGGTTCTGTTTCATGAGCATAGCCCTTTGCCAATTCCTCAGTATTCAGTTTTTCTGGTTCCTATTTAAGTTTTACTGGCTTCTTCTTCAAACGTTTGAATCTCAGTGAACTTTTCATCTGGACCTGGTTATGATGACTGCCTATGCCTGCAGATGGATAGCTCCTGAAATCTTTTATCTGGTTCCTAAAACGTGCTTTCACTAGAATGTAATCAATCAGTTGTCTCCTCACGTCTACAGGGCTTTCCATGTGTATCTTCTTCGTTTCTGATGTTGGAAAAGTTGGTTTGCAACAACTAATTGGTGCCTCGATCAGAATTCGATTAGTCGATCTCCTCTTTCATTTCTTCTTCCAAGTCCATATTTGCCATCAATTCCTTCCTCCGGTTCTTCACCCACAATCGCGTTCCAGTCCCCCATGGCAATCAGGTTTTCATCTCCCTTAACATTTCTCATCGCATTACTTATTTCTTCATATATTTCGTCAATAACTGCATCTTCTTCTTTGGATGTTGGCATGTATATTTGTACTATCAAAGTGTCCTTTCGTTTAGTTTCAAGTTTGACTAGCATTATTAGAGAGCTATATTGCACATATCCCTTGACACGTGAGCCATAGTTATTCCTCAAAATTATTCCTACTCCTTCCATTCCTGGTTTATCTTGGTCAGTTCTGGTGTGAACGACTCTGTATTATCCAGACCAGAAATCACCTGGTTAGGGCCATCTCATCTCCAGTATGTCTAGGATATCGATTTCCTGTCGTTTCATTTCAGGTTTTACATTTTCTAGCTTGCTATAGTGAAGCAGTGTTCTCACATTCCAAGTGGCTATGTCAAAATTGGGATTCTTTTCCTTCACATTGTCTGTATCTTTTGCAGTCCCCACCCGGAGATACGATTGGGGTACAATTTTAACTCTGGAATATTTTACAGAACATACTGACATGTTTACTGCTGACGCTTGGGATAACCGTAGTTCTTTCATGTGGTGGTTTCCCGTGGCCTTCCACATCCTATGCCGTTGACCATCAGCTGGTTCTTTCGCATTTGGAAATGATTTCTCATTTCCAGATGCTTAGACGAGCACAGGAAACCAGATCTATGTGGAGGCACATCCAAACAAGAAGAAACTTGTAGGGCGCATCGTACGACACAACACCACCATTGGCACAATAGGAGAAGGAGCTATTGAGGGAAGGAATCGGCGGGGACGATCAAGGATCTCATATATGCAACAGATCATGAATGACGTTGGATGTAACACATACGTGGAAATGCAGAGGAAGGCAGACAGAAGAGGGGAGTGGCACTCTGCAGCAAACCAACCTCAGGGTTGAACACTAAAAGAAAAAAATAATGATCCAAATTGTTAAGGCAAATAACCTCTGTACAAAAGTATGTCATACTCTGTGGAAGACCTATAATATCATGTCTGTTGACTACTTGTAGTAACATCTTTTTTTTGTTTATGTAAAATGATTTCGATGTTTAAAAATGTACAACGAGTTGTGTGTGGTGTTTAGTGTGTGTGAGAATCTGCACAAATGGACCATAAGGAAACTGTAAGTACAATTCCTTCTAAATTGCGCCACTAACTTCACAACAAAACATCGACAACCAATTAAAAATGGCGTGTTGTCTTATATATTGCAGTTAAGTCAACGAAATGAAGCAGGCTCTCACAAATCGCCATCACATATAAATGGCATAGAGAACTCAAAAAACCGCACTTGAAAATAGGAGTCATTTCCTGAAACGCGTCGTGCGAAAAATAAAATAAATAAAATCGTGACTGGTAGCAGGTAAGGCTTTTGACACTGTACCACACAAGCTGCTTATAGTGAAACTGCGTGCTTTTGGAATATCGTCTTAGTTATGTGACTGGATTTGTGATTTCCTGTCAAGTATGTAACTGACGGAAAGTCATCGAGTAAAACAGAAGTGATTTCTGGCGTTCCCCAAGGTAGCCTTATAGGCCCTTTGAAGTTCCTTATCTATATAAACAATTTGGGAAACGTTCTGAGCAGCCGTCCTAGGTTGTTTGCAGATGGTACTGTCGTTTATCGACAAATAAAGTCATCAGAAGATCAAAAGAAATTGCAAAACGATTTAAAAAGTTATCTGAATGGTGCGAAAATTAGCATTTCACCCTAAATAACGAAAAGTGCGATGTCATCCACATTAGCGCTAAAAGGAATTCGTTTAACTTCGGTTTACGATAATTCAGTCACATCTAAAGGCCGTAAATTCAGTTAAATACCTAGGAATTACAATTACGAACAACTTAAATTGGAAGGAACACATAAAAATTTTGTGGGAAGGCTAACCAAAGACTGCATTTTACTGGCAGGACACTTAGAAAATGTAACACATCTACTAAGGAGACTGGCTACACTACGCTTGTCCGTCCTCTTTCAGAATAATGCTGCGTGATGAGGGATCCTTACCAGATAGGACTGACGGAGTACATCAAAAAAGATCAAAGAAGAGCAGCACGTCTTTTTTTAATCGCGAGATACGTGAGAGAGTGTTACTGAAATGAAACAGGATTTGGGCTAGACATCATTAAAAGAAAAGTGTTTTTCGTTGCGACGAAATCTTCTCGTGAAATTTCAATCACTAATTTCTCCTCCTAATGCGAATACATTTTGTTGACACCGACCTACTCAGGGAGATACGATCATCACGATAAAATAAGGACAATCAGTGCTCGTACGGAAAGATTAGGAGTTCGTTCTTTCCGCTCTATACGAGATTCGAATAACCGAGAATTGTGAAGGTGGTTCGGTGAACCCTCTGCGAGGCACTCAAAAGTGATTTGAAGAGTATCCATGTAGATGTAGAAAACTGCTCCATTAAATCATTCATTTTTTGTCATCCTGAAACAACTCTACCGCTCCTTTCACTCGTACAAACTTCTCAGCATGCTACGAATGCCAACTGAAGTGTGTGTGAAAGAGAAGAGTGTCATGGACAGAGTTTATTTCAGTGGATAGTTTTCCTAAATACACGTTACTAAGGCGCGGCTTTTGATAACATTTACCCCATTTATGGCCAGTTGCAATGTCCAAATGGTTCAAATGGCTCTGAGCACTATGGGACTTAACATCTATGGTCATCAGTCCCCTAGAACTTAGATCTACTTAAACCTAACTAACCTAAGGACATCACACAACACCCAGTCATCACGAGGCAGAGAAAATCCCTGACCCCGCCGGGAATCGAACCCGGGAACCCGGGCGCGGGAAGCGAGATCGCTACCGCACGACCAAGAGCTGCGGACAGTTGCATTGTCTTTTGAAGGCATTCAGTAAGAGTCTTTGAAGCTAACGTCTGATGGTGTCAGAAACTGTGTTGTTAATGGCGAATGACTCTTAATTAATGTCGCTAGAGTGGAGTGCGATCCTAACTGTTCGAGAGCCAGCCGGAAAGAAACCCATCAGCATTTTCCACACTATGTTATGTTTCTGAAAATATTCACTGTTAGTTTCATGGCGTTCATGCCTTTTGTTGTCGTTCCTGAATCCCGCAACATCAAAAATTCTTCTTTGATTATGCCATCGTCATCCAAAAAGCGAACAAATACGAGTAAATGACAACAATTACAAATGCCAGTTGATTCATCACCCTGGAAACGAAGCATTCCGATTTTTAACTCATGAAAGAAGTTGTTCGTCGACATCATTTTACATTAGTACAAGTCTAACTTTTACAGCGTTGATCGACAGAAGTATTTCTTGTACTTTTTGCTAGTAAACCTACAACTTATTCGACAGCTTTGATCAGATAAAGTTTGACCAGTGTTACTCCTACTGTGTGAGGCTTTTTTGACTGTCTCAGCAATTTCGATATCTCAAACGACGCCACTAACGTTTTCCCGATGAGGCAAATCTGGTACCACTACACTTGAGTTTCACTTTCATCAGAATATTTAATTTTCCTTCAAAGAATTCTGGCCATCGGTTACGTAAATTAGGGTGGATCTTTTCTAAGTGGCGTTTTAATTTCGCTGGCTTCAAAGAATCGTTCGCGAAAGCTGTTCTGCGTATAACGAACTGCTGTTTTACTTCTCCATTACTTTCTATCGAAGTAAAACCGAATTCAACGCTTTCATGTTGGCATTTTTTGTAACAACTCTGTGAAGAAATTTTCTTTTTTGCTGTTCTTTTAACAATGTGATCAGCTGACTATATATATATATATATATGTGTGTATTTTGATAAATCTATTTTTTTGATTTTGGAGCAAAAACTATGGTGGTACATTTAACAGAACGGCAACTTTGTGAGGCATTAAGATTGATGGTAAATGGATTTCCCTCTTCCGTTTTATGAGCTGTTACGTGATGCCATTACACGTAGAAAGATAATAGGGTTTTCTGCCAGTATTTTATGTTTTCTTTTACTATATTTAAAAATATTTGTGATCGCTATTAAAGTTTATTTACTACAATGTGAAAACTTTATCACACAGTAAAGGTATGAGATACACAGGTTACAATAATATGTATTGCAGAAGCGAAGCAATGTGCAGTGATGTCACGACAAGCTGAAATTAATTGCTGTAGCGGTTTTCATACACCTGGTGCAGTGTACTACCACAAGAAGTCAGGTGTCCCTAAAGTATTCCCAAAAGCTTTGGGATACCCCTAAGTTGGTGGTAAGTACGTTTCCTAAGGACAACAAATGACAGATGAATTCTGTGCAAAGTATAGTTCCCAAGCCACTTCCTGAAACTACGTTGTTGGGAACCATACTTCCCAATAACCATTAAAACACCGTTGTTTGGTGGGATATATACGTCCCACATTCCTGAAGGCTATATTTCACAACCAGCAGAAACTACAATTCCTGCAGCATACTGCCATCAGAGGCCAGGAGCGGACAGAAATCGTAATACATATTCCCTTAAACGCAGGGAATAAAAATGTTTAGTTGAAAGTATACCCCCACGGCCCGCGAAATGGTTTATAAATCAGATTTTAATGTAAGTACTGTCGTATGTTCTCTTAGGCGCCATTTTCTGAAAACACAATAGAAATATGCCTAATGAGCAAAAATGGTCAAGATAATGACGTTTTTACAATAAAGTACATAAATAACATAATAATAAACAAATATAACAATAAATAGATGAACTTTTACTTCATTTTTAATTGCATATTTCTGTGTAATGTGATATTCTAGGAATGTAGCTAGCTGTTGTGAACTTTCTTTGTAACACGCATATACATAGGTATACTCACGCCTGTATTCCTTCTGTAACACCCATTTTTTATTAAAAAATTTAAATAGAAAAATGTGTACTTTCCTCTTTTCATAAGTCATAAACTAATAATAATGTTAAGGAGCAACAGTCAGATAAGCTACTGCTGCCGTAGAAACACTAAACAGCCGAAAAGAATCACTAACACCACCTCTCAAGACAAAAGGAAGCCGACTGACTGGCTGGAGCCATAGTGTGATATCGATCAGTTGCCCTCCATCCTGCCACCTGTGCTCGCCAATACACTCGCGGTGCTACACCGTTATCGTAAAAAGGATTTAATAACTTAAAACGAATGGAAGTCGAAAGTTTTGAATCTTTCGTGGATCATATTTTAGCTCTTGTGGGACCCGCCAGGGTAGCCGAGAGCGCTAATGCGCTGCCTCCTGGACTCGGGTAGGCACGCCGACACGGATCGAATCCGCCTGGCGGATTAACGACGAGGGCCGGTATGCCGGCCAGCCCAGATGTGGTTTTCAGGCGTTCCACATCCCGCTAGGTGAATAGCGGGCTAGCTCCTATGTTTCGCTTCAGTTACACGATTCGCAGACATTTGAAAACGTTGGCACTATTTTTTGGCTTACACTAGATGCAGACAGCTGGGGCACACACTTTCCATCCTGGGAGGTTTCGGATGGTGGCAGGAACGGCCTCCGGTGACCCTCTACAACTAACACTGCTAAATCAATAGTAACCCGGCCGACTCCGCGTTACAGCAAGACAAAGACTGCAAGAAAGAAAGAATTTTAGCTCTTGCTGACCACTAATGGTTCGCAGACCACTGGTTGGGAACCAACGTGTCAGATGATCGCTCCAACAAGTTCCGATCACAGGTGGGAAATGGGAAACTGAGCAACACAAGCAGTGTCAACTAACGCTAGAAGTGACCATGCAACGAAACACTGAATATGAATTCGAGTAACGGAAAGGTGGCGATCGTGACGATCACGAAGCTACGCATGCACAGTAGAGACAGTTTTAAAACAGTCGTGATTAGTCCTGATACTCGAACGAATCTACCGTTATGCCACAAGAGGAAAGACCACTGGACTTGATGAAGTTCCCATTATGTTCTATAGCTATAGGTCCAATTGTTGCAACAGTCTATCATCGATCACTGAAACAATGGAGTGTGCCACATGACTTCAGGAAAGGATAAGTTATACCATTATGTAAGATACGGTAAACGGAGAGGTGCATTGACATCAGTATATTGTAGAGTTATTTGTTTTCTGTGACTGCTCACAGTAACTTCTCTGGAGATCGAAGACACACTCAGGAAAATAATGTTTCCTCAGGCACTGGCGTTAATAGAATACGAAAGGTGGTAGTTAGCCATTGCTCACTGATGCTTTACAAAACTAAATGCACGCTCTCAGAATATCAAAACAAATATGAGATTGTGTCAAATATAACGTGATAATAAAGCTCATTACGTCTTTATTAATACAGATTTCTCATCAGAGATAAAATTAACTTTCAGACTACTTCCGATACTGCTTATGACGTATTTAGGTGACCTGATAAATAACGTCTCTAACTATCAGGCCATTCGCAAACGACGCAGTGGCGAAAAGGGCTAAAGGCCGGTGACCATTTTGATATATCGTTACTAAATGCAAAGAGACTTGGAAATTATCAAAAATTAATGGGAGAATCTTCAACTGACGCTCAACACAAATACATTTATTATAAATTTACAAGGAACGAAAATATTGGTATCGTTTGAGTACGCATTCGACTATCAGATTATGAAAATTGAGATAAAAGTTATTCCACAATCGGCCCAGAGGACAACGCGATACTGAATGGCCACCGGGTCCCCCTCAGTCTTTTGGGTGGCGGATGGTGGAGCATTAGGTCGCCCGCAGCTCGTGGTCGTGCGGTAGCGTTCTCGCTTCCCGCGCCCGGGTTCGATTCCCGGCGGGGTCAGTGATTTTCTCTGCCTCGTGATGGCTGGGTGTTGTGTGATGTCCTTAGGTTAGTTAGGTTTAAGTAGTTCTAAGTTCTAGGGGAATGATGACCATAGATGTTACGTCCCATAGTGCTCAGAGCCATTTGAGCCATTTTTTAGCATTAGGTCAGCAAACCGTTCTCCTGGTTGTTGCCACTTTCAGACCCTAAATTGCTACTTTCCATAAGTGTAGCTCCAGAACTCGCCTCACAAGGTTGAGTACACACCATTCCAGTGATCCCTCCAGGGAAAAATTCATCTAAGTACTGGAAATTGAGCTGGGTGCTGTAATATTCCATAGTGTTCCATAGATTTCGTGTTTGTTTTGAATACAGTCAGAGAGAGTCCCTTTAGTCAGCCATAGTCAGTGTCAGTGTCGTCGTAACTGCCGCCTGCTTCACGTCTGCTGTGCAGCGAGCTACCTTAATTTAAGTATTAACTGTATTTTTCTTACTTGTCACTTCTTCTTCCGTGTGTATTTGCTTTTAGGAAGCTTCAATTTTCGAGTGCTCTTAATAGTGTTCCATAGATTTCGTGTTTGTTTTGAATACAGTCAGAGTGAGTCCCTGTAGTCAACCATAGTGCCAGTAGTGCTAGTGTTCGTTTTCAATACAGTCCAGAGATAGGTAGTGCTATTTTCATTGTTTTCTACAAGAAGTGGCTAGCAACCACAGTTTAGTGAATAAGCAGCCGCCTTTAGTGAATTAGCAGTCTAGTTAAAGGTTGATTAACTCTCTGCAGTAAATTGTTTCCTTAGGATGGATAGGATGTGTGACTGCTGTGTACGGACGCAGGAGGAGCTGGCCACTGTTCGCGAACAGCTGAGCGTGTTGATGGCCGCGGTCAGCCGTCTTCAGGCTGCTGCCTCGGAGTGTAGCGGCAGTGGGGAGTCTGGTGCGTCGCAAGGTACACCCCAGGTGTTACACGCTTCACCCACTGTCCCTGCTGTCGAGACATCTTCGCGGGTACTGGGCGCTGTTGGGCCACCCTCTCCCCAAGGGGAGTGGCGGGTTCAGCGGCGTTCGCGACGCACGAGGCGGAAGGTCAATGTGGAGGCTGGCCGTGTGGCATCGCCCGCTCTGCCTGTGAGGGGACATGTGGCTGCTCCTTCAGCAAGGTCCGAGCAGGCACACGGGGGAAGGGGTTTATTAGTTATTGGGAGCTCCAACGTTAGGCGGGTGATGGAGCCCCTTAGGGAAATAGCGAGAAGGTCGGGGAAGAAGGCCAGTGTTCACTCTGTCTGCCTGCCGGGGGGTCTCATCCGAGATGTGGAGGAGGCCCTACCGGCGGCGATAGAGAGCACTGGGTGCACCCGACTGCAAATTGTTGCTCATGTCGGCACCAATGACTCCTGCCGTCTGGGTTCAGAGGTCATCCTCAGTTCGTACAGGCGGTTGGCGGAATTGGTGAAAGCGGAAAGCCTCGCTCGCGGGGTGGAATCAGAGCTAACTATTTGTAGTATCGTTCCCAGGACCGATCGCGGTCCTCTGGTTTGGAGGCGAGTGGAAGGCTTAAACCAGAGGCTCAGACGATTCTGCGGAGATCTGGGGTGCAAATTTCTCGACCTCCGCTATCGGGTGGAGAAATGTAGGGTCCCCCTGAATAGGTCAGGCGTGCACTACACGCCGGAAGCGGCTACAAAGGTAGCGGAGTACGTGTGGAGTGCACATGGGGGTTTTTTAGGTTAGAGAATCCCCTCCCTAGGCCCGACAAGACGCCTCCTGAGACGCGGCAAGATAGGAGTAGGCAAAATGCAACAGGGAATAACAATATTAATGTGCTAATAGTAAACTGCAGGAGCGTCTATAGAAAGGTCCCAGAACTGCTCTCATTAATAAACGATCACAACGCCCATATAGTACTAGGGACAGAAAGTTGGCTGAAACCAGACGTAAACAGTAACGTATTCCTAAACTCAGATTGGAATGTATACCGCAGAGACAGGCTGAAAAGTGAAGGGGGAGGCGTGTTTATAGCGATAAGAAGTGCAATAGTATCGAAGGAAATTGACGGAGATCCGAAATGTGAAATGATTTGGGTGAAGGTCGCGGTTAAAGCAGGCTCAGACATGGTAATTGGATGTCTCTATAGGCCCCCTGGCTCAGCAGCTGTTGTGGCTGAGCACCTGAAGGATAATTTGGAAAATATTTCGAGTAGATTTCCCCACCATGTTATAGTTCTGGGTGGAGATTTTAATTTGCCGGATATAGACTGGGAGACTCAGACGTTCATAACGGGTGGCAGGGACAAAGAATCCAGTGAAATTTTTTTAAGTGCTTTATCTGAAAACTACCTTGAGCAGTTAAACAGAGAACCGACTCGTGGCGATAACATATTAGACCTTCTGGTGACAAACAGACCCGAACTATTTGAAAAAGTTAACGCAGAACAGGGAATCAGCGATCATAAAGCGGTTACGGCATCGATGATTTCAGCCGTAAATAGGAATATTAAAAAGGGTAGGAAGATTTTTCTGTTTAGAAAAAGTGACAAAAAGCAGATTTCAGAGTACCTGTTGGCTCAACACAAAAGTTTTGTCTCAAGTACTGATAGTGTTGAGGATCAGTGGACAAAGTTCAAAACCATCGTACAATATGCGTTAGATGAGTATGTGCCAAGCAAGATCGTAAGAGATGGAAAAGAGCCACCGTGGTACAACAACCGAGTTAGAAAACTGCTGCGGAAGCAAAGGGAACTTCACAGCAAACATAAACATAGCCAAAGCCTTGCAGACAAACAAAAATTACGCGAAGCGAAATGTAGTGTGAAGAGATCTATGCGAGAGGCGTTCAATGAATTCGAAAGTAAAGTTCTATGTACTGACTTGGCAGAAAATCCTAAGAAATTTTGGTCTTATGTCAAAGCGGTAGGTGGATCAAAACAAAATGTCCAGACACTCTGTGACCAAAATGGTACTGAAACAGAGGATGACAGACTAAAGGCCGAAATACTAAATGTCTTTTTCCAAAGTTGTTTCACAGAGGAAGATTGCACTGTAGTTCCTTCTCTAGATTGTCGCACAGATGACAAAATGGTAGATATCGAAATAGACGACAGAGGGGTAGAGAAACAATTAAAATCGCTCAAAAGAGGAAAGGCCTCTGGACCTGATGGGATACCAGTTCAATTTTACACAGAGTACGCGAAGGAACTTGCCCCCCTTCTTGCAACGGTGTACCGTAGGTCTCTGGAAGAGCGTAGCGTCCCAAAGGATTGGAAAAGGGCACAGGTCATCCCCGTTTTCAAGAAGGGACGTCGAACAGATGTGCAGAACTATAGACCTATATCTCTAATGTCGATCAGTTGTAGAATTTTGGAACACGTATTGTGTTCGAGTATAATGACTTTTCTGGAGACTAGAAATCTACTCTGCAGGAATCAGCATGGGTTTCGAAAAAGACGGTCATGTGAAACCCAGCTCACGCTATTCGTCCACGAGACTCAGAGGGCCATAGACACGGTTTCACAGGTAGATGCCGTGTTTCTTGACTTCCGCAAGGCGTTCGATACAGTTCCCCACAGTCGTTTAATGAACAAAGTAAGAGCATATGGACTATCAGACCAATTGTGTGATTGGATTGAGCAGTTCCTAGATAACAGGACGCAGCATGTTATTCTCAATGGAGAGAAGTCTTCCGAAGTAAGAGTAATTTCAGGTGTGCCGCAGGGGAGTGTCATAGGACCGTTGCTATTCACAATATACATAAATGACCTGGTGGATGACATCGAAAGTTCACTGAGGCTTTTTGCAGATGATGCTGTGGTGTATCGAGAGGTTGTAACAATGGAAAATTGTACTGAAATGCAGGAGGATCTGCAGCGAATTGACGCATGGTGCAGGGAATGGCAACTGAATCTCAATGTAGACAAGTGTAATGTGCTGCGAATACACAGAAAGATAGATCCTTTATCATTTAGCTACAAAATAGCAGGTCAGCAACTGGAAGCAGTTAATACCATAAATTATCTGGGAGTACGCATTAGGAGTGATTTAAAATGGAATGATCATATAATGTTGATTGTCGGTAAAGCAGATGCCAGACTGAGATTCATTGGAAGAATCCTAAGGAAATGCAATCCGAAAACAAAGGAAGTAGGTTACAGTACGCTTGTTCGCCCACTGCTTGAATACTGCTCAGCAGTGTGGGATCCGTACCAGATAGGGTTGATACAAGACATAGAGAAGATCCAACGGAGAGCAGCGCGCTTCGTTACAGGATCATTTAGTAATCGCGAAAGCGTTACGGAGATGATAGATAAACTCCAGTGGAAGACTCTGCAGGAGAGACGCTCAGTAGCTCGGTACGGGCTTTTGTCAAAGTTTCGAGAACATACCTTCACCGAAGAGTCAAGCAGTATATTGCTCCCTCCTACGTATAATTCGCGAAGAGACCATGAGGATAAAATCAGAGAGATTAGAGCCCACACAGAGGCATACCGACAATCCTTCTTTCCACGAACAATACGAGACTGGAATAGAAGGGAGAACCGATAGAGGTACTGAAGGTACCCTCCGCCACACACCGTCAGGTGGCTTGCGGAGTATGGATGTAGATGTAGATGTAGAATATTTCTGGATTAGTCAGTCATCATTTTAGGCTCCAAGAAGCTATTCCCAGAGCAGTGGAGATGCAAGAAGTATATAGATGACGAAATGTGGTGTAAGGTACCTGTGACAGGTGTTAGATTCGGTACCATTCTCTTGAGAGAGACCGCCTGCATAATGCTATTGCTATGTGATTGGCTGCTGTGTTCGAAGCAAGGGCCCCAAAACGTTAATGTATAGTTAAATTACCATTTGAAATGACTTCACTTTTTAATATAAATATCTCTCAACAGCTGACTATCAATCAGTCATTTTAGAATTATTAAAAACAATTTAAATCAAAAACAAAAGACTGACGAAATTGGAGACGAAGCACTTCGGGAGCGTTCGGCTCACGCCTTTTCTGGTATGGCACGCGAAGTGTTTCGGGCTGTTCGTCACTCTGGATTAGGCAGTCGAGAAGAACAGACACGTTGTCTGTCGTAGAATGTATTTCCACCTGTTCGTCACTCTGGATCAGGCAGTCGATAAGAACAGACATGTTGTCTGTCGCAGGATGTGTTTGCCAGTATTCAGTATTAAAAGATTCATTGCGGTAGTCATCAGGCACAGACACCTGCCAAAAATAGTGTAAAGATACATTTTCGTAAACATTGTGTTTGATTATGTATTTTGCTGTATGAGAATGTGTTGTATTAAGATCATGTAGTCTTCTCGTGTGGCTATATTAAAATACGCGAGTGGCATCCCAAAGAAGTGATACATTGTTTCAGAACATAATCCCGCTAAAAGTCAGTTTCAGCCTCAAGATACAGAACCCACGACCTGCGTGCTGTTTTCTGCGCTGGGGACATTAACTTGAAAACAGCAGGTTAGTGAACTATAACAGAACCTTCGTATTCCACACAGTGCAGTGGAAAGAACTAGGCGCCTCACGTGTACTGCATGCGCAGAACAATTGTGCTCAGTGACACGTTATCTGAAGTAATGCAGAGGAGGTAAAGGAGGATGGTCGTTATTAACACCAACAATCAATTCATTCTTCCTTGCTTGCCGTAGTGCTCCACACACCACTCAGCTACGCTGAACGCTCAGATGCGCAGGCGTCCGGCATTTGATAAGACTGCCGAATACCTAGAAACATTTTGGGGAGCAATTTAAGGCGGACTGATTAAATTAATGTGACCTGGCTAAAGGCAGATGACATATTCAGATATAAAAGGCAAATCACATGGAAGCGTATTTCAGCGAGTTCTTGAATACTGTTCGATGTTTTGACACACTTACCTAGTTAGAGCAACGGAGAAGGCAGAGGACATATAATGAAGAGCTAGAAGATATCTCAAAAACACATTAGGAACTCTCATCTACAGATGTTACACCAAAGATAATGTCCATCATGGAAAGCCTTAGTTACGAAGTTACAAGAGTTCAGTTTCCGATGAACGGCTTACTAACAGATTTTTTACAAGATAAAGCTATCCGTGAAATCTCAGGGCAAGTTCGTCAGTGCGTGTCCTGGAGCTATGTTTTGATTGTGTTATGGTGTGGCAGTTATTATTATACAATAACTATTGTTATTTTTCCGACATACATAACATTTAACGAACAAAATGGTAGCATCAGAGAAATACGGCCTTATAGAAAGGGGAGTCGACACTATCTTTCAACTAACCTTTCAACAACGGAGCGGCAAAACAGAAAATTTGTTCTGGTGTGCAACATACCCTTCAATACGAATCTTTCGGTTGGGAAGTTGGTGAGAATATAATACAGCTTTAAAAATACGTTTGAAGTAATAAGGTATTACTTGCTTTTTAGGAGCCTGAAGTTTTGTGGCTCTACTGACATTCATTGCAGAACACATACGTACGTCCATAGAGAAGACTTATATTGCTCTAGGTAGGCGAGATGTTCGACCTCATAATAATCTTTACGATACTGATGCGGCTAGATACATATACTATAGAAATAATGTTCGGTCGATCAAACGTACTTCTTTTTAGGTAGGCAGATGGAAACTGGCCTTTTTCAGTCATTACAAACACACCTTTTCCAAAGGGATCTTTAATTAGTTATAGTTAACAGTGGTGTTGATTCAGTTGCCGGTTCTGTGTATATCTTTCTAGTGACTCCACTGATCCATCGAGTCTTGTGGTCTTTCAACCTTCTAATCTGATTTTAAATACCAATAGTGATGATTAATCATCATAACAGCATGTAAGTTAACTGACTGATGCGGTTATAGCACTGAGATTTGTCAGACGACGTCATGCTGTGCGAGTCGGGACATGGGCAGGCATAGGTGGCGCGAAGGCAACGTGTTGGTGCTGACAGATCTTAGTACCGGCTGCGCCTGCTGTTCGCAGGATGTACTGACCACAAAGGGAGCCACGGTTGTCAGGAGGAGAGCGTATAAACTGAAAGTACAACGAAAACTGGGAAGGCCGCCTGTTATTACACGGCCACTGCATGAGTAAAACAAGTTCTCACAAAGCTTCGTAACTGAAAATGGCAAAATCTGAAAGCTACAAATGAGATCAAGGATTACAGTTAATGAAACACTAAGTAAGTGGAAAGACACAGTATCTAGGGACACACCTTTAACCTTTAATAACCTCAAGCCACCGTAACAGACAAACTGGGCACTGAAAGTGCTTGATCAGCAATAGCGAAAGTCACTATCAGATTTATTTAAATCTGTAAATTTCAATCTGGAGCCACAATAATGATTTAAATGATTAAAAAACACATTGACGTAAAACAGAAATTTAAAAAATGAAATTGATATAGCGACAGTATGAAATAACAAGTAATAATTTCTGTCAGTAGATGTATAAATCTTCTTAGGTTTACACATTTCATTAAGAACGTCGCAAATTTTTACCACTTCTTTAAAATTACCTAACAGTATATCCGAAACTAAGTGCTCCAGCCAATTCATCCACGTACCTAGTGGCGAAATTTTAATGTTGTTTCTTGTGTAACTCTTCTTGTAGCGATAAGCTATACTTGTACCCTGAGGTCAGAAAAAAAAAAAAGAAAATCATAGGAAATCGATATGCACGTACACAGATGGCACTAGTATCGCGTACACAAGTTATTAAAGGGCAGTGCACTGCGGAGCTGTCATTTGTACTCAGATGATTCATGCAGAAAGATTTCCGATGTCATTATGGCCGCACTATGGGAATTAACAGGACTGGAACCTGACGCATGGGACATCCATTTCGAAAATCGTCATGTAATTCAATATCCTGAGATCCACAGTGTTTGCGTAGAGTTGTCAGTGCCAACATACATGCAACATTGCGTGAAATAACTGTAGAAATCAATGTGCGACGTACGACAAAATTTGGCCTGTATGGGGGCAGCAGACGACCAACGCGAGTGTCTTTGTTAGCAGCACGACATCGCCCGCAGTGCTTCTCCTGGTCTCGTGACCGAATCGATTGGCCTCTAGGCGAGTGGAAAACCGTGGTCTGGTCAGATTAGTTGCGATTTCAGCTCTTCAGAGCTCATGGTAGGATTCGGTTGCGGTGCAGAATCCACGAAGCCATGGAACCAGGTTGTCAACAAGGCTCTGTGCAACCTTGTGGTGGCTCCATAATGATGTGGGCTGTGATTAGTCCAACTGAACCGAACATTTACTAGAAATGGTTATGATCGGCTACTTGGAGACCATTTGCCGCCATTCATGGACTTTATGCTCCCAAACAACGATATCATGTCACTTTACCACAATTCTTGGCAATTGGTTTGAAGAACACGAATAATTTGGCCACCCATCTCCGCCACGTGAATCTCATCGAACATTTATGAGACATCAGCGAGGTTCAAATGGCTCTGAGCACTATGCGACTTAGCTTCTGAGGTCATCAGTCGCCTAGAACTTAGAACTAATTAAACCTAACTAACCTAAGGACATCCCACACATCCATGCTCCAGGCAGGATTCGAACCTGTGACCGTAGCGGTCGCTCGGCTCCAGACTTGTAGCGCCCAGAACCGCACGGCCACTCCGGCCGGCCATAAGCGAGGATTCAGTTTGTGCAGAAAATCTTGCACTGGCAGTTATGGACGTCTATAGTGGCAACATGGCTCTATATTTCTGCAGGGGACCGCCAACGACTTGTTGAGTCCATGACACGTATAGTTGCTGTACTACACCGCGCAAAAGGAGATCTGAAACGACATTAGGATGTATCCCACGAATTTTATCACCTCAGGGTATAAGGACAGCTGCCAAATTGTCCACAGTCAGTCGGCTGTTGAATTAGTCGAGACAAGATCACTGCGGATGTGCCACACATGATTCGCTACAAAAAGTGTTTGAAATTTATCGTGCGACAGTTCTAGTGACTTGTAAAATTTCTTCATGACTTTGTGAACACGGTCAACTTAGGAGATCCTAGTTGTGAATCTGTGCATGGTGTATAACACTTTGTAAATTCTTGAACTAGTGTGTGGATCAATGTGTCAGTGCGTTCGTAGTATTTAAGCACGGGCGGAATAGACACTTTATTTAGAAAACTGTAGCCACACTGTGTAGTGACGTTGTTTTTGCGACAAACACATCGTGCCAGCAATTCAGTCGATTGACTAGATGAACTAGGAGCAATAGTAATGTGTAAATTGGACAAGACAGTGGCTCTGTCCTAGAAACGAACATAGCCAACGACCCTCAAAGTCCGTCAACTACTTTTATTAAACCATTTTCACAGCCAGCGCTAGTTGTTATTATATGTTAACTCGAGCCGGGGATAGTCCGTGAAACAAAGAGATTCGGTAGACAGCTCAGGGTAGCGCGAAGGCGGCTGCAGTGATCAAAGTGAGCGATCAACGTGTTACCGGGCCGGCAAGCGTATTCTGAACATTGCTGTGCAGGAAGCAGACGATGGCAACTCCAGTAAGTGGCTTGAAACACTTGTCAGCACTTTAGAGACCTGATCAAGACAGCAGAGCAGAATTGCGCGTTGCTGAATGTATGTACAGAAGCGATGTAACTTGATTTTTTGCCGTAAGTCTGCCATCTACAGCTATGAAGATGGAACTAAAGGAGTCTGTAACGAGTGGGTACGAGTCTGAGTGTCTAAAACGGTCAGAGGACATAGAGAAATTTCTGTGGATTCAATGTTCAGTTGTACGCTGAGCTTACAAAATTTCGCTATTGGTATTCTTAAGGTTAATTTAAAGAAATTTGGATAGCAAGAGAAAACAGATAATAAATTAATATTCAAAAGAAATTACTTGGGTACCGTGATTTGGAATACAAGTAATAACACCAGTGATTTAAGCATTAAGTTTGTCAAGTTGAGGAGAGGCTGCTGTCAACTCGAAGCTGATTAATAAAGGGAATTTGACTCGCAAAAACATAAGTGTGAGACAAGGGATGTGGAGACAAACCAAGCCGTACAGGGAATGGTTGACAGGGTGGTACGCTACAATTACGAAACGAAATGTGTTCTGAGACAACAGACTGCTAACTCAGCATGCTAGTCTGAGGGAAATGATGGTAGAGAAAGTCACTGTATGAAGAGAAGAGTTCACTAAAGATAATGGATGATTAAACACCTTGTAGTTCGGTATTGTTTCTGAAAATGGAAACTCCCACTATTATATGCTTTTCAGGTAAAAATAAATACTGTGGATTGCCTAGTTGCGTTTAAGCTTTGCCTTGTATGTGGCATAGAGGATGAAGTAAAAAGAAAGTACATTTGAAGACGGTTTCAGGAATCAGCAGAGAGCTGGGCTAATGTAAACGAAGCTCTGTTTGGTAATTACCAAATATTAGAACACATGTTCTAAAATGGGTACTGGGAACAAGCCAAGCAGATCAGGTTCAACAATGAAATTGGATGCTAGTGCATCTAGGTACGCCTTTTGGTGCCCTAAATCAGATCTGTAACATAAAGCGAAGGTGGCCAAAGTGGGAATTAAACGCAGTTCTACTGATTCAGTGGAACGTTTCTTGGATTACATTGCACAGATGGATCAGACAGTGTACCACTGATCCAACTGAGCAAACGGTCTAAAACATAGCCGCATCCATCAGAATAAGAACAGACAGCGCAGTGGCTGTGAGTCAAATATGAGAGGCAGAGATGAAGATGGGTATTGGAGGAACAACAGAAGGTTATTTGGTGAAGAGGATACAAAAGAAAGAGGTCATTAACAAAATTTTAGCAGTAGTGGCACAGACAAACGCCAGATAATAATCTGCAAAATTATGGGCCCAATAGAACGGAGCCAGAGCGGTATTCCAAAAACTGAAAAATGTTCCACGAAGTCCAAGATGAGACAAGGAATATGCTTCCCGTGCTGTCGTGAGCTCCCTCGCTAAACATGGGGTTTGACTATCGCCCTCGACGGAACATTCTACAGATCTCAGACCTACTGAAAATCTGTGGCCTTACGTTGAAACACTGGCATGCCACCACTCGGCAGCTCCTGTGATTCATAGAGACTGGCATAGAACTGAATCAGCATGGAATGTCTGTCTTCAAAGTTTTTTACGACTCGATGCCTTGCCGGGATAATGGAATTGTTGCTGCTAGATTTGGCAGCTCTATGTACTGTGTTTCTCACCATGCATATCCCAAATCACATTCTAACTTAATAATGTACTGTTCCTACAATACTGCATAAGCACATGAGTAAATTTTCGTTGCTTCGCATCCTTCCTGGTGTTGCACATTTGATTCCCAGCATCGTAGTTTCTTAATGCATTCCATCTATTTGCTGAAAGTAAATATCTAGTCAAAACAGTCATAATTGTTTGGCACTTTCCGACACGCCGGCAAGAACAACTTCATCAGAAACTTTAAAAAAATAAAAGAACGTCTTTGCTCTTTGTTGGCGTATGACTATGTTCCACCACATTGGTGTTCAAGGAGTTAACCAACATGGGCGTTGACTTAGCATTGCAGCGACTTTCTCTGATCCCCCAGCGTCTTAGATAGCTCATCACTTCAAAAATTATGAAGTTATTAATTGCACAGTGCTTCTCCAATGAAGCAGATCACTATAACACAATGAATACTGAGGAAGATTTGTTTCATAGAAATACAGTTGTACCAATCCTAGTTTCGATCCACGAAATTAATCATAAATAATTTGATGGCAAATTAGACTATTGACATCCGATTATATATTATTCAGATACGCCTTTTACGAAAGTCATCCAACAGGGAACGGTGCGAGAAATTGTCAGCATATTTCAACAAACGCACGGTGAGGTTAACACTGTAACGGTTGCTCACATATGAAAATGCAGGAGAAATTTTAAGGTGTATAATATCCCATAATGATAAAAATGTGCTTGAAAATTCTTATGATTTACACGTTTATCTAATTACCTTAGCTTGATCGTAATTGCAGGAAGTTTTTACCTAAAACCTTACAAAACAATAAGATTCAATTGATTTTTCACCCTGGAACTGGCTGTGTCTATGTGGTTACAATTGAAAATAACCACGAAAATGCGGAGATATGGTGATGGGAATATGTAAATAGAGAATACTAATTATGAACTGGTTGCTGCCACGTTGTCACAAACAAAAAGATGTATTTGTAGTTATTTAATCAACCGATACGAGTACGAATTTGAAGACCACTTTTGTAGCTGAGTACAGTTCGGCGCTAGCGGCCGCGCGAAGCGGAGGTCCGCTACTTCCGCCTGTGCGGCGTGTGCGAGCGTTTGTTTACTTGTGGACTTCGTCTGCGCGCGGGCTAGTAACAACGATCATGGCGAACAAGTACAGGAGAACTACATTACTATTCACTTTCTGCAAAGACTACGTACGACCAAAGGCTTTAGCAGTGGAACGATTTATTCGAGAGGACGTCAAGATACCGCCAAACGATATTGTCGGAATTCATCTGTCCATCGTTAGTCCCACGGTGTATGTTAAGATGGTAATTGACGCGGCGTGTGAGAGAATTCTACAGGCGACAAAAGCAGGTCTCCGATTTAGCCATAGTGACGGGAATGTCGGCACGGTAACTGTAGAACATGCTGGTCTGGGTGTACGGACAATACGTGTTTTTGAGCTGCCTTTTGAGCTCCCGGCTGACGAAGTTATCGAGGCTTTTAAGTCATACGGCACGGTACATGGTCACACAGCAGAACGCTGGACACTATTCGCCACGTACCCAGTTCTTAACGGAGTGCGACAGATCACTATTGATCTTCAGAAGCATGTACCGTCCTATCTGACAATTGGTGGTTGTCGGGCGGTGGTGATTTACGATGGTCAACCACGTACATGTTCTGGCTGTGGCCAGGAGGGACACCTCAGGTCGAACTGTCTGCAACGGCGGATTACGCAACTGCCTTCAGACGTGCGGGAGCCGTGACGATAATGCACGAGATTCCTTCCATGCACCACGTCGTGAATGAACGAAAGCACCGACGACGCGTTTTGGTACGGGAATTGATTACCCGCGAAGACCAGAGAGTGACGCGTCAAGCGGACATTGTCTCTGCATTCGTCAACCATTACCAACACATCTATCGGGAAGAAGCAGCCCCTGTCGATGACCTCGAACGTATAGCCACGTACGTCTCTCGTACACTGACGGTGGAAGCCGCGGGAACCTCACTGGAAGCCATTAGCTGTGAGGAAGTACGTGATGCGATCGCAAAGGGTGCGTTGAACCGGTCCCCAGGCATTGATGGACTTCCTGCTGAATTTTATCGAGAATTTCGCAACGAAATGGCACCGCGATGGACGGAAATGTACAACGAGATGTTAAATTCCGATGCGCCTATTCCACCGGCTTTTATGGAAGGCCTCTTGGTGCCAGTACATAAACCGAAGCCAGGAATTACGGTCACACATTATCGCCCCATCACCCTGCTTAATGCCGACTATAAGATCTTTGCACGGTTGCTAGCGTCCCGATGTCGTATGTTAATTCGTAGCGTTCTCTCTCCAGAACAGACAACACCGGGTGGATCGGTGAATGTGCAAACAGCTACTGGCGAATGCCGTGATGTGATAGCGCTGGCGGAGGAGTGCCGGCTTAAAGCGGCGATGGTGGCGGTTGATTTTGACAGTGCTTTTGATAAGGTGCGCCACAACTATCTGTACGCTGTACTGGAACAAATGGGATTTCCAGACCGTTTTACTGGTCTCATTAGAAGGATTTATGGGGGCGCACAATCCTAGGTACAGGTTAATGGGCGTATAGCAGGGCCCATTCAAATTCGACGATCCATTCGCCAGGGCTGCCCTCTTTCGATGCTGCTGTTCGCGATAGCGTTGGAACCATTAATTGGGAGGCTAACAAATTCTCTTTCTGGGATGGAACTGCGGGGCTACACCTTCAAATGTCGTGCCTATGCGGACGACCTCCTGCTGCTCGTTCGTTCTGAAGAAGAGGTGAAGACGGTCCTTGAACTGTTGTTGGACCACAGTGTGACGGCGGGTAGTGCAGTGAAAATGAACAAATCGGCAGCAATGCCGGTTGGAAGGGGCCTTACGCCAGAAGAAATCAGTCCGTTTCCTTGTGTGCAACGATTCCGGTATCTCGGCATAGACTTTACCTCATCTGTAAAACATACTGCGGCAGTTAACTACCGACGTATTTTACAGACAACACGTACCATGGTCCGACAACATCTCCTACGGCGCCTCGATTCTTTGCAGCGAGTCGAATATCTGAACACTTATGTGGTTTCTCGAATGGTGCATATTTCGCAGATCCTGCCCCTACCACTCACGCTCGGACGTCGACTTCAATCAGCACTAGGCTATTTTGTGATGATTGGATCGCCTCTCAAAGTGCGATACACAACGCTCACGCTCCCTACGGACAAGGGGGGACTCGGACTTACGAATGTTCACTGCCGAGCGACGGCGCTCCTTCTAGCCACGATGTACAAGCAATGGCGTAGCGGGCGTGATTCCCTTACATCCCGCCTACTGGATCTCCTAGTTCCAGCGTCCCTCCACCTCCGGTAGCGGTGGGCAACATTACGCCACATTTTGCGCATGTATCAACATTTATCGTGGAACTTAGTTATGTCAGAGACGAGCTTCCGCGCACGAGACCACCATGCGCGAAGGATTTTTATGTTTGGCTGCAACGACGGATAAGTCGTAATGTCATTGAACTCAAACACCCCAAGTTGCATTGGCCGAAGATTTGGAGACATGTGCACCAAAAATTCCTTCCTACCTTCGTTCGGGCACTGTGGTTCTCCGTCACCTGTGGCAAGTTCATCACCAACGAACGACTCTATGCAATTGGACTAGTGGACACTCCACTATGCCCGAAATGTCGCCAAGTGGATGACGACCATCACCGCTTAACTTGTATCGCGGTGGAGGACGTATGGCTCCTAGGAAGACAGATGGTGGCTTGCTACCTCCGTGTGACCCCGCAACATATTACACCTGCTTCCTTCTTATATCCGGAGAGTGACTACTTTCCGGCGACTAAATCACACTCGATCATCTGGGTCAAAGGTTGGACGATCGCGTACCTCTATGGGGATGCTGCCAAGTCGCGACTCGACTTTTGGTATTTCTTGCAGCAAGCCCACAATGAGGTTCATAGATGGTCACACTATGGGAAAACCTTTGCCAGCTATCTTCAAGCAGTCTTCCTCGACCCCCCTCGCAGTTGGGATGTGCCGGGTGCAGTCGGTGTGCACATTTGACGCTTCTCTCACCGCTCCATATGTAATGCACATACTATACCATGAAATGATCTACATGTTCCTTTTAACAGAGTGATCTTTATGGAAAATAAATAAATAAATAAATAAATAAATAAATAAAAACAACATCCCTGTATCCCTGTTCCTTTACATTTGTGATAAAAAAAAAGCGTGTTCGGTCAGTGGATTAACTGCCCTCTCTAATAAACTCATTGAGTTAATAAAAAAAAAAAGTGGTTAGCGCTGCTGACTTCCATGCTGGAGGCCCGGGTTCGATTACCAGATGGGACGGAGATTTTAATCACTCGGAGACTGGGTGTTGTATTGTCCTCATCATTATTTCACCATCATCGACGTGCCTTAATCCGCTCTTGGACTGGGTGTTGAGTTGTACTCATCATCATTTCATCACCATCGACGCGCAAGTCCCCAAAGCACCGTCAAATAAAAGGCTTGCAGCAGGCGACCGAATATCCCAGATGGAGTAGCCCGGCCAAAAATGCCATACGATTATTTCATTTCATCAGCTTGGAGATTTGAGACAATTTTTAATTCTTGACTTTCAAATTTTCACGACAGAGAAATGATGCCACTCAGTCAACTCCTTGATTCTGTAATGTTCCTCCTGTTGTTTGATACCAAAGTGACAAAGACGTAATTCCTGCCCCTAAAAATATCTTAAAATCGCTTCAAAGCAATAGATTTCTGTAACCAAAGGAGACACCTACGACTGCTTCTGCTACGTATTTTATATAGCTATACAGAAGGAATAGCTCTTATGAGAAAAATAACGTCATAACAAGAAATAACGTGGTGTACTCCTTGGTTATTTTGATGATTACTGAACGAAAGCAAAGAAGAGATTGAATGATGAGTGTTGCGTTTGTCTGCGTTCAGTAACTACACTTCGTGAACGAGATATTTAGCAGGATAGATTCCGTATGGAACGGATGTGCTGAGCTTTATAGTACCGAAAGTGTAGAGCAATCAGTCGCTAAGTATCTATTTATTGCATATCTAGACTTCAACCATTGTGTGGCTATCATCAGAGCGAAAAGAAGCAAGTCAAATCATCATTATCGTTTGTCTGTACAAGTAGCCTGTACTAGACTATTCATATCAGTATTCCAGGTCACAGTTGCATGTTACAGCATTGATGATGACCACATAGTAGCTGAAATGTGGATCTGCATTAAACAGATTATTAACGACTGACTGCTGTACATTTTCGCAACTTTACGAAATATGTAGCCATATCCACAAGGCACATAGTATTTGGAGTAGTTAGTATTTTATTCACAATGTTCTCAGTGGACTGACTGAAAATGACATAGGCATTACCCTTATACAGTTATAGATAGTTTCACCATTACAAATCGATGAATCTCTACAAATGCTATGACTAGCAGAGAGGTGTCGTTAATGTGAAAGTAACAGGAACGAAATTAGGAAGCACGTCAGCAATGTGTGGGCGGCATGTAGACACCACGAGCGTATCTCGCTTTGGGAAACCATATTTCTTTCATTTATGAGGTTGGTTGCCTTCACTGCAGCTGGACACGATTCCTATATAACCTTCTGAACCTGATTATAGTCATTTAAATGTGAAAAAGACTCAGTAGGCTATCATATCCGTGTTTTTAAGTTACTTCATATCTACCGTACCTGCTATCCAAAGGCTAAACGGTGGAAACGGTACTAGTCGGATAGAACCATCCGGAACTTCTCGAGCGGCAGAACAAGCTAACGCACTCTAAGGTTACATACGGCAGGTATAAGGTTACTGGCACCACAATGCGATGAATATCAAAGCAGTTGTCTGTTTCAGGCTTTACGACGTAAAGTATTACTTATATGTCACAATAATTGTAATGTGTATAATGTCTGTGTACAAGTAGTGGGAACTTATGGTAGCAGGAACGAAAATCAATCATCAAAAAGTGGATCTCCCGTAGAAAATATATAAATATGAAATTAAATGAGCTAAAACTGGTTTTTACATAGAAGTAGCCCTCGTTATGCTTCTACAACGTTAATACTGATCTATAGCATAATTACTTGAATTGTATGGTACGTCAGTATATTAAATCAAAGTTGATACAGAAACAAAACAAAAAAACATGAATGCTAGATAATTATTTGGTATAATTTAGTCTTTTATTGAGTGCTCCTAATATTTTTTATTTAGTATTAAACATTCTGCACTTGCTAGTGCACAATAAGACTTAGACACATCTTATACCAACATCAAACTCATAGTTTTTTTACTATTGCACAGCTGCTTTACTCGCCTACCTTTACCGAGCGAGGTGGCGCAGTGCGTAGCTCACTGGCCCCACATTGCGTGGACAACGGTTCAAACGCGCGTCCGGCCTTCCTCATTTAGGTTTTCTGTGATTTCCCTAAATCGCTTCAGGTAAACGCTAGGATGGTTTCGTCGAAATCCCTTATCCAATGAGACGGATGATCTCGCTGTTTAATGAAATGTGATATCGACTGACTTCTAAATAACACATATCTGACTTGAAGGTAAATAATGTGTGCTGGAATATTTGTGACACTGGAAGTGAGACATACATAAATCTTAGCACTTATTAATATTCCAGTAGAGGTATTGCAGAGCATGTGCAACTGTGAGTATGTTGGTGACTCGTGGCCAGTACGCATGCTCTCCGCTGCGTTGGAGAATGGCAAAGCTTCAGTGGTGTCTACTTTCCTTACGAGTACTAAGTCATAATGTCACAACGTAAGTTCTACAGGTAAACTGCGTTGAATGTATAAGCAAAAAAACAATTTTGAAGTTCAGAATCGTGACTAATAATGACACCTTTACAATTTGAAGTTCTGGTTCGTCTGGTTTGTCAAAATCAATTACAAAATTGTTTCATTCATTGCTCCAATGTTTAAAAGAAGGATGAAATAAGTAACCTTGGATGAAAATTTAAGTGCACGGGGGGAGGTATAGTAGCACTACTGTCATTTTCCTCTTGTCTGTCCAATTCATGGTTACAATCCACGAAGTACCAATACTTGTAAATATTCGTATAGCATCTGATTTCCTCATCAGAGTTCATACTTTCTTTGTGTACCGTTTCCGTTTATTTATTCTATAGTTACTTCGTGGATACATTACACCAGAATTATAACTGCTTGTTGTTTTCTAATAAATTCTGTTTGTTATATATAACTGGATGTCAGTAAAAATCTTGTACTGGCCATGAAAGGTATTTACATTTCCCACACTCTACAATAAATACTGTCCCTTTACCCCAAATAACCTTTTATCCATAAGCATAACAGAATATACACTGATGACACAAAACATTATGACCATCAGCTTAACAACTTTTTTGTCCGTCTTTGGAACGAAATACATCACTGATTCTGTTTATCAGAGATCCTACAGTTTGATGGCAGGTTTCTGGAGATGTGTGGCATTAGATGTCTACGTACAATTCACGTAATTCGCGTAAATAACGGGCCACTGATTTGCATACGCGTTGAGGGCTATCGATTGCGACCCAGACGGGTTCCATAGGATTTACATCAGGAGAATTTGGTCGCCGAGACATCAAAGTGAGTTCACTATAATGCTCCTCAAACCACTATAGCACAGTTAGAGCTCCAAGACACGGACAATTACACTGCTGAAAAATCGCCGTCGGTGAAGACATCCAGCATTAAGGGATGCAGGTGGTTCGGAACTGTCAGCGCGTCTTCGATTACTACCACAGATCCCATAAAAGCGCAGGAGAATGTCTCTCATAGCAAAATGCTGCTCCAGCAGCATGCGTCGGTGGCGTACCTCGATGACGGCGTTCGTGGGGACGACCAGCGACCTAGTGTAGGAAAAATATCGTTCACCCGCAGAGCCAACACGTTTCCATTGATGAGAGGTCGTATTCCGATGCTCCCGTGTCCAATGCAATTGTAATTGGCGATGTCGTTGGGTCAACATGTCAAAACTTAGGATTGGTCTGCTGCGGAGTTCTACGTTCAACAATTTACGATGAGCGGTGTGCTCCGAAACACTTGCGCGTGCACCAGCAAGATGCCACAGATTACCATCTATCCTATTTTACAGAGCAGATAAGCCTCCGAACCCCACGTTCTGTGAAGAGTCGTGGACGTCCAACAATTTAGCGCCCAGTGATACTTTCACTGTTCTACTTCTTTGCCGGCCGGTGTGGCTGAGCGGTTGTAGGCGCTTCAGTCTGGAACCGCGCGACAGCTACGGTCGCAGGTTCGAATCCTGCCTCGGGGATGGATGTGTGCGATGTCCTTAGGTTAGTTAGGTTTAAGTAGTTCTAAGTTCTAGTGGACTGATGACCTCAGATGTTAAGTTCCATAGTGCTCAGAGCCATTTGAACCATTCTTCTACCTCTTTCCTTAGACGCTCACGACAGCTGCACATGAACGTTCGACCACATTCGTCGTTTTCGAGACACTCATTCACAGGCCCTGCGTAATAATAGTGTGCTCTTTGTCAAAGTCACTTATCTGAACGGATTTGCCCATGTGCAGCCCATATCTTCGCTTGGGTGATCCCCGGTCCTCCTCTGCTCCGTTTACATGCTTCTTAATGCGTCACTTGCCAGCAACGCCATCAGGCGGCATCCATCGTCGCAGTGGGCGGTGTTCATGATGTTTTGTCTTCCCAGTGTAAATTGGAAATTTGTGGTAAGTCCTATGGGGCGAAACTGCTGAGGTCATCGGTCCCTAAGCTTACACACTACTTAAACTAACTTAAGCTAAGGATAACACACACACCCAAGCCCGAGGGAGGACTCGAACCTCCGACGGGGGGAGCCGCGTGCTTCCCAGTGTATCAAGAAAATGTTTAGCTACTAGCGTGATATTAACCAGCGTGATTGACTTTCTGTTATCTTTGTTTGGTATGAAGATACGAGCAGGAGTGTTCTGTGCGAAGATATGAACAGGTGGACTTTTTCTTAAACAGTACCTATATTTCCTCATTCACTAATTTGTTTGCTCTCCTGAAGAGTTGTTCGGGATCGTATCAGAGTGTACCAATGTTTTTCAAAATTGACTTTGACGCTCCTGTACTAGAACTCTACTTAGGTTTTCTGGGTAATGTAACTCGCCCACTTATTGCAGTTGAAAGAGAAAAATGAAAACAAAAGGGAAATGTACATTGAGCAGTCAGCCAACCGTCCTCCGTTGCAGGACATTGTGATAACAATGTACACTACCGAAGGGAATGTAGAAATGTTAATTATATGTCTATAATGTATGTTAGCAGAATAGTAATTGCAGTACTGTTTTCTTACTTACGATACTGGTACACGTAGTACAGTACTGTCCACAAATGATTAGAGTGCTAGAAAACGGTATTAAAGACTCAGTTTCTGTTTCTTATTAAGCTGGACGTTGTGTCTACGTAAAGACGTGATACGTTTCCGAACAGGCCTCAAAGAGAAGAAGTATATTGCCAAATAAGAAGTATAAGGTACTATTTAAAGAATGAACAGAGGGGCAGGGAGGGTAATCATGCCAGTTAGTGCCCCTATTAGCTAGAAACATTTGCTTCATACAGTTTTTATTTCGCTTTGGACAAAAGAAAATTTGCTGTGGTCCAGATAAATGGGGCATGTGACGTGACGGGCTATATTTGAGCGTGGATGACGTGCTTTTGTCGCGAGCAGCGCTCGTGCTGCGCGCGCTTCGTGGCGCGGAGGCCGAGTGAGCACAGCTGCATGCCCGAGTATGGAGGCTCGTGTAGGTGGCTCATAATGGCGTCGCGGCTGACCTGCGGCCACTGGGCGACAGCCACGTGCACCTGTCAGATTCAAACTATCGGTCATGACGTCAGTTCCGGCGCTAGCGTGCACAAAGGGTTCTTCTATATTGTTCGCGGTCGCGCGCAGCGATGATTTATGTAATTGAAATTCAGCAAATCTTTAATAACTTTTGTTATATTTAAGCTACAAATGAGATCAAGCACGCAAATTGTAGCTCTCGGTGACGCACATCAATTGAACTAATCACTTGTTTTGTAATGTTATTAGTGAAGCTGTTAGATGGTTTATAACTGATTTTTAATTAAAAATCCGCATATAATGCACAATCAGCAACGCAGTATGCGTTGGCGGGCTTTATTACATGTTACATCCGACATTTAGTACATAAGACTTATACTTTTAATTCTGTTTCTTTACCTCGAAGAAAATGATTTACTGACAAGTAGTCAGCACAGATTAAGAAAATATCTATTCTCACAAAGTAGTGAGTGCTATCAACAGAGGATGTCAAATTGATTACATATTTTTAGATTGCCAGAAGGCTTCCGACACCGTTCCTCACAAGCGCCATCTCATCAAATTGCTTGCGTGTAGAGTATCACGTCAGTTGTGTGGCTGGATTCGTGATTTCCTGTGGAGAAGGTTCCTGATCTACATGAACGACGTAGGAGACAATTTGAGCAGCTCTCTAAGACATTTTACAGATGATAGAGCTATTTACCGCCCTGTTAACTCATCAGGTTATAAGAAAAAAATGCAAAATGGTTTAGGCAAGATATCTATATAGTTCGAAAAGTGACATTTTACTTTAAAAGATGAAAAGAGTGAAGTCATCCGTAAGAGTACTAAAAGAAAGCCGCTAAATTTCGGTTACACGATAAACCACACAAATCTAATGGCCTTTAATTTAGCTAAATACTTTGGGATTACAGTAACCAGTAACTTAAATGGAATCGCTCACGCAGATAATGTTGTGAGTAAAGCAAACCGAAGACAGCGATTTATTGGAAGAACACCAGGAAAGTGTAACAGGTCTAGTAAAGAGACCGCGTACACCACGCTGTGCAGTGTAGGATCCTCATCAGAGGGGACTGACGGAGAACATCGAAAAAGTTAAAATAAGGGCAAGTCTTTTTGTATTATCGTGAAAAGGAGGAAAGAGTGCCACGGAAATGATACCTGAATTGTAGTGGCAATCATTAAAACAAAGGCTTTTTCATTGTGGTAGGTTCCTCTCGCGAAATTTCAATCACCAGACCTCTCCTCCAGTAGTGAAAATATTCTGTTGGCGCTCACCTACGTAGGGAGGTTTGATCATCGTGGTAAAATTAAAGAAATAAGTGATCGCACAGAAAGTTTTCCCGCGCCCCGTTCAAGAGTGGAACGGTAAAGAAACAGCTTGAAGGTGGTTCAATTAGCCCTCCACCAGGCACTTAACTGTGAATTGCAGAGTAATCATGTAGACGCAGATAACCGTGTATTGGAATAGCTAATGTTGCAATCAGATAGTGGATACCATTTACGTACAAAGAGATGTGAATCAGGCTGGCGAAGGTGCTAAGTCATTAAGTGATAGAGAAGTAAGGTAATTTCGTGGAGGGGACGTCTGACGCCTAAAAATGACGGCGACCATTTTGTATTTGCACACAGTTTGGTACGAATTTGTAAAGGCAAGATCTATGCTGGTCTGAGTAGTGATCCAGCCACGCATCTTTTCGTCGGTCGTGACACTTGGGAATACATCACACAGTTCCACTGAGGACTTTCAGTTATTCTGCGTTAGTAGGACTCTGATTTATTCCTGCAGTAGTTCATCACAACTTGTATTTATTCTGAAGTTTATTTGGACTCTAAATTTCTGCACCGGGTCTGGACTTTAAATCAGGACTTTGAGTATCTCCTGCTACTAATCGACACATAGGTTAACATGCCGGGTGTAGGTTAGACTAGTAATATATGAGAGTTAGTGTTGAGCTTAGCTTCTGTTAACTTTTAGCCATGTACACTATCTATTTTTCTATCTATTTTTACTTATTGATTTTGCATAGTGTGTTCGCGAACCACTATATTGGAGGATCGAGCTATTTGTAACTCACTTAATCTCGTATCTGCTGCCGCTAGCCTACGAATTAATATCTGAATTTTGAAGACAATGAAATAATTAAAAATCCATGTATAGTAGGAGGGCTACATTACATGACGTAGATTGCACATACGTACAACGTATCAGTTGCTTGTCTGTATTATTAATACATCAAGGGTGAATGTTTTAATTTATATTATTTAAAATTCGCACGATAATTAGGCGAAGACTTTCAGCTATGCGCGGAATAGACGATGAAAGCCGTTATTGTCGCAGACACATTCTATACCAGTAATTTCTTTCCTGTCAACAAAGATGTTCAAGATATGAGAGCCACCAGCTATGCACAACAATTATTGGGTAAGGAGAGTTTATAGTAATTGTGTACTTAAACTAAAAATTCTTTTCTTCAAATTCTTTGCTTTTAATCGCAGTGGGTGTTTTACTTCCCTCTTTTGACTACTGTCCTCACCTATCCTTTCTACCTTATACGGCTTCGTATAAAAACTCCTTCATCTTTGACAGCCTAAGTAGTTGTAATGTTAAGAAACGATGACATAAACTGCTCCCCGCAGTCTAGATCATTAAAGCAAGTTTTTGGAAGGGGCCGGTTCACGTCCTGCTAGTGGAAGCGATTTTCATTCATAGTATTTGACTGGCAAGGGGAGAGAGATTTGTTGAGTACAGTAGTCCTGAGTTGAAATCAAGATCTCTTCGCGACCTATCACTGAGTGAATAAAATATGTGGCAGTCCTGATAGTGACTCGACTGTCACAGTCGACGTCGGGCTTGATGGTTCCTCTCCTGCTATTCGAGAGAAGCAGGATGCATACCGACTCCAGCTTCCTTTGACTCCTTCTCTTTGTAATTGTCACCTGCATCACGCACACGCAGTCATCACAGTCTCCGTCACTGAAAAGGTGCGCTTAAGATAAA
This sequence comes from Schistocerca cancellata, assembly GCF_023864275.1. Classification (NCBI taxonomy): domain Eukaryota; kingdom Metazoa; phylum Arthropoda; class Insecta; order Orthoptera; family Acrididae; genus Schistocerca; species Schistocerca cancellata. The sequence continues at coordinate 353,483,980 of NC_064629.1, read as the reverse complement.
TTAATCGACATTTCAGGAACCGAGAGACACATTAAATGGCTGAACTCTCGATCAGCAGGCCAAGATAGCCACGCGGCTTTACTGTTTAACGATGCCGGACTGAGGTCACATTTATTTACATTTACATATTTATTAAGTCTGCCTTCGTAAATGAGTTGTCAGTGCGGCTGCTTGCTATGTGGATGACAAATGTTCTGTTGCCGCTACTGCCAGGGATTTTTCCATGTTGGGAGGACTGGTATGGGGTGCATTAAGTGTCGAAAACCCTACAGAGGAGCTAATCGAGCAATTAGTAGCGGTTAAAAGGTGAAAACACCTGATAAATACCGGGAGAGCGGTGTGCACACCATATGCTCCTCCACACCGCATCCCATGACGCCATTGGAAGAGGATGACATGACGGTCGGTAGGACCAGATGGGTCAGTCTGGGGCCAAAACGTGAAAGTTGACATATTACATAGAGGGTAAACTGCTGATCAATGAAGCAACATTTTTTTTTTTTTACATCCAGTGACATCCAGACATAAAATAATGTCTTTACAGGGGTCAGACACCTCACATTTTAGTGCCTGAAATCTCTTCATAGGGACTACCCTAAAGGCATTAGCTATTTAAAATGGAATGTGGGCAATATGTTATTTATTACCATTAAATAGGAAGAACGTAATTAAGTAGATTTAAGTCTAGAGATGAAATACATTTCCACATGTTGCATTACAGTCTGTCTAAATACACTCCTGGAAATTGAAATAAGAACACCGTGAATTCATTGTCCCAGGAGGGGGAAACTTTATTGACACATTCCTGGGGTCAGATACATCACATGATCACACTGACAGAACCACAGGCACATAGACACAGGCAACAGAGCATGCACAATGTCGGCACTAGTACAGTGTATATCCACCTTTCGCAGCAATGCAGGCTGCTATTCTCCCATGGAGACGATCGTAGAGATGCTGGATGTAGTCCTGTGGAACGGCTTGCCATGCCATTTCCACCTGGCGCCTCAGTTGGACCAGCGTTCGTGCTGGACGTGCAGACCGCGTGAGACGACGCTTCATCCAGTCCCAAACATGCTCAATGGGGAACAGATCCGGAGAGCTTGCTGGCCAGGGTAGTTGAATTACACCTTCTAGAGCACGTTGGGTGGCACGGGATACATGCGGACGTGCATTGTCCTGTTGGAACAGCAAGTTCCCTTGCCGGTCTAGGAATGGTAGAACGATGGGTTCGATGACGGTTTGGATGTACCGTGCACTATTCAGTGTCCCCTCGACGATCACCAGTGGTGTACGGCCAGTGTAGGAGATCGCTCCCCACACCATGATGCCGGGTGTTGGCCCTGTGTGCCTCGGTCGTATGCAGTCCTGATTGTGGCGCTCACCTGCACGGCGCCAAACACGCATACGACCATCATTGGTACCAAGGCAGAAGCGACTCTCATCGCTGAAGACGACACGTCTCCATTCGTCCCTCCATTCACGCCTGTCGAGACACCACTGGAGGCGGGCTGCACGATGTTGGGGCGTGAGCGGAAGACGGCCTAACGGTGTGCGGGACCGTAGCCCAGCTTCATGGAGACGGTTGCGAATGGTCCTCGCCGATACTCCAGGAGCAACAGTGTCCCTAATTTGCTGGGAAGTGGCGGTGCGGTCCCCTACGGCACTGCGTAGGATCCTACGGTCTTGGCGTGCATCCGTGCGTCGCTGCGGTCCGGTCCCAGGTCGACGGGCACGTGCACCTTCCGCCGACCACTGGCGACAACATCGATGTACTGTGGAGACCTCACGCCCCACGTGTTGAGCAATTCGGCGGTACGTCCACCCGGCCTCCCGCATGCCCACTATACGCCCTCGCTCAAAGTCCGTCAACTGCACATACGATTCACGTCCACGCTGTCGCGTCATGCTACCAGTGTTAAAGACTGCGATGGAGCTCCGTATGCCACGGCAAACTGGCTGACACTGACGGCGGCGGTGCACAAATGCTGCGCAGCTAGCGCCATTCGACGGCCAACACCGCGGTTCCTGGTGTGTCCGCTGTGCCGTGCGTGTGATCATTGCTTGTACAGCCCTCTCGCAGTGTCCGGAGCAAGTATGGTGGGTCTGACACACCGGTGTCAATGTGTTCTTTTTTCCATTTCCAGGAGTGTAGCATACTAGAATCTATAACAAACTGGATGTAACTCTTATGCAACAATAAATAATGACCCCATCTGCTGTGCATTCTAGCGGAGCCGAAACGAATATCCCGTTTGTACGTTTAAGACATGGCAGTTTCTATAATAATTCCATGTTCTTCCCCGGAATGGTTGATAGGGGAGAGAAGTGTATCTAAAGGATAACGTACCTTCGAACACATGGCGTTTTTAGTCGGTACCTCAGAATACTGACTGATTTTAGAATCGCATGAAGGAATGCGCATGAGAAACCGTCATACGTGGTTTCCAATGTTTTCTACAGTTTTTGTTGATGGTAGCTATGGGGTTGTGTTTTGTGCAGCATTTGTAAATAGTATGTATTCTATACATTTAAGTTCTGTATAATATATTAAAGGTATTTGGAATGTATTTTTAATTCTTCAGTTAGACACTTTTATTATGTGTAAAATGCTATGTATATTATTAAATATATTTATATAACATGCGTAAAATTAAGGCATAATTCGTCGGTCTTTCATGATCCTCTACCTTAAAAACGAAGAAGGCTTCTTACCGTTGAACATGTGGCAGTTGCAAACGAACTGCTTCATTAATATCTTTTCTATTTTACCTGTCTTGAAAATAGAAATCTGCGTTAGATTCTAGTAGCTTCCATGTCAAAATTTACATGGGTTTTGATAATACTTTCACTTAATTTCATTTCACTTACTTGTTATTTTTGTGTAATACAGTAGCAATGTAACACACGGACAATTAAATACAGCATCGACAAGATTTTTCTCTAATGCAGCGCTTTGCAATAGCAATTAAATATTTATTCCTACGTACATGGTCATGTCGTACCCTGCAACATGTTTTCATATTTGGAAAAATCTTAATATTCCGGAGTAACTTCCTGTAGTTTCAGAAAAAGGCTGTAGGACGTATTAAGTGAATACCATCACCTGAAAATGGAATAAGAATATACATTGAAGTTTTGTTACATTGCTGGCTGGAGGGGAAAGTTTGAGAAGTGTACAGTTACAACATTCTCCCCTACTTTAATTTGTTGTACCTAAGAATTTAAGAAACATCCTATTTTTTATTATTTGTAAAATATTTTGTAAATAGCAGTGATATTTTTTTTTAAAACTTTATTTCTCAATATATATATGATACATAACAATCCACCACCTTATGCAATTAGTGGGTCCTAGTTGATACAGTTTGGTGTTAGTACTACAGCTTACTCTATATTAGTTTTCTATAGCTCTCACTATGGGCACTACTGTTTTGTCTTCCTATGTTTTGTTTACCGCTACCTTAGAAAGATTCATTTAATATGTATGTTTAGTATTCATTTACGAGGGCTGTCCAGAAAGTAAGTTACGATCGGTCGCTAAATGGAAACGACTGTGAAAATCCGATAAACCTTTGCAAAGATGTGTTGTGTAGTATCTATAGTATGACTCTAGGTAGAATTATGTCGCTCTTTTCATTCCTGAGCTCTTAGTGAGCGCGTAAAGATGTTATAGAAAATAGTGTCTCCCGCCAAGTACGAGGGCCTGGTGAGAATTTCCCCCTGAAGCTATGCAACCAACATTACATAACTGTCGTGCGGTTTCTTCTTCAAGACAATTCTCTGCCTCATTCTGCAGGGGAAATGAAGATGTTCCTGCATCGTTTCAATTGGAAATGTTTGGTTACCCACAATACAGCCCGTAATTGTCTCCAACTGAGTTTCATCTCTGCTCAAACGAACCGCTGGCTATGAAGACAACATTTTGGCACAGAGAACGAGCTTTAGGCCAGCGTAGAGAATTGGCAAAAAGCACTGGCGGCTGCCTTCTATGATGAGGGTATTGTAAAGTTGGTACAACCCTACGACGAATGTCTGAGTCAGAACGGCGACTACGTAGAGAAGTAGCTGAAAGGTGTAGCTAACTGTTACAAATGAAACATTTCTGATTTTCAGTGTGATTTTCATTTCGCTATCAATCGTAACTTACTTTCTGGACAGCCCTCGTATTTTGTACCTTCGTGTTACTGCTGTTTCATTTCCAAATATATGAAAATAACAGCATTTAGTCATTCTCTCCAAAGCTGTTTGTTTCTGCGTTTCTTTAGTTGAATTCGATTGTTAAGTATTGTGTATCATAATAATGTGTATAAGTTAAACCTTATGTGACTGGTGACTACAGTATTACTGAGTGCCGCTATTCTATTGATTTGTAGTGGCACAGGGTACCCTCTGCAACGTACCGTACGGTGGCTTGTGAAGTAAGTATGTAGATGTAAATTTAGACATCTATCTTCACCATAAAATACGGGAATTAAGTACTGAAGTTATACCTTCTCAAGAATGGTACTTTTCCGGAGGGCAGTTGCTTTTAACCTCATGTGTAATTTAATGATTTGTGTTACTTTGTGGGAGCAGAAGTTCTTTTTTTCTTCTTACTAGCCGGCCGCGGTGGTCTCGCGGTTCTAGGCGCTCAGTCCGGAGCCGCGCGACTGCTACGGTCGCAGGTTCGAATCCTGCTTCGGGCATGGATGTGTGTGATGTCCTTAGGTTAGTTAGGTTTAAGTAGTTCTAAGTTCTAGGGGACTGATGACCACAGATGTTAAGTCCCATAGTGCTCAGAGCCATTTGAGCCATTTTTTTCTTATACATTGTATTAAGGTGCAAACTATCATGAGAAAATGCTTTAGCTGTAGTCCCAATACCATATCTCAAAACTATGGACTAATATTTTACTATCTCCAGTGGGTAACAGGCGAACAGATCATGCGAACTGAAAGCCTCAATAAATGTAAAAATATTTTATGAGTACGTTTCTGTGTAGTGCCGTGTTCCTGTTGCAGATGACGATATATTCGTTGTCAGCACTTAACGTGCGCTTTTCCAGTTGCTACAAGGGGACAGCAGAGCTTACTTCTCCATCTGACGGGGCAGTATGTCACGGCTGTCATACGAATATGGAATCGATTAGGAAAGACGTGCCACAGTCATACGCCATCTGATCGACGCGATGGTACATTGCAAAGAGAATGTTTATTTGGCTGAAGATCTTGACACATGGCATGGTAATCAGAACTGCACGTTAGCAGTATTCCATTACCGGCCCTATATATACTCGTGATGAAACACGAAACATCTAACTTTACGACTATTGATACCTTAACACTGTGTGATACTGACGTCAACTAAGAGAGCATAATGCTGTCGTCTTTAGACATTTAAATGATTTTGATGTTTTACAGTGCACTGGGATGCTCACTTTCTAAAGTAACTTTCGACAACCGATAGCTGGAGAATGTGATTATTCCGTTTTGTAATCGGTATACATAATTTATCAGAATGCATCAGTCATTTCAGAAATACGTTACTTCGAGGGAAAAGCTTGTATTTTGAAAATGAATATTTTTACTACTTTTATTTGTGCTTGTGAGAACTTTGGATTATTGTATGATACTTTATAATTCACCAATCTATTTTGATGTGTGGCTTATAAAGGCGAGTAGTATTTCCATTTTCCACGTGTATCAACAACAAGCAGTATACTGGAATTAAAAAAAAAACATTAGAACTAACTAAAAATACTCAGCAACACGTTTATATGTACTTCATTGAAGCAATTATAAATTTCTAACGACATGCATTAGTTATTCCATTCTGCGATGAGCTACGCAGAGGCTGGCGTATTTACCTGAGTTCCATGTGAATGGGTTCCCTGAAACTAAATGTTTTAAATTTGCTGTAGACCCGTAGAGGCTTATAGAGTGCTACTGCACAGCCAATGGCCAATCTCCATGAAGCATTCTACGTGCTTCACTATGCACTTGATTAACAATTCAGCACAATTGCACAAAGCAGGTACAAGTAAATGCTTCTACATTCTGTATATATATAGGTGTATTACGCAGCAGTCTGCTCTATCATAACTTCAGGAGTAGCATTTGAATATTGATTCTTTGTGAGAAGATTATGTCGTTCATTGCATCAGAAGGAGATATTCTTCCAGCACTGTCGTAATATGAAAGTGGTATGACTGTATCCTATAGAAATTACAATGTGTCATTTGGTGATATTGTTGCTTGCCTTCGTCGGAGTATCACGGCTGTCATACGAATATGGAAGCTATGAGGAAAGACGTGCCACAGTCAACGTTACGCAGGAACTCGACCTCTCCACACGAGCAGTGCTGGAGAACACAGTCATACGCCATCTGATCGAAAGTATCCGCACACCCTATGTAATGCGGAATTGGCCACTAAGTGTCACGAGACGTGGACCCCGCAGCAGTACAGCAGGAAGGAAGTATTGTGTCAGTAGAGCAGCAGTAACGGCAGAGTGATTCCGTTAGGAGAGCTCGATGATTTCGAATGAGGAAAGGCACTGGAAGTCGCTTGAGCAGAGCGCTGCCCACGCCGACTGTTGGTGATTTGATTTTGAATTGGAAAGACGAAGGAACAACCACAGCTATGCTAGGATCACGTGCGAGATGCCGGTTCAGCTGTTTACCTCAGCTTAGATGCTGTTAAGACCAATCCCAGGGGACCTGCAGAGAAGGGGAGCTCCCATATGATCATGAAAATTTCAGGAAGAAAACAACGTCACAAACTGGAAATGCCTTTTTGAAGGAAAACTAACAGGGTGGCCACAATCAGTCATGAAAATACGAGCACCAAACCACTCATGGATAAACACTCTACGACAACAAAAGTTATTAGACCTCTTATACCGGAAAGAGAATAAGGACACGTATTTGACCATCCACGTTTTTCTGATGACAAATTAATATGTTTATCCAATGCAGATAAACTAATGGAAGAACTTAACGACACCAAGTTTGAAAACGCACCAGAAACTCTATTATCATTCGAATATAGTATTTCTCATTCGAAACATTGAAACGAAAATAGTACAAATTAACAATGAATTCAGTGATCCAGAACGTGAATATCTGTATATAGCACAAACTAAGACATCGACAGAACAGGGGGCAAAAGGAGTTAAACAGAAGAAAGGAAATTACCTGAAGTTGCATTGATAAGGCAAGTATAGATTTCAAACCCACGCTGTTGAAATAAGAGAAGCGGAATGCTTATTGTTAACGTATTAAACGCTTTTTCAGTTACTGTTGTAAATGTTTGACTCTAAAGGTAAGAATCATTCATGAACCAGCGATATATTCAAATGACAAAGCGGAATTCTATGAATTCATTTAATACGAGAGATAAAAGTAGGAAACGAAACGAACTGGTCATGGAAGAAAGTGGAGTGGACGATGTAATTATGGCTGTAATGACAATGAAATTAACACGCGCAGGACACATTACTAGATGTGTAGTTGGTAGACTGAACAAAGTACTACTTTCCACAGTTTCATAAGTCTCACCAAGTGGAACGAACGTGGGAAACATGTGTAGCTAAACACTGCAATCATAGGAAACTACGTCGATATCTTCATGGATGGCTGACCAGCCCAAGTTCTTGTGGGCTCTGGAGCATCATATTCAGTCATTTTGCAGAAGTACCGTCGCCAGTTGCAGAAAACCGTATTCGTCGACGACTGCTGAAGGTGGCTAATGGGAAGATGTGTCATTCGTGTGGGCAGCCCTAGTAATTCATAGTATTACAAGAGTGTAGTCATGACATCAATCTCGGACGGGACTTTTTGAAAGATTCTCAGGCAATTATCGATTGTGGTCGCTCGAAGATTATGCTAGACGAGATGAGATATTGTGGACAGGAAGATGCGCATCCGAGTGTGTGGAGACTATATGTGCTGGATGAAGTGATCATTCCTGCTGTCAGCTCTACGGAGGTAACTGTCATGTGTCATACCATGCATCAGCCCATAGATCTTGAAGTGGAATGTAAGAGAAACACACCACTGAAGAATAACTTGGTCACCCCAGCCTCGGTCGTCTCGTTTAAGAACGGATTCAGTGGATTATGGATAGTTAACTGTCGACGAGAGCCGCAGGTCCTTCCAAGACGCATGTGCGTAGCAACCGCTGAGCCGTTAATTGCAGAACACCCGAGAGCCATAGAAACCTCTCATGCCGAGCCTGCGGGCGAAATTACTGCTAGAACTACGAGACAAGATCTTCTAGCTCGACTATCACCAGATGTCACTAGAGGACAACAGAAGAAGCTACTTGCCATTCTTCGAGAGTTCTCTGAATGTTTCAATCCACAGGTGAAGAGCAAATTACACAAATCGACGGTAAAGCACCGGATTAGCACTGGAGACCATCAACCAATAATACAGAGAGCGTACTGCGTGTCAGCAACGGAACGTCGAATAATTTGCGATGAGAAAGGGAAAATGATAATGAATGACACCATTTAGCATTCGCAGAGTCCATGGTCGTCATCAGTGGTTCTCTTCAGGAATAAGGATGGCAGCTGGCGCTTTTCTGTTGATTACAGGAAGCTTAATAAGATAACTAGAAAGGACGTTCACCCTCTTCCACGAATTGACGATACACTAGATTATCTGAAGGGGACTAAGTTTTTCTCAACCATGGACATGTATTCTGGATACTCGAAAATCGAAGTAGGTGAGGCTGATAGTGAGAAAACTGCATTCATCACCCCTGAGGGCCTCTATGAGTTTAAGGTAATGCCATTTGGTTTGTGGAATGCACCAGCAACTTTTGAGCGGATGATGGATAATATTCTAAGTCACCTGAAGTGGAAGATGTGTCTTTGTTATTTAGATGACATTATAGTGATCTCAGAGACATTTGATGATCACATAAAAAGACTGAGGGCCGTTCTTAAGTGTCTCCAACAAGGCGAACTGAAACGTAATCCAATAAAGTGTTTCTTTAGAGCAAAAGAAATCCAAATTTTAGGACACCTTGTGTCAAACAAAGGTGTGCGGCCAGCCCCAGAAAAAGTGATCGTTCATATGGGTCTAAGCACTATAGGACTTGACATCTGAGGTCATCAGTCCCCTAGACGTAGACCTACTTAAACCCATCTAACCTAAGTTCATCATACACAACCACACACAAGATTCGAAATTGCGACTGTAGCAGCAGCGTGGTTCCGGATTGAAGCGCCTAGAATCGCTCGACCACAGCGGCCGGCAGAAAAGGTGAGATCTATAACGGAATTTCCTATTCCTAAAAGTATTAGAGATGTGAGAAGTTTCCTCGGATTATGATCTTACTACCGTCGTTTTATCAAACACTTTTGTATCAAAGCCAGGCCACTCCAAGAGTTGTTAAAAGCCGATGCTAAATTTATCTGGGATGGTGCTCAACAAGATTCTTCCGATGTGCTGTGAAAAGCTCTGACGACTGACCCTGTACTTGATCTGTATGGTGAGAGAGCACCTACAGAACTACACACAGATGCCAGTGGGTATGGGATCGGTGCTGTTCTGGTGCAAATTTCGGATGTGAAAAGACAAGGTTATAGCCTACGCTTCTAGGACACTTACAAAATCAGCGAGAAACTACTCAACTAAAGAAAGACAATGTCTTGGTGTGATCTGGGCCATGTGCAAATTTCGACAGTATCTCTATAAAAAGCCACTCACAGTTGTTACAGACTATCACTCACTTTGCTGGTTGGAAGGTCTTAAGGATCCAACAGGACGACTCGCCAGGTGGGCACCACGTCTTCAAGAGTGTGACATTACCATAGTGTACAAAAGTTGAAGAAACCACCAAGATGCCGACTGTCTCTGAAGAAACCCTGTGCAAGACCATCAAGACTCTGATGAAGATAGTGACTGTCTCGCTGCACTCCAGTATCTCTCTGCTGAGCGGAGGAAGGACACCAAGATATCTCAAATTATGCTTGCCTTAAATCGATCAGAGGACGTGAAAGGACAATTTAATGTAGTTAATGGATTGCTTTGCAAGAAAAACTTTGATCCGTTTGGAAAGAGGTGGCTACCAGTAATTCTTAAACACATGCGCTTAGATGTTCTACAAAAATTCAATGACACACCTGAGGCGGGACATTTGGGATTTATTAAGACATACGATAGGACCCGCAAGAGATTTTCCTAGACAGGTTTATTTAGGAGTGTCCGTCTCTATGTGTCGCACTGTCGAGAGTGCCAGAGGAGAAAGGCACTTCCTCAGAAACCACCTTGCCGACTCATACCAATTCCACGAGACGTAACGCCTTTCCAGCGTGTTGGGATTCACCTCCCCGGACTATTTCCAACGTTTGCTAGTGGCAAATGGCCCTGAGCACTATGCGACTTAACGTCTGATGTCATCAGTCGCCTAGAACTTAGAACTAATTAAATCTAACTAACCTAAGGACATCACACACATCCATGCCCGAGGCCGGATTCGAACCTGCGACCGTAGCGGTCACTCGGTTCCAGACTGTAGCGCCTAGAACCGCACGGCCACTCCGGCCGGCTGCTAGTGGCAATAGATGGATTATTGTTTACACTGATTATGTGACTGGCCACTCCCACCGGATTTTCGACTCCTCCTACAGGCATTGTTGTGTGTGTTGATCTTAACATAAGTTAGTTTAGGTAGTGTGTAAGTCTAGGGACTGATGACCTTAGCAGTTTGGTCCCTTAGGAATTCACACACATTTGAACATTTGATTATCTGACACGCTATGCCATTACAAAAGCCGTGACAACAGCCAAAGCATTCGAGGCAGCCAAATTCACCGTCGAAGACATTGTGTTAAAACACGGTGCCCCAAGGTCGTTAGTTACGGATCGAGGGAAAGTTTTTCAATCGAATCTTGTGACAGAGATAAACCGTCGGTGCAACATTACTCATCACATGACGACTGCCTACCATCCGCCAACTAACGGGCTTACTGAACGCCTTAATAAGATCTTTTCCGACCTTCTATCAATGTTCGTCAATGTTGAGCAGAGCAACTGTGATGAGGTGCTACCTTTCTTGACGTTCGCCTACGACACCGCCAAACAAGACACCACAAGGTTTACGCCATTTTTCCTGGTGTATGGGCGTGAGGCGACTACGACGATGGGCACTGTGTTTCCGTCACGTCCTGATGACGTGGACGACGACTACATCGGCCAGGTGTTAACCAGAGCTGAGGAAGCTCGGCAGTTAGCTCGACTCCACACGCTGCAGGCTTAAGCATACGATCGCCGATGGTATGACGCGAGCCATCGCCCTACTGTCTACCAGCATGGTGAACCCGTCTGGACCTTCACTCCTGTTCGGAGGGTTGATCTCCCTGAGAAGCTCCTCAGGCGCTACTCTGGACCTTAGAATGTTCTAAAACAGTTGTCTGATGTTACTTATGAAGTTGGAGATTTAGACTCCGACACAAGACGACGAAAGGTCAGAGGTACGGTCCAAGTCCTTAGAATGAAGCCCTATGAGGATCCCGTAATCAAGGGTAAATTCGAAGCTTCAGCGACAGGCAACAAGCGGAAAGGTTACCAAGAGCGTAGCGGCAACGGAAGGTCTAAGAAGATCAGCGCCAGGGCGAACATCAGTTACCTGGAGTCGGAGTATGCTGGACCGATGACTCGTTCCCGGACTACGACGACATAAAACCGAGACGCTGGTATCTTAAGGAGGGAGCAATGTCGCAGAAGAGACTAGGTAGACCAGGCAACGTGGTGTAGTAGTTATGGTACTAGACTGTTAAATTAAGGGTCGTGAGTTCAGAACTTCTTTGAATTGTACGATTTTAATTTCTATATTCGGTTCGAGTACGTTCTAGAAGTATCCACAAATGTCAATAATCATTGTACGGGAATGTTCTGTAACTTTATATATACCGTATGTGTTCTGGCCGGGGGCAGTTCGCTCTCCGCTCTTGTATATGCAAGTGCGGAATAAACCTTCGTTAAGTGAACTTAGTGTTCGTCATTCATCTAATTATGCTTTTTTCTACGTGACAACATTAGGCACCTTCCTTTCGAAAGATGAAGGCTTATTGTTGAATGCACATCTCCTTTGCAGCAATAGAAATAGATTTCGTGGCTTTCTTACCACTTTGCTAAGCCCCAGTATCTAGTACTGCTTCGGTGACTTCAGAGTAGAGGTTATTATCTACAAGGTGCACTAGGTAACAGCCTCACGATATAAATGTCCAGGAAGTTCTCTAAAAAGGTTCAGTATCCTATTTATTAATTATGTCTCTCGTATTTCGATCTTTATCGGTGACAATCGGGATGAATTCCCCTACTCTATCGATCGCTGGAAAACTGCCTTCTAAGGAAAGTAAACGCAGGGAAATTATTACAATAGTTTTGCAATGCTTCTCTATAATGTTACGATACAGCTTTAATAAACAGCTACTGATCGAGTTCTATTCCTTTCGTTGTAGGCTACTATACTGCTTCATCGTATTTTTCTTGGTTTCTCGAAATAACTTCAGTGGAATCCATGGATTAATTAGTTCAGTAAATTGACTAGCCATATCGTCTTCCTTCTTTGTCCAACTAATCCAGTTTTCCTATGTCTTCAATAACGACATTCTATTTGAACCAGACATTAGCTCTTCTCTTTGTCCGATCTCGATGGGACTGTGTATCAAAACCTTTTCGTTAAACGTTGATCGCACAATGATATTATAGGTAGCATGAAAATTATCAGTTAGTATTCCTGGCGTTCACGCTGATTGAAACAACTAACACTTGAAGATATATGGCAACCGTTAAGAGACTAGATTCTTGTTTAAAAGGAACTCTACTAAAATTCCTGTTCGTTCTTTCATACATATGTTTACTATGATTACTATAATGTTACTTATGCCAGGACGTGAATAGATCCTTCTTCAGTTGATTTCATTCCACATCATCCACTAAATTAGCTGCCTGGTTAGAAGACTCTCCTTACTGTTGGAACTGTAAAGTATACAACCATTTTTCATTTTCGCAGCTACATAAGCACAGTGCCTTCATTTCGTTTGACAGCCCGACCGTGCAACAGTTCCTTCCAGTCACAGAGATGGAAAGAAGTGTTAATAAACACGTCATAATTTTGGACTCACTCCCCTGTGGTATCTGTTTCCCCTTCAGTGAGAGAAGCGAAAAGTTTGCTGTCCTTGTGACATACCACTGACAGTACGACACATATCAGTTCATTTTACTTTTCGTGGTAACAGGAGAGCAGACCTACAACTAAGGACCCACCCTGTATTTTAGATGACGATTTGGCAAGTGTAGCTATATTTTTAAAATTTTGTGACTTGACACCAGTACTCTATATATCATTAGACCATATATTTTGAGTGGTATAAGACTTCTTGCCTCTTTCTCATTTCTTTTAGCAAAGGTCTTCAGATGCAAGGGTTTGCAGTAGCTAATTTCATTTTATTACTTCATTTTTTATCTTTTACCTTTTTATTAATCCCTAAACTTAACACATGGGGATGTGTGTCTGAGTCAGTGGTTGTGTATGTATCTGTGGTTAGGTGTATATGTGATCAGTTAGAAATTGCTTGTTTTGTAATTTTATGAGTTGTCAACCAATCCCAGTTTTAAGAATTTTAGGTTATTATGGGACCTCTCATATAAAATTATTTTATTCTAAGAGAGCTAATGTTGTTCCAACGTGTAGGTAATACAGATTCTTCCTTTACTGCTTTTTAAGGTCACTTGTCGGAACCTACATGTTGTGCGTCCCAAGCTACCACCATCACAACAACAGCAACAACAACAGTAGATGTCTGTGTTATTCTCGTTCCATTTTACTGTTTAAATACGGATCACATTCTTGTAGATTAGATAAGCTGTGATATAGATACCACACTGCATATAGTATTTACTGTATTGGTAGCCAGCTTCGTAGGAATGACGTTCCGACTGTGTGCACTGCAGGATTTGCCATGTTAATAGTGTTATTGTCATGACGTGCCGTAGGCGAAGGTACTGGGACGGTGACGTAAGTTTGAAAAACAAGCATCATCATGCATTACAGTTGCAGACAGTCAACAATGGTCTGGTCACGGTGAGTAGGGATTTACTCGTAAAGCTGTTTTATCAAGCAGTAGCGCTGTTGCTTTTTGCGAGTATCGACGCAACAAAGGAATACGGAGAGGTCCTCTTTCCGCATCGCTGTTGAACATGATTCGGAAGTTCGAATCAACTGGCGAATTGGAAATGCTCCTGGGAGGGATCAGTGGCCAATTACGCCACAAGTTGATGAAGAAGTCACAGTTACCATGGCCGAGAATGTTGGATGCAATGAGCGATTCTCAAGCAGTGCACTGGCTGTGTCACGACAGCTGGACGCCCCATGGTCCACTGTTCGAAACGTTGTGTAAAATATTGTGATATGTTATCTGTAGGTCGGTTCCAGGCCATCGTGGATGCAGACAGATGTCACATTGAGGAAAATTTGTAACATGGAACATAAACATTGTACGAATATTACCCTGTCACGTGGAAACTTAAATGTAATTCCTTCAGTGTTTTATTCGTGATTTCTCCTCCGGAAGTCCTTAAAAATGTTTCCAAGAAGTGTGATTGTCTTGAGATCATTTGTTTTTTATGTGGGTCCCCTCTAGTGGAGAAAGTTAAGTTAGAGTCACCTGGTATAACACAGAAGTGTCGGTGAAGAATTTATCAAGTTGTATAGTCCTGCCGAAATAGTTTTTGCAATACACGCTCAGGTTTCTCGACTGTATCTATCCAGCAAACACTAGTATACTGTCACAGCGCTCATTCTATTGACTGCAGACCCATTTATCCCACTTTATTACCATATTTTCTGGTAATTCATGTTTTATGTGCTTTTTCCGTAATAAACTGGATAAGAAGCAGTTGTAGTATCTATCATACATGCATTTGTCGTAGCGCAATGGACTTGAGAAGAAGTCTGTTCATTTCAACTAACAATGAGAAGAGTACGTAAGATCATCCAGGTGCCCTTGTCACCTCTTAATGTTACCACTACCGCGATGAATAACTGATATCCGTCCACTTTCACATGTAGGAACCATATCTTGTCTTTAATTTTTTATGTTTCATGTGGTCCGTTTGCAAAGATGGTCAAATTTCCACGAGATAAGTGCGTTTTTCTGTAATGGCGAGTTCTTTATTCCACCTGTGGCGATGTTAATTGTGTTATTTAAAGCAAGAGTTCGGATAGATAGGTAACTTTTATCTCAATGATCCCAGTACGCTATTTGAAGTTCTTTTTAAGTATTTTCTGCACCGCTACAATCTGCATGTAGCCCTTATCGCGGGTATAATTTCGTAAATAACGAGGTTGTTGCTTACGATACGTAACTTTCGGGAGGATTCTGACAATTGATGGAGGCTGGCAGCGTAAGTATTCGTACTTCGTAGATTTCACTCGCTAGCGAAATTTTTAAGGAATAAGCAACTGTTTGAAGGTTCCATTTACTACCCCGTGTAGGAGGTGAATATCCTTCAGAACAAACAAAGGCCTTATAGAGGATAAATCTGTGGCAACAACAATACGAATGGGACTACACAGGCGACTGATGCAACACACTTCTTTTTCCGGCATTCACTTCCTCTGCGTTATCATAAAGCGTATCGATCAGGGACGTGTTTACTTCCTCGTTCGGAGCGGCTACGGAGCGATCGATCTATTTTCCGAGAGTAACGTTCTTCTTTAACTTCAAGTAGAACAAATGGACGTGTAACATGGAAGGTCGAATGTGTTGTGAAGAGGGAAACCTAGGCGTGGATAGTTATCTTCTATAACAAGAAGAGACAGCACTACATATCTACTCTACAAGAAAAGAATACTGCAATTCACAATACACATCATCATGGACGCTGAAACTCAGGTTCCTGTCAGAGCCGGAAAACGCCGTTTAGAGAAGAGTAAAGATGTGAAGGACAACACAAAATCCTTTGCAAGTAATGCATATAGAGAACAAGCAGGTGACGTTGCATATCATAATGTGTAGTGTAACAACCTACCAGCGAAGACAACTTTACTTACACCTCACAGTGCAGAGTCCGTATCTTCCGACATAGTAGAATCGTTTCAAACTCACAGATCTTTTCTCGTACTCTAAAGAAGCATCCACAACGTAGTACGTAAAATTTTGAGTTGAATAGGAATCAGACTGGATGCAACTGGCACATTCTACATTTACCTGGTAAGGTTGTCATAGAACACTAGACAATTATGCTCTATAACCGTAGGAAGACTAATATGTTTTCTCTCAATTTGCCTATATTTGGAAGATTTTAAATATCAAATCAATAGAAATAACTAAATTATGATAGATGTTTCAACATCAGAATTAGCCAATACTTTGTGGATCTCAACATTATTTTCTCTAGAAATAAGAGCTGAAAAATAGACAAAATATGACTGACTGGAATATAAAAACATATTAATGATTCTGCTGAATCAAAAAAATCTAGAACAAGCTCTGTCAGCTGTGAATTGAGCATCTCTTAGAAGTATCAGGCCCATCGCCAGAGAATCCATACCCATGCCAAAGATGACTGCATTGAAAAAAAAGAGCATGGAATGACCTGAGAAAATACGAATGTAATGCAGTAGTCGAGGAAACAAAATCGGCACGTTTAGATTATGAAACTATATAATTCTTTGCAGTACAAGCGCTCAACAGCAAGAAGCAAGACAGTTGCCAGAAAAGGTAAGATAGAGATCTGGATCCGATTTTTCAACAGCCTTAGCAACTAAACCCTCACAAAACCGTTTGGAACAAGTAACGCAGTTCAGGAGCGACAATAATGCCTTACATCTGCTTGGAATTGTATCTGAATTGAGAAATTTGTTGACTCTCCTGCCCCACCTCATGCGAGGACCAGTCCCGTCCCACAGACCACGATGATGATTCACGTCTACAGCTCGTTCCATTTACTGTTACGGAGCTCCTAAACACTATCATTAACACCCATAGCTCATCAACTGGACTGGACCAAATCAATAATCGATGCTTAAATTGATGTCAGACATGCTACTAAATGTGATAATTAGTTATGCACCTATCACAACATGGTGCCAGACTAGTAAACGCTAGTTGTAATGCCGTTCATAAGAAAGGGAAAGAAAGTGTCGGCTGCATTACGTGCAGGCCATTTTCCTTGTCCTATCGTGTAGAGAAGACACTGGAGCTTGCGATTAAAGAACGAAGCAAATGGATGTTAGGGAGCAGCACCTGTGTAGGAAATCTCAGTTCAGATCTAGAAAAGGGAGAGGTTGTGTAGATCATATTATGATATTGGTGAATACAATTCTACGGAGGGTCAGTGAAGGCTAGGTGACATCCGACGCATTTACAGACATATCAAAACATATGACAACGTTCACATTAACATGTTATTAGACGAAATAGTGTTCAAATGTGTGTGAAATCTTATGGGACTTAACTGCTAAGGTTATCAGTCCCTAAGCTTACACACTACGTAACGTAAATTATACTAAGGACAAACACACACACCCATGCCCGAGGGAGGACTCGAACCTCCGCCGGCACTAGCCGCACAGTCCGTGACTGCAGCGCCTTAGACGAAATTCACCACACAGATTCATTTATGGGCTGTCATCTCTTCCACAAGAAAGGACTTACATGTACGGACAGAAAACTCCTTAATTGGCCCACTATCAGTGGCATCGGCGTCCTAAAACGTGTTCTCAGCCCACTTTTGTACGAAATCCACACTGCCTACGTAAAGTGCGTATTAGATCCAGGAGTATAGATTCCCCAGTTCGCAGACAACGTGCGCTTCTATGTCGTTGCACACTAAATAGCAACTGATGCAACCTCTAGTTTGAATACTACAGCGAAAGATTTAGAAGTATCTCTACTCGAAAATAACTTGGTTATGTAACAGGAAAAATCAACATCACTCAGCTTTTCCAAGAGAATGACTACTCTGCACACAAATGTAGTGTCATTAGATTGCGGAGACATAGCGTTAAAATAGCACGCCTGTTACTTGGGTGCGATATTTGAAATGGTAGTTGCACATAAACTCTTTAATAGTTATTTGGGATAAGGCACTGAATGTCTACAGCTAGATGATTAGTCTGCAGTTCACACCAAGGTGTCTGCCAGAGGTTTCGTAGAAGCATTTTCAGACTCTCTCTCGATTTGGTATAAGGCACTGAATGCCGGCCGGAGTGGCCGAGCGGTTCTAGGCGCTACAGTCTGGAGCCGCGCGACTGCTGCGGTCACAGGTTCGAATCCTGCCTCGGGCATGGATGTGTGTGATGTCCTTAGGTTGGTTAGGTTTAAGTAGTTCTAAGTTCTAGGGGACTAATGACCAAAGAAGTTAAGTCCCATAGTGCTCGGAGCCACTTGAACCATAAGGCACTGAATGTCCACAGCTAGATGATTAGTCGGCAGTTCACACCAAGGTGTCTGCTAGAGGTTACATCGTGGCCAAATTGAACACATAAACCTTTTCGTGCGAGCTCTGATTTCTCTTCTTTTATGACAGTGACCATTTCTCTCTATGTAGATGGGAATCAATTAAATATTTTCACTTTCGATGGAGAAATAAGGTGATTGACATTTCGTCAAAAGAACCCGCCGCAAGGAGAAACGCCTTTATTTGAATTATTGCCACACCAAATGGCTTATCATATCCGTGACCCTCTCTTTCCAGTTCCTCTAAAACAGAAAACCAGCTGCCCTTCTTTGAACTGTTTCAGTGTCCTCCATCAATCCTATTTGTTATGGATCCCATATTACGCAGTAGTACTATAGAAGAGGATAGAAAAGTGTCGTTTGAAGTCTGTTCAGTAAATTTGTAAC
This sequence comes from Schistocerca cancellata, assembly GCF_023864275.1. Classification (NCBI taxonomy): domain Eukaryota; kingdom Metazoa; phylum Arthropoda; class Insecta; order Orthoptera; family Acrididae; genus Schistocerca; species Schistocerca cancellata. The sequence continues at coordinate 353,465,128 of NC_064629.1, read as the reverse complement.
TGCTTCCAAGCGTTCTGCGAACAAAACAGTGTCTCTGGTTCGCCTTTCTACGTGATGTTCCGTAATTGTAATCCCTGAGTATTTAGTGGAACCTATATCTTTTAAATTTATGTGATTCACCGTATAAGCAAAATCTGACTGAGATTTTCAGTTGTCATGTGGAGTAACTCACGATTTTTATTGTACAAGATCAATTGCCAGTTATCGCAGCATGCAAATGTCGTCTATAAATCGTTCTATTATTTGAACTGATCTTCTGACGAGTCTGCTAGATAGTACACGACAGCATCATCTGGGAACAGTAAGAAGGCTGCTCATATCGTCTCCTGAATCGTTTATAAGAATTATGTAGAGTAGTGGGCATATCACACTTCCTTGCGGACGCCGGACATCACTACTGTTACACTCATTGAATTTACGTCAGTTGTTACGAACTGTGACGTTTCCGACAGGAAATCACGAATTTAGCCGCACAACTGAGACGATACGCCACAGGCACGCATTTCAATTGGAAGTCGCTTGTGAGAAACGTTGTCAGAAACATTCTGGAAATCTAAAAATATTGAATCAACTTGAGGTACTTTGTCGATAGCCCTCATTACTTCGTGCGAGTAAACACATCTCCATCAAACCAAACAGTGTGTGGCGGAGGGTACTTCTGGTACCACTAACTGATCCCTCATGCCCTTTTCCACTCGCGAATGGCGTGTAGGAAGAATGACTTTCGTTGGCCTCTGTATTACCTCTAATTTCTCGAATTTTCTCGTTGTGGTCGTTTCTTGTAACGTGTGGCACTCGAGTTTGTTGAGTATCTCTGTCACGTTCTCGCTTCGGCTAAACGAACCCGTGGGTCTTCTGTACCTCTTCTATCAATTCTAGGTTGTAAGGGTACCAGAATGAAAATTTCCCAAGAATCTGTCGAAGAAGCGCCTCGTAAGACAATCTACTTTCCCTACTACTTTTTTTATGTAGTTACTCCACTTAAGGTGGCTCTGGATAGTTACTCTTAGATATTTTCCGGTACATACTGTTTCCGGCAATTTGTCATCAACAGTGTAATTGTAGACTAGTGGATTTCTTTTCCTATGTATTCGCATTGCGTTATATTTATTTCAGGGCCAACTGCAAGGGCCTACACTATTCATCAATCCTCTGCAGGTCATTCTGCAAATCGATATCGTCTTCTGGCGTTGCTACTTTCTTACAGACAACAGCATCATCTGAAAACAGAACTTTCAACGCTTTTTACCATATCTTTTATATGCGTTGTAAATAGTAAAGGTCCTGTCACTCTTCCTTGGGGTACTGCGGAAATTATTTTCACATCTGCTGTTTATTTCCATTCATAGCGAGGACCGAGTTCAATCTGCAGGTCTTCAATCCAGTCGCAAATCTAGACCGATACTCGGTAAGCTCGTATTTTTTTTTTTTTCACTAAACGGCAGTGTGAAGTGTTTTCAAACGCGCACTGAAGTCAAGGAACACGGCATTTACCTGAGCGCATTTGTCTACGGTGCTACGGATCTCATGGATGAACAGAGCAGGCTGAGTTACTCAAGACCTCTGTCTACGGAATCCGTGTTGATTTTTGTACAAGAGATTTTTGTACTCTAAAAAGTGTCATAATACTTGGAGATAGAACGTGTTCTCTATGTCAACAACGGATTGACGTCAACGATATAGGCCCAAAATTATCTGCATCTGTCCTAAGACCCTTCTTGAAAACGGGTATCACTTGCGGTTTTTTTTTTCCAGTCGTTGGTACACGTAGTTGCTCCAGCGATGTATGACAAACTGCTGCTAGAAAGGGAGCAAGTTCTTCGCATAATCTGTATAGAATCTTATAGTAATCTCATACGGTCCTGATACATTTCCACTACGAAGCGATTGTGGCTGCTTACCTATTCCACGATCGGTTATATCGATATCCGCCATTTCGATGTTCGTACGATGACTGAAAGGAGAGACCGTGTGACGATCTTCCGCGGCGAAAGTATTTCAAAAGACCGAATTCACTATTTCGGTTTTTTCTCTCATATCATCTGTTTCGGTGTCAATATGGCACTGAGTGAGTGAATAGATGATATCGGACCGCTTACTAATTTTACGCAAGGCCAAAACCTCTCAGGGCTTTTACTCAAGGTTTTTACTTAATAAAATTTTATTTTCAAAAGTTATTGAAGACTTATCGCATTGCTCTCCTTACGCTCATTCTTGCTTGGTTGACCTTTCGTTTATCACCTAGGTTTCGACTTCTCTTGAATCTATGCTGAAGCTCAATTTATTTACCTAGCTGTTTTCTAACACGGCTATTAAACTGCGGGTCTTACACATTCTTAAAGACCTTGTTCGAAATATAATCGTCTAAGTCTAAGGCATACTGAACGATACCTTCGAACATTTTTTTCATTTATGCTCCATATCTTTGTCCTCAGCACTGAGTATTTCATGCTGCCTACTCAACAATTCTGTAACTTGTATCCTGTCACTCATGATAAGCGAATATCTTTTCCTACGTTTCTAACATTTCTAGTAATACCCGTAGTCATATATGCTATCACAGCCTTCTATGTGTTGCTAGGAGATCAAAGACGTTACCTTCTCGAGTTATTTCTGAAATTATGTTCTCGGATTAATTTTCGGACAAGAGATACAGAATAATCGCACACACATATCAGTCTCTGACTCCAATTTTTGTAGGAAGACTCTCCAAATCTATACGTGTCAAGCTGAAACCATCTCCATTACAACGGCATGATCAGGAAAGTTACTAACGACACTCTGCAAGTTCTCACTGAAGATGCGCTCTACCACTACAGTTCCTAACACAGGTGATCTATAAATCCATCCTATTACCATTTCTGATCGACCTTTGATGTTAAATTCAACCACATTAATTCACATTCTGAATCTGTGATAACCTCGCTAGATATTAAGGAGTTCTTTACCATTGTAAATACGCCGCCATCATTGGCGACTAACCTATCCTTACGATAAACATTCCACTCCAAAATTAGGACTTCGTTTTTGTTAACTTCCGGTTCTAACCAGCTTTCTGTTCCTAATGCTATCTGGGCTTTACTACCTTCAATAAGCCATTCTAATTTTTGGACCTTACCCTGTATGCTCCTGCACTTTACTAGTATCATATTAATATTTTCTGTATGCAACCTATGAGGACGAAAATTCTCTAAGAAGAATATGGCTCATGTAACTTCGATTTTGGTTCACCATTTGTCTCTGATTCACTAACCTAAAAAACAAACCATGTACGATAGAGTGTTGCAATGTTCTTTGTTTGACCAGTTACAACTCGCGTGCTGAAGGGGGGACCGAGCCCCTCGTGGACGGCCCAGATGAGTGCACGGTCGCGTACTCGTTCCATTTCTGTTGTCCGGACTCCGGATATGCAAATAACGGCTCATGACCGGTCTTCCCCGAAGTCACACATTGCCTCGCGTCGCTTCCTTTCAATGCACAAATCCAACGCGTCTCTCTCTCTCGCTCTCGCTCTCTCCTGTGCAACACATAAGTAACGTTTCCAAGAAAGCTTATGTGACACAGTTAACACCATACAGCATCTGGGAACAAGTCTGATATCTCAGTAGAATCACGAAAAATAAGACTCTTTTCCAAACAGAAGATTTATTCTGCCAGTCATTAACAGAAAGCTACATATACATTAAATAAATACAATCTTTGAAATCTACAGCACACTATATGAAGAGAATAAACAAGAACACTATATACACTCCTGGAAATTGAAATAAGAACACCGTGAATTCATTGTCCAAGGAAGGGGAAACTTTATTGACACATTCCTGGGGTCAGATACATCACATGATCACACTGACAGAACCACAGGCACATAGACACCGGCAACAGAGCATGCACAATGTCGGCACTAGTACAGTGTATATCCACCTTTCGCAGCAATGCAGGCTGCTATTCTCCCATGGAGACGATCGTAGAGATGCTGGATGTAGTCCTGTGGAACGGCTTGCCATGCCATTTCCACCCGGCGCCTCAGTTGGACCAGCGTTCGTGCTGGACGTGCAGACCGCGTGAGACGACGCTTCATCCAGTCCCAAACATGCTCAATGGGGGACAGATCCGGAGATCTTGCTGGCCAGGGTAGTTGACTTACACCTTCTAGAGCACGTTGGGTGGCACGGGATACATGCGGACGTGCATTGTCCTGTTGGAACAGCAAGTTCCCTTGCCGGTCTAGGAATGGTAGAACGATGGGTTCGATGACGGTTTGGATGTACCGTGCACTATTCAGTGTCCCCTCGACGATCACCAGTGGTGTACGGCCAGTGTAGGAGATCGCTCCCCACACCATGATGCCGGTTGTTGGCCCTGTGTGCCTCGGTCGTATGCAGTCCTGATTGTGGCGCTCACCTGCACGGCGCCAAACACGCATACGACCATCATTGGCACCAAGGCAGAAGCGACTCTCATCGCTGAAGACGACACGTCTCCATTCGTCCCTCCATTCACGCCTGTCGCGACACCACTGGAGGCGGGCTGCACGATGTTGGGGCGTGAGCGGAAGACGGCCTAACGGTGTGCGGGACCGTAGCCCAGCTTCATGGAGACGGTTGCGAATGGTCCTCACCGATACCCCAGGAGCAACAGTGTCCCTAATTTGCTGGGAAGTGGCGGTGCGGTCCCCTACGGCACTGCGTAGGATCCTACGGTCTTGGCGTGCATCCGTGCGTCGCTGCGGTCCGGTCCCAGGTCGACGGGCACGTGCACCTTCCGCCGACCACTGGCGACAACATCGATGTACTGTGGAGACCTCACGCCCCACGTGTTGAGCAATTCGGCGGTACGTCCACCCGGCCTCCCGCATGCCCACTATACGCCCTCGCTCAAAGTCCGTCAACTGCACATACGGTTCACGTCCACGCTGTCGCGGCGTGCTACCAGTGTTAAAGACTGCGATGGAGCTCCGTATGCCACGGCAAACTGGCTGACACTGACGGCGGCGGTGCACAAATGCTGCGCAGCTAGCGCCATTCGACGGCCAACACCGCGGTTCCTGGTGTGTCCGCTGTGCCGTGCGTATGATCATTGCTTGTACAGCCCTCTCGCAGTGTCCGGAGCAAGTATGGTGGGTCTGACACACCGGTGTCAATGTGTTCTTTTTTCCATTTCCAGGAGTGTATATGTATAGGGCGAAGAAAAATTCGCTCACTCGGACTTCGCATTCGCTGTGCGATTCCTTACATACTGACAATGCACAAATGTCTCTCACAAAATTTCTTCCTGAGCATATTTCGGGCAGTAAATGGACGTTGTTGATTGGCAATCTGGCAACACTGCAATCACATGTACAGTGACAATATCAGTCAGCACATACACCACTCCAGTGCAGTTGGTGGAATGGCTAGTGTTTCTGGCTGGCCTGCAAGAGGTCGACCGGCCGCTGTGGCCGAGCCGTTCTAGGCACTTCAGTCTGGAACCCCTCGATCGCTACGGTCGCAGGTTCGAAACCTGCCTCGGGCGCGGATGTGTATGATGTCCTTAGGTTAATTAGGTTTAAGTAGTTCTAAGTTCTAGGGGACTGATGACCTCAGATGTTCAGTCCCATAGTGCTCAGAGCCATTTTAACCAATTTACATGAGGTCGATGGTTCGATTCTGGGTCGAGGCGTATTTGTTTCTATTTGCTAAAGCTAGCTGCGTGGTACGCTATCTGGCATCTTAATCGTCATACAGTGATAACTGTGGGTCTTCTACAAAACACTGGTGCGAAACAAATCGGGCCCAGAACATGCAAAATGGTTTCTTTTGAAGTTGACTAATAAGAACGATTGTATTTCCATTTCAGTGTTCGTAATACTGTAATTGTTTAGTATAACAAAACAACTGCACAGCACTACTGCTGATTTCTGACAGACATAGTTACCGGACACGTTTTGCCAGTGTTGCCAGACTGCCCATTTTGGACATATAAACAGCAGTAACTGCTCACACTTTTCACTTCTTTACAAGGGAAACAAGTTTATAGTTACTGTTGATCGGTAGGAGATTGCTGACGAACTCTGGATTTAATTTAATTGCCGCGATTTGATAATAATGCCAGATTTACTAAAGCACCGTTCATTAGGTACCCTTGTTGCTGGAACAGATAAAATACGCCTTGCAACTGCTGCCAGATCTGGTATATCCTTTTCGTGTCTGCTCCACCACTATAAGATGTCATCGTTACAGACGGGTTTGTATTAAAATATAAGAATCCCCTTCATCTGCTGAGGAGAATTTGTAATTCTTCCAGTCCTCGAAACAATCGGCCTTTCTATGTTGTAGTCTTCAGTCCTGAGACTGGTTTGATGCAACTCTCCATGCTCCTCTATCCTGCGCAAGCTTATTTATCTTCCAGTACCTACTGCAACCTAATCCTTCTGAATCTGCTAAGTGTACTCATTTCTTGGTCTCCCTCTACGATTTTTACCCTCCGTGCTGCCCTCCAATACTAAATTGGTGATCCCTTGATGCCTCAGAACATGTCCTACCAACCAATCCCTTCTTCTAGTCAAGTTGTGCCAGAAACTCCTCTTCTCCCCAATTCTGTTCAATACCTCCTCATTAGTTATGTGATCTACCCATCTAATCTTCGGCATTCTTCTGTAGCACCGCATTTCGAAAGCTTCTATTCTCGTCTTGTCCAAACTATTTATCGTCCATGTTTCACTTCCATAAATTACTACACTCCATACAAATACTTTCAGAAACGTCTTCCTGACACTTAAATCTATACTCGATGTTAACAAATTTCTCTTCTTCAGAAACACTTTCCTTGCCATTTCCAGTCTACATTTTATATCCTCTCTACTTCGACCATCATTTGTTATTTTGCTCCCCAAATAGCAAAACTCCTTTACTACTTTAAGTGTCTCATATCCTAATCTAATTCCCTCAGCATCACCCGACTTAATTCGACTGCATTCCATCATCCTCGTTTGGCTTTCGTTGATGTTCATCTTATACCCTTCTTTCAAGACACTGTCCATTCCGGTCAACTGCTGTTCCAAGTCCTTTGCTGTCTCTGACAGAATTACTATGTCATCGGCGAACCTCAAATTTTTTATATCTTCTCCATGGATTTTGATACCTACTCCGAACTTCCACCCCCATGAACCTTGCGTGCCTCAGTGACACAGATGGCCGTACCGTAGGTGCAACCACAACGGAGGGGTATCTGTTGAGAGGCCAGACAAACGTGTGGTTCCTGAAGAGGGGCAGCAGCCTTTTCAGTAGTTTCAGTGGCAACAGTCTGGATGATTGTCTGATCTGGCCTTGTAACATTAACCAAAATGGCCTTGCTGTTATGCTACTGCGGACGGCTGAAAGGAAGGGGAAACTGCAGCCGTAGTTTTTCCCGAGGGCATGCAGCTTTACTGTATGATGAAATGATGATGGCGTCCTCTTGGGTAAAATATTACAGAGGTAAAATAGTCCCCCATTCGGATCTCCGGGCGGGGACTACTCAATACACTCAGGTCTGTCAGTGCTTTGTCAAACTCTTCACGCAGTATCTTATCTAATATTTCATCTTCATCTACATACTCTTCCTTTTCCATAATATTGTCCTCAAGTACATCGCCCTTGTATAAACCCCCTATATACTCCTTCCACCTTTCTGCCTTCCCTTCTTTGCTTAGAACTGGATTTCCATCTGAGCTCCTGATATTCGTATAAGTGGTTCTCTTCTCTCCAAAGGTCTCTTTAATTTTCCTGTAGGCAGTATCTATCTTACCCCTAGTGAGATAACCCTCTACATCCTTACATTTGTCCTTTAGCCATCCCTGCTTAGCCATTTCGCACTTCCTGTCAATTTCATTTTTGAGACGTTTGAATTCCTTTTTGCCTGCTTCATTTACTGCATTTTTATATTTTCTCCATTCATCTATTAAATTCAATATTTCTTCTGTTACCCAAGGATTTCTATTAGCCCTCGTCTGTTTACCTACTTGATCGTCTGCTGCCTTCACTAATTCATCCCTCAAAGCCACCCATTCTTCTTCTACTGTATTTCTTTCCCCAATTCCTGTCAATTGTTCCCTTATGCTCTCCCTGAAACTCTGTAAAACCTCTGGTTTAGTCAGTTTATCCAGGTCCCATCTTCTTAAATTAGCAACTTTTTGTAGTTTCTTCAGTTTTAATCTATAGTTCATAACCAACAGATTGTGGTAAGAATCCACATCTGCCCCTGGAAATGTCTTACACATTAAAACCTTGTTCCTAAATCTCTGTCATATTATTATATAATATATCTGATACCTTTTAGTATCTCCAGGATTCTTCCATGTACACAACCTTCTTTCATGATTCTTGAACCACGTGTTAGCTATGATTAAGTTATGCTCTGCGCAAAATTCTACCAGGCGGCTTCCTCTTTCAATTCTTAGCCCCAATCCATATTCACCTACTCTCTTCAATTTCCTACTCTCGAATTCCAGTCACCCTTGACTATTAAATTTTCGTCTGCCTTCACTACCTGAATAACTTATTTTATCTCATCATACATTTAATCAATTTCTTCGTCATCTGCAGAGCTAGTTGGCATATCCACTTGTACTACTGTAGTGAGCGTAGGCTTCGTGTCTATCTTGGCCACAGCAATGCGTTCACTATGCATTACCCCTGTTTGATTTTGTATTTATAGCCCTGTATTCACCTCACCAAAAGTCTTGTTCCTCCTGCCACCGAACGTCACTAAATCCCACTGTATCTAACTTTAACCTATCCATTTCCCTTTTTAAATTTTCTAACCTACCTGCCCGTTTAAGGGATCTCACATTCCACGCTCCGACACGTAGAACGCCAGTTTTCTTTCTCCTGATAACGACGTCCTCTTGAGTAGTCCCCGCCCGGAGATTCGAATGGGGGACTATTTTACCTCTGGAATATTTTACCCAAGTGGACGCCATCATCATTTCATCATACAGTACAGCTGCATGCCCTCGGGTAAAATTACGGCTGTAGTTTCCCCTTGCTTTCAGCCGTTCACAGTACCAGAACAGCAAGGCCATTTTGGTTAGTGTTACAAGACCAGATCAGTCAATCATCCAGACTGTTGCCCCTGCAACTACTGAAAAGGCTGAGGAACCACACGTTTGTCTGGTCTCTCAACAGATACCCCTCCGTTGTGGTTGCACTTACGGTACTCCTACCTGTATCGTTGAGGCACGCAAGCCTCCCCACCAACGGCATGGTCCATGGTTTATTGGGTGGGGGGGTCGGCCTTTCTAAGTGGCACTGAAAGTTCACTTCAAGGATTTCTGTTAATAAACATAAGAGAGGAAAGTTATACGGAACTAAAGTGGAAACCATGGAGGTGTGCCGAAAAAACTGCAAGGCAGAAAAGTAACGCCCCCGAATTTTGTATGTGAAAACTCTTACAGATTTTTAAATAAAATAAACTTTTTTAATATTCTCCACCCTTATATCTGCATCTACATGTATCTGTATACTTATTTCTCAGCATAGTCACCCTGGCAACGTTCACATTTCTAAGCCAATGAGAGACCAATTTGTTGATACCATCACTGTAGAATGTTTGACTTCGTTAACGGAGCCTCAACTTCACATCCGCTTACACCGCATGATCATTATCTAAGAGGGGTCCTCGAAGGTGTTCTGTGTGTTCTGGAAACAGATGAAAATCGGACGGTGCCAATTCGGCACTGTATGGAGGATGATCGATGACAGTGAACCCAAGGCGCCCGATTGTTGCTGGTTTTGTAGCGTTCAAGTGTCGTCTGGCAGTGTCAAGCTGGAGAAGATGTCTTCGAATTCTCACGCACCGACGTAGTTACTTCAACACACCGCCATGTTACACGCTACAATATGGAGCCCTCTAACGACAGAATGTAGCAACTTGCGCCAGGGAAGTGGGAAAGTCGACCGTGTAATATGCTTGACATGTAATACCTCGACCTATACTGAGAACAGAATAAAAAATTCGGAGGCATTACTTTTTAGCACGTTACGTTAATAATAGCGTGTTCTACCTGCACAACTTGACACATTTGTCGCAAACTACTAAGTTTTATTTCTTTTCATCTACATCAGGCATATTGAGATCACAGAATGACAGCCAGAGAAACGTAGTAACTTTATTCTTGGAAGTAACTGAAACCTTCCCACGCAGAAAAGTTAGGACTCTATCTTGAATCCTTTGCAATCATTTTGAAATATATATCTACTAGTATACAGCAAAAACACTATTTCATAAAAAACCTTTCATTTAATAGTATCTTAACGAAACAATAGTCATAAATGCGCTAATTAATCTCACCTCACTGTTATTGTTATTGACACTGCAGATTTGGGGAAGTTTATGAAGCTAAAGTGTAATTAATTGCATTGTAGGTTCTTTTACGTTTTTTGATTCACCTATGGCCTCTCTAAATGGTTCCAGGAAGTTCACAGTTCTTACTGAAAGCACATTAAGATATCATTACCATATCTCTGTAACCTGTCAGAGGAATTCTTTTCCGTCAGTAAAGCAGCAGCTTCGTTATACTGGGTGTATAAGGACTCTGGCATAGTGTACAAGCTGTTTCAAAGTGTGCCCACTTCTTGTATTCAAAAACGGTTTCACAGATGAACTGAGACAACTTTTCTTCGTGTACCGTACAACACCTTTTGTGGTCTTTATTGTTGATGGGATCTTTGGGGTATGATTTAAGAAGAAAACATCTTCATCGAAAGTGTGACCAAATAATGTGTTTATACAATGAGCAGCGCAAGGAAAACTTTCGAGATTTTCCTAGGCCGTTATTATATTGGCAAACTCACCAGAGACAAAACCAATGTTATGCAATATGTTCATCGAAATAACCCAGTCACCTAGAGATTCTTCTGTTTCTTTCATAAAATTTACTCTAGTCTTCTTAACGTCGGGGCATTTAGTTGTAACTAAAACATTATTTAGAAGAGACCAGCCAGACTTTGTTATAGCTGTAAGCGCTAAATAGTTTAACTGATAGTGCGAATCAGTCCACGTCTCAACTGTCACATCACATGTGATATCAGTAACTTCCGTAATAGCAGAAGGAATTACTTTTTTCGAACTGCATGAACCTGCTATTTGATACGTCTACTTATCGTAGAGCAGCGTGGCATGTCTCAAACGCTGCCTTCTCCTTACTGTGCCCCTAGATCTATTGATTCCTGGCCTACTTCCTTGAAATGTTCTCCGGAAACAGCATTTATTACTACAGGTATTCCCGAAGCATCTGTGCCAGTGTGGGATTTCTTACAAGTGTGATTGCATAAATGACTCGATCCCGACAGGAGATGTAGTATTGTAGGGCAGTTTATGCACCATACGTATCCTGCAGGATTGCTGTTGTCCTCTGCAACCAACTGCAATTCATCCCATACATCGGTTTCTGGACCCTCTAGTTGCTTCTGCGTTTCCCCTTCGGTTTCAGTCTTACCTCTTATTGCACTGACTTCCAGAGTATGCATGATTACAGGCACACACAAACCATCAATGCGAAGCATGTGCTGGATGTAGTCGCGCACGGATAAGGACGCGTTTGACGTCTTTGAAGCCAAACATTACCTACGACCGGCCACGGTGGGCGAGCGGTTCTAGGCGCTTCAGTCCAGAACCGCGCAGTTGCTACGGTCGCTGGTTCGAATCCTGCCTCGGGCATGGATGTGTGTGATGTCCTTAGGTTAGTTAGGTTTAAGTAGTTCTAAGTCTAGGGGAATCATGACCTCAGATGTTAAGTCCCATAGAGCTCAGAGCCATTTGAACCATTACCTACGATTCAGTCATGGTTTCTACGCTCGGCCACGTTAAATTGCGCGGGCAGTATAGTCAGTTCGGCTGTGTTCTGCCCACCTCGCACATTGCGCTCGCTTATTCGGTCATACAAGACTATCTAATGTGCACGCCACACGTACTCCAGTACATTAGCAGCAGCTTCCTTCCTGTAGAGTACGCCTGATCAGTTAAAAGAAACTCTACAACTCTCCACCCGATCGTGGAGGTCGAGAAATTTACATCCGATACCGTCGCAAAGTCATCTGAACCTCTGTTTTAGACTACCCATTCTGCACCAAACCACAGGATCACGATGGGCCCTGGGTACGGTGCTACAAACAATCAGATTTACTTACAACTCAACCAGTTGTGTTTCACAAGAGCGATTTATTCTGTACCCAGAAGGGTAAGTGTGAGTAGATTGTATTCTTCGAGCGCTGGACCTGATGGGATACCAGTTCGGTTTTACACAGAGTACGCAAAGGAACTTGCCCCCCTTCTTGCAACGGTGCACCGTAGGTATCTGGAAGAGCGTAGCGTCCCAAAGGATTGGAAAAGGGCACAGGTCATCCCCGTTTGCAAGAAGGGACGTCAAATAGATGCGCGGAACTATTGACCTAAATCTCTAACGTCGATCAGTTGTAGAATTTAGGAACACGTATTATGCTCGAGAATAATGACTTTTATGGAAACTAGAAATCTACTCTGTAGGAATCAGCATGGGTTTCGAAAAAGACGATCGTGTGAAACCCATCTCGCGCTATCCGTCCATGAGACTCAGAGGGCCATAGACACGGTTTCTCAGGTTGATGCCGTGTTTCTTGACTTCCGCAAGGCGTTCGATACAGTTCCCCACAGTCGTTTAACGAACAAAGTAAGCGCATATGGACTATCAGATTGTGTGATTGGATTGAAGAGTTCCTAGATAATAGAACGCAGCATGTCATTCTCAATGGAGAGAAGTCTTCTGAGAGAAGAGTGATTTCAGGTGTGCCGCAGGGGAGTGTCGTAGGACCGTTGCTATTCAAAATATTCATAAAAGACCTTGTGGATAACATCGGAAGTTCACTGAGGCTTTTTGCGGATGACGCTGTGGTATATCGAGAGGCTCTAACAATGGAAAATTGTACTGAAATGCAGGAGGATCTGCAACGAATTGTCGCATGGTACAGGGAATGGCAATTGAATCTCAATGTAGACAAGTGTAATGTGCTGCGAATACATAAAAAAAGATCCTTTATCATTTAGCTACAATGTAGCAGGTCAGCAACTGGAAGCAGTTAATTCCGTGAATTATTTGGGAGTAGGCATTAGGAGTGGTTTAAAATGGAATGATCATATAAAGTTGATCGTCGGTAAAGCGGGTGCCAGACTGAGATTCACTGGAAGAATCCTAAGGAAATGCAATCCGAAAACAAAGGAAGTAGGTTGCAGTACACTTGTTCGCCCACTGCTTGACTATTGCTCACCAGTGTGGGATCCGTACCAGATAGCGTTGATAGAAGAGAGAGATAAGATCCAATGGAGAGCAGCGCGCTTCGTTACAGGATCATTTAGTAATCGCGAAACCGTTACAGAGATGATAGATAAACTCCAGTGGAAGACTCTGTAGGAAAGACGCTCAGTAGCTCGGTATGGGCTTTTGTTGAAGTTTCGAAAACATAACTTCACCGAGGAATCAAGCAGTATATTGCTCCCTCCTACGTACATCTCGCGAAGAGACCATGGGGATAAAATCAGAGAGATTAGAGCACACACAGAGGCATACCGACAATCTTTCCTTCCACGAGCAATACGAGACTGGAACAGAAGGGAGAACCGATAGAGGTACTCAATGTACCCTCCGCCACACACCGTCAGGTGGCTTGCGGAGTATGGATGTAGATGTAGATGGTTCATAACGTTCGAACACAGCAGTGATATTGGTACATAATTCCATTTTTCTGTATTCTGTATTGGTGTGACCCATTCATCTTTCCAGTCTTTAAGTACTTATCTTTCGCCGGAGGAGCAGTTGTAAATGATTGCTAAAAATAGACCTATTTTAGCAGCATACAGCGAAAGAAACCTAATGGGTGGTACGATACCTCACTATAGCTTCGAGGGGAGCTCATCTCAGAATATCGTTGGTTCTGTACAGGTCTCTAATTTGATTGCTGCTAGATTATGACTGCTCTTTATACGGTAATACCAACATCTGATAACCTGACAAGATAGATCTGCCGCAGTGCCAAGCCCTTAGGATATGCGTAATTCCAACTAAAAGCACGACCGTCATGCCTTCTTCATTGTAGCTCATTGATGCTCCTGGATATCAGAATACGAATGTTAACAACCCGTTATGTGTCGGGGGATGTAGCTTAAACAAAACACTAAAATCTCCAACTGTTTTTTGAATTCTGTATGCCAGCAGTGACGATCTATAAGTATCCCAGTCATCGTTTCCGAGTAAGATATATGCAGTGACGTGCCTAATTCATTAGTTATGCTAATATTCGAGTGCGATTACGTCGTCCTGATGGAAAATATTCCAGCATATTTTGTTTATTTTGAGTACAGAACCGTGGAAAAAATATATGTTCTCTACGATTATTTGGAGAACTTACGGTTAGCTTCAGTTCTGTCCTAAGCAAATGCATAAACTAGAATGCGTTATTTCAGCACATTATTTCGGACTACATGGTTATTCTGTCTTCCGACAAATTCATTTGTTTGCATCTGTTGTTATCTTGGAGGATATTAACTACAGTTGAAACTTGCCTGTTACAAACCTTATTAATACTCTTTGACCCTATAAGTGCACTGAAATTTTTATCTTTAGTCCAACGGAGGTGAAATGAAGAAAAAAGTGTATTACACGCCTTGCAAACCAGCACTAGCTATTATGAATGTGTTAAGCGTGGCCAAACTTCTTGTTCATATAGTTAGAAGCACGCTCTGGTGTCGAAGGTAATGAACATACTGTGAATCTTGCTAAGGAGCGTGATCACAAAAAAATTATTACCGAATATGGAACTCTCGTTTACAGACTTTAACAGCTTTGTTAGGCCGAGAACAGTCTCTGAATAGCAACGTAGTTTTTGGTGGAATTTCTTATTAACTGATGGTCCACATTCGAACATAGTTTCTGTCCGAACATGTTTACCTCTCTATGCTGCTGAAGTCATACTACGGTAAATGGCTGAAGGTACATTGTGTAGAATAGCAAATGTGCCTTTCAGGTGGTTATGTGATCGCTTTTGATGAGAACGACAGCTCGGACACCTATAAGCGATCTACATCTGCATGACTTCTCTGCTATTGACACTTAAGTTCTTGGCAGAGGCTACATCGAACCATCTTCAGACTATTTCTGTAACGTTCCACTCTCGAATAACTAAAACTAATTCCATCGAAATAGGCTCCGGAAAGCTTGACAGGACCGACCGACAGCCGTATCATCCTTGGCCGATAGGCGTCACTGGACGCGTATATAGAGTGGCACATAGCCAGCACACCGCTCCACCGGGGGTTGTCAGTTTTCATAACCGGAGCCGCCACTCAGTCAAGTAGCTCCTTTATTGGCCTCACGAGGGCTGAGTGCACTCCGCTTGCCAACAGTGCTCGACAGACCCGAACGGTCTCCCATCCAAGTGCAAGACAAACTCGAGATTGCTTAATTTCGGTGATCTGACTGGAACCGATGTCACCACTGCGGCAAGGCCATGGTATTTTCTAATAGCACGCTGGAAAAATCAAACATTTAAATGTTTCCGTTTGAAGTGTGATTTCTCTTATTTTATCACAGTCATCATTTTTTCTTATGTAAGTGAGCGTCAACGAAATATTTTCGCGTTCAGAGGTGACTGAATATTGGTGGTTGTAATTTAATTAAAAGATCTCGCCGTAACGAAAAACGCCTTTGTTTTAATGACTACCACTCCATGGGGCGTATAATATTCCTGATGTTCTTAACCATCCAAGCTACGTCTAGTGAAATATAAGACATGAAGATACTTACACGTTCTTTGAATCTTCATACAGGTTAAGTATTAATAGCAATCCACATATATTGTAAAAATTCAAGTACGTGTGTATACATTCTACGACAGAGCAAACGACGCACTACAAAATTGCTATGGAAATTATGTCACAAATTGATACTCTTACAGGTATCGGTGGTAAATGCAAAATGCTAAATTTTGGAGGACGATGGATGAATGTGTAACGCTGCAGCGCAAATTCACCGCGCACCTGTTAAGGATAGTAAACGGGGGACATGTCGATACGACGCCATATAGTCTTTATGAATTTTGTTATGTGTACTCAGTTCGACAGTAACCATGGCTCGCAGACCACGGGGTGGAAAATATACACAGATGTCAGTATTTGAGAGATAGGACGTGTAGTTGGGCTCTAATAAGCCTGCTGGAATAATCGGCGAATCGCTCGATATTTGAATAAGAGCGATGCCACTACTCGACTATGTTGGCAGTATTGGGTGAACCACTTCGAACACAGCTGCGAGAAGGAAGAGGTCGATCTAGAGAGACCACATGAGGACCGAGCAGTCGTCAGAGAGCCACTCAAAGCCCCGTGTTCCTAATTATAATCGACTGGACATGCAACTGATGCTTTAGCGACCACAAGGACCATTAATACGCGGCTCGCAGAAAGGAGCTTGAGCTCACGGCTGCCCTACCGTCGACTATCTTTGACCTCCGTTCACTAACAAGACTGTCTGCAGTGGTTCCACGCCCCGTTTTGTTGTACTTCATGGAAGGCCATCCTCAGCTTGTATTTCAGCAAGATAGTGCCCGCCCGCACACGGAGAGAGTTTCTACTGCTTGGCTTCGTGCTTGCCAAACCTACCTTGGCCAGCAAGGTCGCCGGACCTCTCCCCAATCGAGAAAGTCTGGAGCGTTGTGGATAGAGTCTTCAACCCAGTCTAACAGTCTTGACAGTCAAACGCGCCAAATTGACAGAATTTGGCTCGACATTCCACAGGGTAACGTCCAGCAACTGCATCAATCAATGCCAAGCCGAATAACTGCTTGCATAAGGGCCAGAGGTCGACCAACGCGGTATTTACTTCCTCAGTTTGTGAATCTCTCCCTCTTGAATAAATAATGCAATTATTCTGAATTTATAATCCTTTATTTGTTTGTACATATACATCGCGTAAACCGATTTCTGTTCCATTCGGGTAATCCCTTCGTGGTGCGTCTCTTTTGGTCTTAGATTCTATAGTGTGTATCTACATATGTTCCATATCTCCTCCTATGCCACTAAACCATTTTCAACCAAACTTGGTACACTTACGTCAGGAGAGAATCGCTGTATGGAAAACTTATTTGTGGGAGTGGGAGTGAGAAATTAGTATAGCTAAAAACGCGCGAAATCACAGATTTTTGATCATCCAATAACTGACATAGAGATCAGTTAGTGGATTCCAACAAACTTTACACATAATTTCAAGCCTTCATGAAACATTTTCTCGCTGACAACTCCCGAAAAACGTTGAAAGAAGAAAAGTTTTGTTGCTTACTAGCTTACTGCATTTTCGCTACTCATGCAGTAAAACTGCCGCATCAGGCACGGCGTTTTAATTTATTACTTCATCACTACTAACTATATTCACTACACATTTTCTGACAGTATTCATCTTCACCACTGACTGTACTTGTAAAGCTGAGCTGCGTGAAAAACTGCCATATCAGGCGTGATGTTATATTTTATGACGTCTTTACTATCGACTATAATACAACACGTTTCACAGACAGTATCAAAACATACTACTAAAACTACCTCCATAATACATCACTGTATGAGACACAGTTCAGGAGATATGCCATAGAGGTAGAACTGCTTGAAAACGAAACTCCAAGAAAAAATTCGCTAGAGATGTAGGTGAAATATGCGTATAAATACGTGTAGCATATATTAAACATATGTGAAATACATGTGACATGTTCGTTGTCTGGCAAGGCTGCAGATAAGAAGATACTCCTAAACCTATGGATCGAATTCAACCAAACTTAATACAAATATTACTATCTAGAAAAAAAATACTGTGGGGCAAAGAACAAGCATACTCCAGTTGGGGTTGGGGTGATAACATGGAGACAGAAGGGGAGAGGAAGAAATGAACCGATAGAGAGATGGAAAGAGAATACGGACACAGATATGATGGACGAGAAGATTGGCAAAATGAGTGGGAGGTTAGCAAGTTGTCAGGAGAAAGTGAAGGGGAGAAGGTGGACGGAGAGAGGGCAGCAGAAGACGGACAGAGATGTTGGGAGCAGGAGGTAGACTGAGACATTGTGGAGGAGGAGATGTAAGGAGAGATGGGGAGGAGTAAATAAAAAGGGAAAGAGAAAAGGAGATGGACAGAGACAGACAAGAGGAGGAGATGGATAGAGAGAAGCGGAGAAGGAGAAGGACATATAGACGGGAAGGAGGAGATGGGCAGGGTAAAGAGGGAATAGGAGAAAAGTGATTGAGGAGGAGATACAGGGCACGAGATGGTGGTGTCAGAGGGTGAGGTGGATGTGGGCAGGGGGAGAGGGAGCAGATGGACAGAGGAGGCAGGACCAGATGAACCCAAGAGTCGGAAGGAGCAGATGGACAGAGAGCGATGGGAGTAGCAGATGGACAGAAAGAGGGACAGGTGGAGATGGACGTATAGTGGAGGGTGAAGGAGGTTGACAGAGAAAGGGGGAAGAAGGAATTGGATACAGAGGAGGATGGAGGAGTCGCAGAAAGTGAGGGAGGAGAAGGCCTGCACTAATACAATAAATACAGTTTGCTCATAATTAAAGTTCTAGTTTCGAAATGCTGAAGAAACATAACCATTGCTCAAAATGAATTCAAATTTGAACAGCATATTATTGACGCTGGGAAAAAACGTCAAAGGGAAAAAATTAACATAAATTTCACCAACAGATGGTGCTGTAAGCGTCTTACCGTAAATGGGGTCGGGTGCAATTGACAGATGAATCGCATTACGGCAGTTGTGGTTTGAGTCCCACATTACACCATCCGTACTGTTCAAAGTGAATGACTGTGCAAGTTCGGCAGTAAACAGTTGGGATACTGTTGGTTAGGTAAGACCTTCCACTACGGCAAGGTAGTACCACATCGGATGAGAAAAATCGGTATTTAACTGTCCTGATGTCAAAATCAGCATGAAAAAACATCAGTTTTATTTCTACTGAGCCAAAAACTGAATTAAAAGAAAAATGACATCCGTTTCTAACTGTCACGAGACTGGCCCAGGACATATAAGCTGTCTACCGTTTTGTGACACAAGCTGAATTCGAGAAACAGCATGTTTTCAACAGATCGGAGTGTCTTGGCTCTCACGTTCAAAATGTGTTACGCAGTGAGTGTCTTCGGTTCAGCCACGTTCGTAATTGTAGCACTGAACACAGGACTGGATTCTTCTCCTTGGAGAAATACGGCCCTACGATAAATGATATACAGAAGAATGGAAAAGAAAATTGAGGATTCGCTAGATGACGATCAGTTTGGCTTTAGGAAAGGTAAAGGCACGAGAGAGGCAATTCTGACGTTGCGGTTAATAATGGAAGCAAGATTAAAGAAAAATCAAGACACGTTCATAAGATTCGTCGACCTCGAAAAAGCGTTTGACAATGTAAAATGATGCAGCATGTTCGAAGTTCTGAGAAAACTAGGGGTAAGCTGTAGGGAAAGACGAGTCGTATATAATATGTACAATAGCCAAGAGGGAATGATAGAAGTGGACGACCAAGAAAGAAGTGCTCGTATTAAAATGGGTGTAAGACAAGGATGTAGTCTTTCGCCCCTACTGTTGAATCTGTACGTAGAGGAAGCAGTGATGGAAATAAAAGAAAGGTTCAGGAGTGGAATTAAAATTCAAGGTGAAAGAATATTAACGATACGATTCGCTGATGACGTTGCTACCCTGAGTGAAAGTGAAGAAGAATTACATGATCTGCTGAATGGAATGAACTGTATAATGAGTACAGAGTATGGACTGACAGTAAATCGAAGAAAGATGAAGGTAATGAGAAGTAGTAGAAATGAGAACAGCGAGAAACTTAATATCAGGATCGATGGTCACGAAGCAGATGAAGTTAAGGAATTCTGCTACCTAGGCAGTAAAATAACGAGTGTCGGACGGAGCAAGAGGGACACCAAAAGCAGACTATCAATGGCAAAAAGGGAATTCCTGACCAAGAGAAGTCTACTAATATCAAACATCAACCTAAATTTGTGGCAGAAATTTCTGAGAACGTACTTCTGGAGTACAGCATTGTATGGTAGTGAAACTCTGACTGTGGGAAAACCGGAACACAAGATAATCGAACAATTTGAGATGTGGTGCTACAGACGAATGTTGAAAATTATATGGACTGATAAGGTAAGGAATGAGGATTTCTGCAGAGAATTGGAGAAGACAGGAATATGTGGAAAACACTGATAAGGAGAAGGGACAGAATGATAGGACATCTCTTAAGACATCATGTAATGACTGCCATGGTACCGGAGGGAGCTGTAGAAGGCAAAAACTGTAGAGGAAGACAGAGATTGGAATACATTCAGAAAATAATAGAGGACGTTTGTTGCAACTACTATTTTGAGATGCAGAGATTAGCACAGGAGAGGAATTCGTGGCGGGCCACATCAAACCAGTCAAAAGACTAATGACCCAAAAAAAAAAAAAGATTAACGATGCTTTTAGTCCGCGCCGCTCAGTCACCTTTTCAGAATGAGGTGGTACCGGGTGATATGCGTGAGGATTTTCCGTTTGGCCGTATTCTACAATTCTGTGTATCGACATGTCCTAGGAGATGGAAATGGGCTTGGTGTTTGTGTGTGCGGGGGGTGGGGGCGGTGAGGTCGCTCAACATCGAGGTCGTTAGCGCCCTTACACTTATCAAAACAAATGAATGTGGAGATAAACTCTAAAATTGTTTCACAATCATGCACTCGAAATGACGACACAGTCACTCTATCTCGCATGTGCTAAAGCAAATTAGAAAGAGGAAAAGAAGCTTCAAAGGAAATAAAAACACAGAGGAAACAAAAGACAGAAGAAGTAAATGAAAGGCGCTGGGAAATGTGGGTGGCTGACCACTTTAAAAAATATATAAATAAATAATAATAATAAAAACTTGTGTGAGCCAGTCACACAGTTGACACGTTAAAAACATCGCCCTAAAATCTTGTTAAATATGTTGGACAATTCACAAAACTTTAAAACTCGTACCACATTCGTTTGAAAGTAATTTAAAATTGTGGGCAGATCTTTCCCAAACCCACCGCGGCCCGCTAGGTGGAAACTAAACCACAATCCAATAAAATGTGGCGAACAGTTATCTGCCACAAGCACCACAAATTGGATGGTCCAGTTGCTGGAGTAAGAAGCCATGTGTCATGGTGCTGTGGCCTGTGTGAAGACGAGTTAGGAGGACCCCGTCCCTTCTTTGTGGCTGGAAGGAAGTACACTGCAGCCTAGTTGTGGGTTTTGCCACACGCGCTGTTTCAGAGCGAACGTTTGTCTTGCTGACAGGTCAGCAAGAAGCAACACCCGAACATGGGTGATTTTGCATGGATAGCAATGGAGTATGTTTCGTACCATTCTATGCACCGTGTTCGCAAGAATGTCCAACGTTCGGGAAATTCCCAGTGTACACCACTTCTCGCCACTCCAGCAATGCTGTGGCCGCATGTTCGACAGACGTCGGATAAATGCCTTCCTCACTCTGCCACATTATACACAAAAAGAATGTATCTTTTCGCATTTTGTGATTGATTTCTCAATGCACTGAGCAGACATGGAACCAAAGCCGTTTTTCATTCCCTTGATTGTCTGGAACTTCTGCAGGGCTACTGGGATACAATCATCGTTCTTGAAAAGAGCTTTACCAGCGGGGGGCAATCCTTCATGGAGAACGTCACGTTGGGCGTCTTGGACGCCGACTGAGAAACATTTGTGTGCCGCACGTCTGGTGGTGTGCAAATTCTGACGCTTACAGCGCCATCTATTTGTCAAATTTTCGTTAATATTTTTCCATAAAGTTTCCCCTGCGTCAATAATATGCTGTTGAAACTGGACGTCATTCTGGTCAATAGTTCTCTTTCTTCAGCGTTTTGAAACTGGAACCTTAATTGTGGACACCCTTTACGTATCCGGGCAATGCTGTGTATACAGCTAGTATTAATAACAATTTCCTGTTGCTCTATGGCCGGGTCTTTCGTATTGACACCACCTTGACGACTTGTGTGTCTGTAATGTACCTTACTTATCCAACAACGAAAAGGAAACCCACAGTTTAACATGGAATCATAACGACGAGTCGTTTCTGGTGAAATATGACACTGTTGAGAGGTAAAGGCTAGATTATAGGCAGACTGAAAATTTCCATGGCCCGAGCTGGCTTCGATCCCACGAAATCTCAGCTTCCAGGACCTACTAGACGTTACTCCGTTAGTGTTAAGAGACTTACAATCGTTAATGATCTTTGAAATAAATTGATTCATAACTTAAATATTTGACGGGTAAGAATGTCATTTAAAATTTACTATTAATTATCTTGAGAAACTCATTTTAATTTTTTACATCTTATGCTCTTGAATAGAGCTGTGACTTCGTAGATTACATTGTAGTTCTTGCTACTTTCCTTGTGATATTATGTCAGTTTTCTCAAAATACTGATTATTCATTTTCTCTTTGTTTTGCGACACTGACTTTCTTGTGTGAAACCCCTTATACCCTGTGCCTTGGTATGCTTTAGGGTTTGATAAGCAGACGCTCCATACTTATGACCACGACCATTACAAGTATCCAAGTAAATCAGATTTCCCCTGTCATTCGTAATATTGCCGTCATTGCCAGTAGCCACTGATGATCCAACAAGCTTATAGTCGCTTCTTTTTTCTCAACGCTAAGGATAAAGCCCTGTGGCTTACTCCGATATAGTTTACCGAACTTCAAAAGAAAAAATTTCGAAATATACGAGAGAAAAAGTTAAAGTGATTTACTGTCTGACAATATAAAACACCTGTTCAAATGGCTCTGAGCACTATGGGACTCAACTGCTGTGGTCATAAGTCCCCTAGAACTTAGAACTACTTAAACCTAACTAACCTAAGGACAGCACATAACACCCAGCCATCACGAGGCAGAGAAAATCCCTGACCCCGCCGGGAATCGAACCCGGGAATAAAACACCTGTAAAACCCTATTGATTACTCCTAATTAACATCAACCCCATATATTACGCCACGGTACGTATTTCGGCGTTTTCTTTGATGCTTTCATCATCTTCGACCGATGATTCTAACAACTGTTACAAACAACAACTTATGTCAACCAATTCCCTTCCTGTGGACATGTATCTCACTAGTTATGGCCAAAGTTTTGACAGCAAGAACTACACAAGCTTCAGCGGCAGCCACTGTATCACTCCGGTTTTTAATTAAACTTTCTGCTTCACTTCGAATTACATCTTGTTGTATTTAAATACCTGTGTCCTCACAGCTAGTATACCAATGCTACACTTAAGATTAGTATCGTGTAATCACGTCTTTTCGTTCTGATAACAGCGACATCAAGCAGTGAAGCGATCTCCAAGTTACACTGAGTTATTGTGTGCAGGCGAATTCTGATCATTTTTCGCGGGATCGCCACCCACAATACATGGCGATTGTTTGGAATTGTGTCTATGATGCGCACATCTCACTTAGTCCCTGATGTACTAAATAAGAGTGAGGTCAGGTTAACTGGCGGAAACGACTAGGATGGATATGCACCTATATTTCCGTGGAGGCTTCTCATACCATTTGGAAGCAATATTTAAAGTAGGTTATTATGAATGGTCATGGTGAAGATGCAGGCCGCCTCTGTTGACTAGTAGAGAAAAGCACATTACCGGTTCAACAGAAAGGAATTATGGCTGACTTGTGAACTGACCTATATCATCCATGCGATATGTCCTCACCCGGTAATACCTCCACTAACTGCCTAAAGAATGCCATATTGTTGAGTGGGATCCACTGTCTCCCGTCGTTTTCGATACACATCTGTACATCCATCGGCGTACACCAACGTCTTCTGTGGTTCATCAGTCGAGCTGAAAAACCTTCATTAAGTCAGCGCCCTATGGCGGTGTTATCCTGGCCGTTCTAACCTCTGTGCCCTCTAACGTATTGTAAGCCGAGTAAACGTAAGGGGCGGTGCACAACATAGCGGGACGGTAGTTGCTAAGGGGACTTATGCTTACTATTTGTGTTCATCTGGTATCGAATCGGTGTTTGATTTTCTGTACTTTGGCTCATTTATATGCTGTTGCAACTCTAGATTCCTACGGTCTTCCTTGGCGAATAAACCCATTCCCGTCAGATCACTGAGGTTAAGCAAAGCTTGGCATTGTCGGTGCGAGGATGGATGACCGTCAGGGTGCGTCACGTACTGTTGGCAATTTTTTCTTCGACTTTACGGCAAATGGACAGACCGTTTCTACCGAGCGCTGTAGGCAAGCGGCGTGCACTCAGGCCTTCTGAGGCAAATTGAGGAGCTACTTGATTCAAGAGTAGAGACTACGGTCTCGTAAACTGACAACGGCAGGGGAAGCGGTGTTCTGACCCAGTGTCCCTCCATAACTGCTACCAATGACGCTTATGGACTGTGGATGACACAGCAATCGGTCGGTACCGTAGGGTCTTCGTGCCTTCATTGGACGGAGTTTCTTTATGGCAGTCAGGGAGCAGTGGTGGTAGCTAAAGTTCCTGATCGCCACACTTTGTGTCATTGTTCTGAATTAAATTCCAGACCTCTCTGTACTGTCTCATGGAGTAAGGGCATGTGACACTGTTGATAGTGATCCTTCCGCCAGATGGGGATTTTAAGCTCAGCGGCACCCTTGTGCTATTCGTTTAGAGTAGGCTTTGTTGCTACTCATTTTTAGCCTCTTCATACTGTCGTCTTCATACAACGCAAATAAGGAACCGAACTAGACACACACACACACACACACACACACACACACACACATTAAAGTCATTTACACTTAACACAAAAATCTCACGCTTTGCGAAAGGAAGGTTGAAGAGTCCGCGTGGATTAGGAAAACCTTTCCACTTAGGTGGTTTAAACTGTGTCTTGGGTCTCCCAGACAACGATGCCATATGACTTTACTGTAGGGAGTCGAATGATTAGAGCGAGTAAGTTAGTTAAAGGTGGAAGTTTAACAGTAATGAAATTAGTTGAAATGTAAAAGAATACTGGGGGCGAGAAGTCTTATGTGTGTTACATTCTGTTGTGCAGCTTAGTGGTATAGTACCCTGACGCAAGCAGGTCTGCGGAGAGCCGAGTTAAGCAACATAAACGATAACACTTTCACCGACCAGCAGAGGTTGTGACAAGAAGAAGCTCGCCGCACGCCAGTAAGTCAACATCGAGGACGGTGTGTGTGTGAATCCGTAAGGGACCAAACTGCTGAGGTCACCGGTCCGTACACACAACTTAAACTAACTTATGCTAAGAACAACACTCACGCTCCCGCCCGAGGGAGGACTCGAACCTCAGGCGGGAGGGGCCGTGCAATCCGTGTCATGGCGCCTCTAACCGCGCGGCTACTACACGCGCCTACGCCAGGATGGCAATGAGATCGTTACGCCTGCCGAACAACATCAGAATATTTCACCTGCCTACTGGGGAGGACGAGCTGCAAACATTAGCAGTAAGCTGTATTTAAGGACCGACAGCCAGCTTCTCATCATCGCCTGTGTGAGGCGTCAGCTCCGCCACCAGTTCGGAGTCGTTACTGTTATCGCAGTGATCATAACAGTCACTGTCGTAATGCAGATCGACGCCTAAGAGGCGCCAGAGTGACTTCGCCGCTCTAATCATTACCGTAACTGTCGTCGGACGCCGTCCCCAGGCAGCCACCTATTGGGAGTTATTGCCTGGGCTGCGTTATGGTAATGCACTGTCGCCATCGTCCTAGGACGCAGACTCCACTAACGCTGTGACCAGGTCGGAGCCAAGACCTTGGCCTTCCGATGCCAGATCACCGCCGCCTGGGATAGACGCTGAGACAAGGCACTGAACTGTCCCACTGCCGCTGCCGCCACGCCCCCCAAGCTTCTATAACAACAGTCCTAAGGCACGTGATTTAAGCCGCTGCGATACGACCAAACAAGGCCGTAGCGCCGCTCTCCAGTTACGCTGGTGTAGCTACAGCTCTTGATGAAATTGTAGTCATGGCAAACGAACTTTCAGCCAATGACGTTATTGAACAACTTAAGTATCAGGTAGATAAGTTGCAGATGGAGATAAATGAGCTCAGAGTGGCAGAGAGGGAACAGTCACATCCCAACTAACCCACACTGGATGGCACTGCTGCAGGATTGGTTACTTGTTTTCACTAAAACAGGGGGAAGATGTTTTTATCTTTTTTGACAATCTGGATACAGCCACCAAAGTGTTGGGATGGAGTAAGGAGAATTTATTGCGTGTTGCTAGATTGAAGTTAACGGGAGTGCTAAAGCGCACGTTATGAGTAACGAGAGTCTGTGAGTGGCTACAACATTTGGGGATTTTCAGCAAGGGTTAAAAGAGAGATATCTGAAGAAGAACATGGCAAGGTATTGTCTAAAGCAACTTACTAGGGCTTCAGTAAACGGGATGAATCTATTGAAAGTTTCGTCAAACGTATTCGTAAAACAAATGAGCTCACGGATGATTATAGAGTTAAGTCGGTAATTTTGCGCGAAGCAGAGCGGAGGACTCTTTACGCAACTTTGAGCGGCTACAGCTGAAAATGTGAAGAAAGGTTCATCAGGAATTTCATACGTATTTGAGTAAAGGAATGGATATTGCGCTATCGTTAGTGTAAGCTGTGGGATTGGCTAGGTCATGTGAACATCGGACAGTGTTTAGTACGGACATAAATTAATTTCGGTGTTGGCGAAGGGGTAATGTACGAAGAGATTGCTGACAGCAATGTTGCGGGCATTGTAAGAAATGTGGGCAATCAGATCGACAATGCCGTTACATAAGTCAACAACTACAGAAGTTTCTGTCGCAGTGTAGATCTTACGGGCAGCAGTTAAACGGAGCAGGTAGAGAGGTGGTCACTGTGCCACTCTCGCTGTAAGAGTTAGCACATGTAAGAAAGCAGTGGGAGACTTTTTTCTGACCGGCTAAGTGGGGGATAATTTATGTAACATGCTGTTGGATACTGGTTCTTAGATATCAGCTGCAAGTAAGCGAGTATTGTGGGCAAACAGGTTAAGTGCATTACGCTGGACGTTAACTGGCGTAGGTGGAGGCTGTGTAAATTCAATTGGTGCTGGATTGTTTAAGCTCTATGTCTGGGAAGTTAACTTCCAAGCGGATGTACAAATTCTTCACGTGGTTAAGGTTAGGTTCGACCTTATCCTCGGACTCGATTTCCTGATTGCACATCGGGCCGTAATTGACCTGGAACGGCATACGGTAGAACTGGATGGAGGTTTGTTTTAGATATGCCCCATACCCAGGGGAAACTAATTAAACTACATACAAGGTCCCTAAAGGTAAATTCGTGGGATCGCATACAGAAAGTTAGTCTGGACTGATGTTGCTACTGATCTGCCAGTGAACTCAGTTAGTCGTTTTGTACGACGTAGCATGTCCTACGTTCAGGAGTTGGTGGGCGAGAGGACGGTGCCTGTCAGTACTGATAATTTTGGACCCGAGAAACTAAAGTCGTCACAGGGTACCGTGGTTGCTAATTTAGAAGTTATAGATGAGGATGAACTACACCGTATTTTACAGTAAATTACATAATGTGGGAAGGGTATGTCGACCGATCAGCGCTAAGGTATGCATCTTGAAGCACAGGACAGAGCACTAGTCGGAAAACTGTTGAGTGCGCACGTGGAATTATTTAATCCATCGGGTCGATTACTCGTAACACTGCTTGTTAAGCACCAAATTGTGGCTCGAAGTGAAGCGTCCATCTACGAACGACCGTATCTAGTTCCAAGACATTTACAGCCGATTATGGAAGAGTTTCTAGATCAGAAACTTAGCGATGGCATCATATGACCTAGTTATAGTCCCTGGTCTGCTCCCATTGTAACTGCAAGCAAAAAATCGCGAGATGGTAGCAAAGCATATCGTTTTTGTTGTGACTTCTGGTTCCTCAACCTGAAAACAGTGTCGGGTGCGTATCCTATGCTTAATATAAAAGGGGAATTGACAACTTGCGTCAGTGTCGGTACTTAACAACATTGTATTTACATAGTGGTTATCACCAGTTAGAAATGACGCCGGAGGACCGACCGAAAACTACATTTTCAACGCCAGTGGACACTTCCAGTTCCACCGCTTGCGTTTTGGACTTAAAAACACGCCGGCAATCTTTCAGCGCTTGTTCGATAGTTTGTTGCATGGATTAAAACAAAAACAGTGCATGGTGTACTTGGACGACATAATCGTGTATTCAAAGGATATAACAGAACATTTGGAGCGGTTGAGTGAAGCGTTTGATCGTCTGTGCACAGCGTGGTTAGCGTTAAGTTTAGAGAAATGTGATTTTGTGTTGAAAGACTTTCGGCATTTAGGTGACATTATAGGAAAGGATGGAATTGGTACACATCCAAAGCTATTTGAAGCCGTTCTAAATTTTCCCAACACCCACCAAGGTAAAGGGATTTCTATCTTGTTTGGACTTCATAAATTTTTAGCTTTGGAATGTTCGACAATTTCTGAGAAATTTCAAGACCTCTCACGCGGTAACTGCAGAAAGGCGTGAAATATTTTGGACATCTGACTGTGAGGTGGCATTCCAGAATTTAAAATATCTGTTGACGTCTAGTCCCGTTTTGATCTATACAGGTTTTGAAAAACTGTTTATTACGTTTTGTGATTCGAGTGATTTTGTGCTAGGAGTTATTTTGAGTTAGGAAGTAGATGGACAGGGACAGCATACTGAGTACGCTTCGCAGCAGCTCAGTAATGCTGAACAAAATTATTCCACTACGGAGAAGAAAATGGTCGAAATGATTTTTGGAATTGGATATTTTCGATGTCAGCAGTATGGCAGACGATTTAAAGTGGTGACTGATCACGCAGTGCTTAGGTGATATTTGAAACTTAAAGATCCAACGAGCAGACTGTTACGATGGGCCATGCGATTAAGCAGGTTCAATTACGGGGTAGTACATCGGCCGGGAACGTCGCACTCAGCTGTAAGATATGCGCTGTGGAATGCACAGGCATTGACGGAAGTGAATGGAGGGTAGCACGGAGTGCTGTCACGGACAGTCAGCAGTTTGCTGAACAACAGCAGTTCTGTTCGGAGGAAACAGCATTATACAGAATGACGCGAAATGGGCCACGGCTAGTGTTACCGCAGGTCTTGCGTGATGAAGTGTTGAGGCAAGTGCGTGATATGATTTTAGTGGGACATTCAGGTTGAAGTGAAACGGAGTGAAGGGTAGTGCAGAATTATTTGTGGGTGGGGTGTACGCAGGATGTGGATCCTTAAATGAAAACTGTGTTCCGTGTGCTCAAAGAACAGAACTTAACGACCAGAAAATTAAACTACAAAGGTTACCGGAAACTGATAAACCTTTCCAAATGGTAGGGTTCGAACATCAGCAGAGAATCGTTACGTATTAACCATTATTGACCATTTTTCTCGTTGCTTTTCCATAACAGCTTTACCCGGCCAGCAAGCTAGGACGGTGGCTCACGTGATGGCCAGCCATGGGGTGCTTCCGTTTGGGACACCTGCATGCATGATCACGGATGAGGGCACAAATTGTACGTCGTAATTAATGCAGCAGCTGTGCGGGCTGTTGTTCAGAAATTATGGGAGAGTGCCATGCATCCTCAAGCTAACGCTCGTACGGAACGAGTCCACAAGACATTTGCGAAAATGTTGAGTTTTTACATAAATTCCCAGCATAACAATTGGGTCGTCGTATTGGCCTACGTCGTTCCTGCATACTGTTAGAAAGTTCACCAGATTCAAAATGGTTCAAGTGGCTCTGAGCACTATGGGACTTAACATCAGAGATCAGTCCCCTAGAACTTAGAATTACTTAAACCTAACTAACCTAAGGACATCACACACCTCCATGCCCGAGGTATCATTCGAACCTGCGACCGTAGCAGTCGCGCGGTTCCGGTCTGAAGCGCCTAGAACCGCTCGGCCGAAAGTTCATCAGAGCACAGGGCTATCCCCGTATGAAGTAATTTTTGTGTGCGAGATGCCATCGTCCCCTTTGAGATTTGGAAACCCCGCTGAAAGGAGACATCTCGTCAGTGAATGATTTCTCTAGGAGAGTGAAACTTCTCTGGAGGCAAGTACAAAAAGTAATTACGCAGGTTTTACGGATACAGGAAAGGGCGCATGATGTAAATGCAGTGTTACCTAAGTACCGTATGGGTCAATGGGTTATGTTAGCAAGTCCTTAAGTGACAAAGGGGAAAAAGAAAAGTTTGTGTCGCAATATAATGGTTCTTGCAGGGTAGTAGCGATGACGTCGTCCGTTAACGTTAAGGCTCCGGACTGGACCTTCGACAGTCCACGTAAGCCGAATTCGTCTATTTAAGAGGTATATGGACAATTTGCTTCCTCTGATCCCAGTTTCCGTAGAACGGGAGGGGGGGGGGGTGGAGAAACGACAGACGAGGAGAGGAAAAAGGAGAAATCAAAGTGAAGGAAACAGTATACTATGGCGAATCATCGGTATATGCTAAGATCAAGAGCAAGGATGCGAGACTGTCATTCAGATTTTCTTTCCCTGGAGGTTGCACATTTCTACCCCTGTACAGGAGAAGATGGAAGCAGTATCCGGAAGAACATTTGATCCATGAAGGAGGGATGAAGCACGAAGTCTTATCTTGTTAGGCCTATTGTACTACGGATGTGTGGCCGAAGTGGTTCAAAAAATGGCTCTGAGCACTATGGGACTTAACATCTGTGCTTATCAGTCCCCTAGAACTTAGAACTACTTAAACCTAACTAACCTAAGGACATCACACACATCCATACCCGAGGCAGGATTCGAACCTGCGACCGTAGCAGTCGCGCGGTTCCGGACTGAGCGCCTAGAACCGCTAGACCACCGCGGCCGGCGAAGTGGTTAATGGACGTTCTGTTTCAGGTGTCGTGTTTTCAGAGCAGACCGACGTGATTATGTTGGATCAGAGGTGGACATTAAGGGTAAATTGCAACATTTATGCACTCAGGAACGACATTCAGAGATTGGAAGAAAGATTTGAGAACTTGCACTGGATGGTGAGTAGTCAGTCTAGGCATAACGGTACATAAGGGGAGTATCGTCTGTTACGATCGGAGTTTGCAAAGCTACAGATGCAACTATGTCAAACTACGGAGTTCATCCCTCGGGTTAGACGGAAAAGAGAATGGTTGGACGTGGGTGGTAGGATCCTAACGACAATGTTTGGTACAGCCGTTGCGGATGACTTAGCTGGCGTCAATAAGGCTTTACAGGAAGTTCAGAAGGAGGCGGAAAGCAACCAGGAGACAGTGAATTTGCACGCAACCCAGCTCGCCAGTTAGGAATGCAATGTGCTAAACAACGCTCGACAGCTTCGTGAGTTGGCTTCTACTTTAAAGTCGCACATTAGGTCATCTGCCATAACTACCAATGCGGACATGCGTGTTGTTGGTGATCGCTTGGACAATACTGATGCACAATTAACGACTGCCGCATTATTACACAATCTTGCTGACAGGTTGACGGATACTAGTTCTGAAACTGTCGGGTTGCAGGAAGTACCATTGCAAGCCAAACTCGGTCATCTTATACCAGTTCTATCACCACCGGAACGATTAATGACGTGTCTGAAAGAAATCCCGACTGTTGTGCCAGCGGGACTCACCTGGGAGTTAGCGTACAAAAACCAGTAACTTGTATAGACTGCTATTTGGAGTGCTGTGCGGTGCACGCAGACCCAGTAGTATGGTAGTCTTTGCAGAAGGATGTCCGACTAACGGTGCGGATCTTACTAGTGGCACCAGACAGACACAGTCTACACAAAAGTTGTTACGCTGTAACACCGGACCAGTTACCATCAGCCCTTCGAAGTTAGTGCAACCAGTGCCGAAGTCTTGTATGTTCACATTCTTTCGTTCCGAGAAGGGAGTCGCAGAACGGCCTAAGGAAGTATTGTCAGAGGAGGGTGAATGCTTCCAGCGAGTGGAACAGCACTAGTTATATTCAGTGGCAGAACTGACAGTAGTTATTTGTACATGTTACAAGCAGGGAAAGCTAAAAGACAGGCTGTTTCTGCAGGGTCAAGGATTAATACTCAGTGAAACTCGTTGTGAGATATCTGGACCCATTTTCCACTTTGCAGCTACGTTATTGGGAACCATACCTGTCAGTATGGTCCACTTCTTAACTGATGTACCTGTCCTACCTTCCTCTGTTTCGCCCCCCGCAAACACCATCACTATTCGTGAAGACCTGCTCACCTCTCTGGATCAGATGGTCACCACAAAACATGGTCGCCTTGCAACGAAACGTCTCTTAGAGCACGTGAAGAGCTACATAAGTAAGGAGCAGCAGCAATTGGTAGCCATTGGTGTATAATGGGAACCATATCTGTCAGCATGGTGATCGGAGTCATATACTTCTTATGCAAGTGATGAACTACCCAAATTCTCCCCTATGGGTTCGAGCCGATCAGCCGATCAGAGTGGCAACCCCCACCAACTCCCCCCCCCCCTTTCAACAAGGCAATGGAACGTGTGAACGGTCATGAAAGCGAAGACCAAGTGTCCTCATGGACCATAATGAATACTGGTATGTAATAGGCAGACCTGTGGTGCAATTATTAGTGCAGGCCACAAAATGGAGTTTCAAAGGAAGCGAATCGTATAAGTAAGGTACAAGTACAGTGATCGTAGAGGGTTCAAAACCATGTAAATAGAGTCAAGTGTAAATAGATGTGACAGAATGTTGGGGATGCATTCTTTGTGTAGAAGGGGGGAATGTAGAGAATCGAATGCTTAGAGCAATTAAGTTCGATAAAGGTAGGAGTTTTGTAGCAATGAAGTTAGTTAAAATGTGAAGGATATTGGGGGCGAGAAGAACTGTTGTTGTTGTGGTCTTCAGTGCAGAGACTGCTTTGGTGCAGCTCTCCATGCTACTATGTCATTTGCAAGCTTCTTCATCTCCCAGTAGCTACTGCAACCCACCCCTTCTTGTAGTCAATTTCTGCCACAAATTTCTCTTCTCCCCAATACTGTTCAGTACGTCCACTTTAGTTATGTGATCTATCCATCTAATCTTCAGCATTCTTCTGCAGCACCACATTTCGAAAGCTTCTATTCTCTTCTTGTCTAAACTATATATCGTCCATGTTTCACTTCCATGCATGGCTACACTCCATACAAATACTTTCAGAAACGACTTTCTGACACTTAAATCTATACTCGATGTTAACAAATTTCTCTTCTTCAGAAAGGCTTTCCTTTCCATTGCCAGTCTACATTTTATATCCAGTCTATTTCGACCATCATCAGTTATTTTGCCGGCCGGTGTGGCCAAGCGGTTCTAGGCGCTTCAGTCTGGAACCACGTGAGCGCTACGGTCGCAGGTTCGAATCCTGCCTCGGACATGGATGTGTGTGATGTCCTTACGTTAGTTAAGTTTAAGTAGTTCTAAGTTCTAGGGCACTGACGACCTCAGATGTTAAGTCCCATAGTGCTCAGAGCCATTTGAACCATTTGAAAGCAGGTTTTTATTTTCTCTGTCTGAATGGTAAACACAGTTTTCATTCCTTTAGAGTGTCAATTCTAAGGGACTGACTTCAATGTCTGGAGAGTAATGCTGGTCATTGTGTACAGATCAGCAAGAAACTTCCATAGCTCAATAAAACCAAGTGATTTAAGCTTCTGCACATGCACATACTCTATTCTGTATTCGGTAATGCAGACCACAAGTTAAATATTCAGGTTTCATGATCAGTAAACCCAGAAACCACGTTGTGCTTCCGCTACACGTGGCACTGCTAGTGGCTTCCACTACTTTTCCCAGGCGAGGAATGAATACACCGTTGGTAAGGGAGTCCACATCTTTCAGTTATATCACTTATCTTATAAGACATCTCTTTCAGGGACACCTGCTTGAATATGTCCTATTATTATATTTACATATGACTCAAGCACACATTAGTCTGGAGCTTATATGCCATCTGATATAACATGGATGCATTATTTGGCATGAATTAGCCAGTAGTGTTTAAACATGAACGTTCCTCGCGCAAACCAATATCGACTTTAAATCTAAATAAAATATCGACAGGCATACAGTTTCACTTGAATGGCTGCGGTGGTTAAGTAAATCGTTCTAGAAAAGCGCAAGGTCCTGGTTCGAGTCCCTTGTCGTTACAAATTTTCAGCTTTCGCTCTTGCATTGCTGTATTGAACCGTGCAATTGGAAATAATTACTTCCTTGGCGTCCCTCTCCAATACAGTATCCTTTCCATTTTTTCTCCACTAGTATTCATACTGTAAGAAATGTAAGTTACACTCGACTTCAGTGTGAATCAGCTTATATCAGCATCTCGTTTAGCAATGTAGGATTTGCGTCGTCGGAACTGAAAAGTATTCCTAATGCGAACGGGCAGTCTTCCGAATATTTAGAGCTCCAAGCGGTATTGTTGTTTCTTAAAGGGTGCTAGAACCTGTGGGGGATATGGAGATGGATTTGAGGCTTTTGTAACGAAATTCACTTAAATATGCGACGATAACAATGTTGGTTTAATATAAAATCGGATCTTCAGTTATTACAACATGCCTTATGGCTTAACATACTTGCTTGTTGCTTTCCAAACATGCACTGAGGCATGATATTTTAACTAACATGAAAGAAACAATTTTAGAACAATTAGGACGTGTTTAAGCAGATGCAACACGGGTATGATGGGTTATACAGACACCATAACAGAACATGGGACAAAATTACTTGTAGGAAACATGTAACAATTACATTACTGGCAATTAAAATTGCTACAGACGCGAAATTTAACCGACAGGAAGAAGATGCTGTGATATAAGAAGATGCTGTGATATGCCAATGATTAGCTTTTCAGAGCATTCACACAAGGTTGGCGCCGGTGGCGACACCTACAACGTGCTGACATGAGGAACGTTTCCAACCGATTTCTCATACGTAAACAGCGTTGACTAGCGTTGCCTGGTCAAACGTTGTTGTGATGCCTCGTGTAAGGAGGAGAAATGCATACCCTCAAGTGCCCGACTTTGATAAAGTTCGGATTGTAGCCTATCGCAATTGCGGTTTATCGTGTCGTGACACTGCTGCTCGCGTTGGTCGAGATCCAATGACTCTTAGCAGAATATGGGATCGGTGGGTTCAGGAGGGTAGTACGGAACGCCGTGCTGGATACCAACGGCAGCCGAGATGACAGGCATCTTATCCGCATGACTGTAACGGATCGTGCAACCACGTCTCGATTCCTGAGTCAACAGATGGGGACGTTTGCAAGACAACAACCATCTGCGCGAACAGTTCGACGACGTTTGCAGCAGCATGGACTATCAGCTCGGAGACCATGGCTGCGGTTACCCTTGACGCTGCATCACAGGCAGGATCGCCTGCGATGGTGTACTCAACGACGAACCTGGGTGCACGAATGGCAAAACGTCATTTTTTCGCATGGATCATGG
The DNA here is from genome assembly GCF_023864275.1 of Schistocerca cancellata. Classification (NCBI taxonomy): domain Eukaryota; kingdom Metazoa; phylum Arthropoda; class Insecta; order Orthoptera; family Acrididae; genus Schistocerca; species Schistocerca cancellata. The sequence continues at coordinate 353,429,645 of NC_064629.1, read as the reverse complement.
TTCTGTTTACAGCATCATGATGATCGCTTCCGTGTTTGGCGACATCGCGCTGAACGCATATTGTAAGCGTGTATTCGTCCTCACCATACTGGCGTATCAACCAGCGTGGTATGGGGTGTCATTGGTTACACGTCTCAGTCACCTCTTGTTCGGACTGACGGAACTTTGAACAGTGGATGCTACATTTCACATTTGTTACAACCCGTGGCTCTACCCTTCATTCGATCCCTGCGAAACCCTACATTTCAGCAGGATAATGCACGACCGCATGTTGCAGGTCCTGTACGGGCCTTTCTGGATACAGAAAAGGTTCGACTGCTGCCCTGGCCAACGCATTCTCCAGATATCTCACCAATTGAAAACGTCTGGTCATTGGTGGCCGAGCAACTGGCTGGTCACAATACGCCCGTCACTACTCTTGATGAACTGTGATATCGTGTTGAAGCTGCTTGGGCAGCTTTACCTGCACACACTATCCAAGCTCTGTTTGAGTCAATGACCAGGCGTATCAAGGCCGTTAATACGGACAGAGGTGGTTGTTCTGGGTACTGATTTCTCAGGATCTATGCGCCCAAATTGCGTGAAAATGAAATCACATGTCAGTTCTAGTGCAGTATAGTTGTCCGATGAATGCCCGTTTATGATCTGAATTTCTTCTTGGTGTAGCAATTTTAATGTAATGTAGATGGGGGCATGTCCAGCAGAACAGACACCACTCAGGTAATGCATCGCTGTATGAGCGCGAGTGTTCCTTGACAGTTGTTTCAGTGTGAATACAGTATTATAAAATGAACTCGTACGGTAATCAATAATAATGTGCTAGTAGAGGTTAATGGAAGAGGGACGCAGCATTGGGTTAGCTCAGAATTTGGGTCTGACGAATAGAGTGTCCGGATGGCTCAGGTGGTTAAGGAAATCGTTCTAGAGTAGTGCAATGTCCGCGTTCGAGTCCCTTGCAGTTTCAAATTTTCAACATTCATCCTTGCATTGCCGCGTTGAACTGTCCATCTGGAAATCATTATTTCCTTGTTGTATCTTTCCCACACAGTTTCCTTTCCATATTTTCACCCCTAATATTCATATTATAAGACACTTAAGCTACACTCGATTTCAGTGTAAATCAGCTTAAATCAACAGGCACTGTGTTCATCTAATTTAGTAATGCAGGATTTGTGGACTCAGGTTACTGAAATGAACCAGCATTTTCTCTTGTCGGATATAGTAGGGATAAACACAGAAACTACCAGAAACTCAACTTAAATAGTAATTAATCATCGTAACATTAATTTAAAACATGTTTGTTAACTTCATTCAGTAACACAGAACCTACATACTTAACGTGGTTGAGATAGATCTTTCGTTACCTAGTGGGCTCAGGGTACAACGATTCTCCCTGTAAAAGAAAGCATGAGTTCTAAAGTGCGTCAAATCACCTGATATCTTCACGAAAATATTGAATAATCTCCATTTGCTAATGCTGTACCTCTCTGCGTTGTACCTATTTTAATTTTAATGAGAAGTACCTTGCTGCAAACCATTTTGTTCACGACCATAGTGTTAAGAAAAACTCGCACCTCAATTAGTTACCGAGCACTGCAAAGAGTGAAAGTTCACATTTTGTCTCCAAGGCGTCCCTACTCTGGTGTAGGCGCCTGGGGCGGGCGGAAGTCAGACCTATTGCCAATACTTACACCCTACAGTACACCCTACCATAGCATGAGCATGCACTTCCTGCTTCAGCCATGACCCTGGTCGCTCCTAAGGAATCGAAATAGTTAAGTTGTTACTAAATCCCAAGAACATTAGGACATCCTCTCTGTCTAAAGGAGTGGAGTTTCAAACATTCGTATCCTCCCAGTTTTACAGACATACACACATTAGTGGAAAGTTAGGAAATTTGTGATAAGGTCTTATGGAACCAAACTGCTGAGCTCCTCGGTACCTAAGCTTACACAATAGCTAATCTAACTTACACTAAGGACGACACACACACCCATGTCCGAGGGATGACTCTAACCTGTGACGGAGGGAGCCGCGCGGACCGTGAGAAGACACCCAGACCGTGCGGGCTACCCCGCGCGGCACACATTACTGATAAAAGTTATGGAGACAGAGCTGTATCAGCACAATCACATCTTTCCTCATCTGATGCTAGGTGAGTAAATATCCCAAAGGAAGAGAATAAAAATATGGAAGTGATAATCCATTGATAGTAAGAAACAGGAATAATTACACTCAGTTACGATGAAAGTGGGACATATTGTCAAATTTCATCACCCTCTACGTCAGAGAAAGGTAAGTGCAGAGGCCATCATAGTAATATTAGGGCACTTCAAGAATTTCTTTACATGCTATGTTATCTCAAACCATGAGGAACGGCTTCGAAATCCCTATTATGTAATTATTTAAACACAATTAACAATGTGATCAAAGCTCTGCATCGTAAATCTACTCTTAGCACACACTAGAACATTATAAATGCCAAAAAATTAATTTATACACAGTTTCATTTTAAGTCATGAAAGAAAAATAAAATTGGTATGTGCATCGCGAGAAAAGTTAGATAGATAACAATAATGCATGTACATGCACATCATAAGTTTTGAGTCCATGACCACTACAAAAAATTCATATACAGAGAACAAATAATAGTATCGTACAGAATATATCCAATGAATACACTTAATTAAAACATCACAAATTGTACATGAAGTAACTGACAAGTAGAAGGAAATAAAAAATGCTGAAGACTGATACATGCGCATAATTCATGAACCATTTTAAATCACATACGTATATAGAAGACAAGAATCAATTAGATCTAACCAGCCAGAAAAATACATGTTTAGAGGTCACATAGATGTGTTTCATTAATCTAGAACATCTCTCAAATGGTATTGTTTATAAGGTCACTGGCGAGCCAGTGCATACGCGGTACTACCTCATCGCAGTAACCATGTCCCCATTTACATTTACCAACGAGGTTCAGTGAGTGGTGAGCGGCTTTCAGTCACACCTGATGAACAAAAAAATAGGAAAGTGGTATTACTCACCGTCAATTCAACATATGCTATCGTGGTGACATAAGGAACGCGGTAAAAAATGACAAGTAACCAGACTATGCTTGGTAAACTCATCTATACCCACGAAATTTCAAAAGAAGACATGGAACATAGACATTATCATGGTACCACAGACAACTGCCTATGTCGTGAACTAAACAAGCACACGCAAAAAGTGAACACGCTAAAATATCACGAATGTAGCGTCACGTCACTCGCTGTCTGTTCAGTTTGAGTTCTTACATGTGTAACTTACCCAGCCCTACTTCTAGGATTGGTATATTCTAAAACGTCACTAGGTTCACATTTTCACTACATTCATAAACTGACTAGGGAGACAAAGCACAAGGGTGAACTAATTCGAGCAGATGGACCTTTAGACAACAGGAGTTATCAGTCCACCTCTACTCACATGGCTCGGGTGACCTCAGTCGATCCAGCAGCTGTCCAGATCTCTGATGTAGATCTGGCAGAAGATCATCAAAGTGTAGCCACGATGAGCACTAGTGTGTGTGGTGCATAGCACTGCAAATAGCAGACCACTTCATCATCACCTTGTTCAATTGCACACCCCATGTTGCGTGGCCGTCGCCCTATTACGTCATCTCAGCCGTCACTGGCGTCTTCGTGAGGTGACCTCCTGGACGACTGCTGGTTGACGTGCTCCTTGAATCTTTTGAGCTGCAACTGCAAGATTTCCTCGCCACCTGATGTTGACGATCAAAGGAAGGTTGTCGATCAGCCCAGTACTCTGACAGGTAGGTTCAATTAGCCAACTGAACGCCGATGAAGTGACCATCACTTCAGCAGTCCAGAGTTGTGGAAACGTCTTCTGCACCAGATCCTGTGCGCTAGGGAATTCACAATAATTCCCATAATACAACTAACATCCATCAGTGCACAAAATCACTTAGTGACTAAATTTTCTCTTATCTGACGGCAGTATACTGTTCAGAAGGCACGAAGACTGATTTAATACCTATTGCTATCACGCGAGAGTGGCTGTAGACATTGTGTCAACGATAGTCGTTCGAAAAAGGCCTATAAGCCTACAGGCAATGGTACATTCACTATTAATCAGCCTGACGGGCTGTAGTTATTACGTCATAAAAAATCTGCAAGTAAGCTTCCCATGTGGATGTAGGCAGAATGGCGTTTACATAACCTATTCAATAATAAAATCCATCATGAATGGTTGTAGGCAATAGATCAAGTATACAGAACATCTACGAACTATGTACCTGAACGTCTGAAGCAGGATGCCATTTACGTAATGGCGGTTAGTGTTTAACGTCCCGTCGACAACGAGGTCATTAGAGACGGAGCCCAAGCTCGGGTTAGGGAAGGATTGGGAAGGAAATCGGCCGTGCCCTTTCAAAGGAACCATCCCGGCATTTGCCTGAAACGATTTAGGGAAATCACGGAAAACCTAAATCAGGATGGTTGGAGACGGGATTGAACCGTCGTCCTCCCGAATGCGAGTCCGACATTTACGTAATGAAGACTAAATATTTACTATAAAACAAATCAACAAAGAGCGTGAGTGATTTTAGACAAAATGCCTTTTACACATTCATATTTAAAAATAATTTTTAATCTGACAGTCTGCAGACAATATGTCATATTTAAAGTATATCTCCAATAAGTGTGTTTGAAAGGCTGTAGGTAGGGTATCATCGGCACAGTCAAATCTAAAAACTATCAAAAGGATCTTATCTGTCAATAATTGTCTGAATAGGTGTGGGCAACATGCCATTTACACGACGTAATCTAAAAGAAATCTATAGAGTAACTCAACAGTGTGTCTGAGTGGCTGAATGCAGAACGCCATTAACACAATCAGATTTAAAAATAATCAGAAGATGCTTATCTGCTAATAGATTTCCTCAATGACAGCAGACAGAATGCCATTTCCACAATTAAATCTAAATCATTCAGCTTGAATGGCTGTAGGCAGTGCACCATCCACAATTACTGAGCCTAATAGGTGTAGGCACTTAACAAAAATAACAGTCAATACGTTGCAATTGTGAATACATTTTAAGTTATCTTGCAATGACGATAGGACAATGATGATGATAAGGGGATAGGTTCTGATCAGCCACTTCTCGTTACCATTGTCACTTTATCCAATACTAACTTTCGCAAATTAATCAACATTTTAGCCTGTTTCGAATATGCTTATGTATAACCATAGATTGGCCAATCTAGCTACCATTCAGTAAATAATCAATTAAACAAGATGCATCACATAATATTTAATTCTTTCCTTTCGTTTTACACCTTTCCTTCCTTAATTTTCTAGCTTTATTTCACTTTCTGCCCTCCATTTCTCATGGCTACTACCAATACTTCACTGACATACCATTTGCTCTGTCTTTTCAGGACCTCTCAGCCACTCTCCAACCTCTAATTCGTATCTTACAGTCACCTGCAACAACATTAACAACAAAAACACACGTAAAATTTGGCCGAGCCAGATTCCCTTACAACAATTACATTTTATATACATATACTGAAGCGCCGAAGAAACTGGGATGGGTATGCGTAATCAAATACAGAGATATGTAAAGAGGCAGAATACGGCGCGGCGGTCGGTAATGCCTATATAAGACTAGTATTTGGCGCAGTTGTTTCATCGTCTACTGCTGATACATTGGTGGTTATCAATATTTAAGTGAGTTTGAACGTAGTGTTGCAGTCGGCGCATGAGCGATGGGGTACGGCATCTTCGAGGTAGCATTGAAGTGGGGATTTTTCCCGTACTACCATTTCACGAGTGTACCGTGAATATCAGGAATCCGGTAAATCATCTAATCTCCGACATCGCTGGGGCTGGAAAAAGATCCTGCAAGAACGGGACCAACGGCGACTGAAGATAATCGTTCAACGTTACAGAAGTGCAATCCTTGGTCATATTGCTGCTGATTTCAATGCCGGGCCATCAACAACTGTCAGTGTGCGAACCATTCAACGAAATATCATCGATACGGGTTTCGGAGCCGAAGGCCCACTCGTGTACCCTTGATAACTGCAAGACACATAGCTTTACGCCTCGCCTGGGCTTGTCAACACTGACACTGGACTGTTGTAGACTGGAAACAGGCTGCCTGGTCGGACGGGTCTCGTTTCAAATTGTATCGAGCGGATGGACGTGTACGGATATGGAGACAGCCTCATGAATCCATGAACCCTGCCTGTCAGCAGAGGAATATTCACACTGGTGCAGGCTTTGTAATGGTGTGGAGAGTTTGCAGTTGGAGTGATATGGGACCCCTGATACGTCTAGATACGACTCTGATTGGTGACCCGAACGTAAGCACCCTGTCTGACCACCTGCATCCATTCATGCCCATTGTGCATTCCGACTAACTTGGGCAATTCCAGCAGAACAATGCGACACTCTACACTTCCAGAATTGATACAGAGTGGCTCCAGGAATACACTTCCGAGTTTAAACACTTCCGCTGGCCACAAAACGCCCCAGACATGAACATTATTGAGCACATCCGGGATCCCTTGCAACGTGCTGTTCAGAAGATATCTCCACCCCGTCGTACTCTTACGGATTTATGGACAGCCCTGCAGGATTCATGGTGTCAGTCCCCTCCAGCACTACTTCAGATATTAGTCGAGTACATGCCACGTCCTGTTGCGGCACTTCTGCGTGTTGGCGAGGGCCCTACGCGATACTAGGCAGATGTACCACTGTCTTCAGTGTATACATACACCTGTTTCCCTTTTGCTTACCAAATATTATGGACATACCATTATTTATAGCTCCTACCTACGGTATTGTCTCTCTCCCATTGGTTGTTTTTTTCACACGAAATGTTGACATTATTCGTGATTTTTAGCTCGGCATTTCGGCTCATCCCCTGTGTAAATCCGTAAGCTCGTCACAGCTTACTCATTTTCATATTCCTCTGGAGAAAGAACTGAAAATCAACGTATTAGGACATAAAACAGCAGAACAAAGATTAGACGTAGAGAAACCATTCCAACTACAGAACAGGCTTCATTTCGGTTATTTACTTCACATCATACCTACATTTATTTCACAATTACCTACGTTCCTGTTACCTGCAACAAAGTTAGGCACATACGAAACTCCCGCAAATCGAATTCTCCAAGACAAGCACACACGGCTTCTTACCAATTGGCCTCGCGTCCTTTGAATGGATCAAAATCTCCACTAATACATTTTCAAGGCCCTGAGACACTGAATAGACTATGCTGATCTATATAAGACTTTCATTGTCACCCCATCGTTTCAGGAATTTCATACTCGCATCTAGAGCTCTCGCCACATGGCACTTACATTCCCTTGAACATTATTCAGTCACCAGGAAATTGATCCACTCGTTCATTACCAGGAGTACCGACATATTGCTTATGAGTGCATATTGTTTACATGTCAAGCCACACATCATCATACACAGTAAAAGAGAAACTAGTTGTATTAAACATTCACATAGTACCTTATTCTATACATGGCTACAAATTTGTAATGTTGAGAACCTTCCCACCGATAACCTAGTGCAGGCCCTTTTCATTGTACACTCTTGCCACGGACGTTGAATCGACTGTATTACGAGTCACAAAATCTTGTTGTATGGCGCCGTGGACCAGCGACCATACAGATTCACTTCCCTAACTATCCTCATTTAAGCATTCATCATATTGCGGATTAATTGCGTGTCCAACCATACACAATCAGACTCACTTCCTTTGCTGATCAATCACCGTCTAATACCAGTCTAGGAAATACAAACCTAGTATCGCTTTTATTGTGAGTACTCGCACTACCTGAAATCCCTTAAAGCATGTGATTAACAGGAAAAAGCAATTTACTTCTGGCGTTTACGTCAACATTTTTTCCTGGTATTACCTTGATCACTTTCTTTTCCTGTGAAGGTTCAAAAATGGTTCAAATGGCTCTGAGCACTATGGGACTTAACTGCTGCGGTCATCAGTCCCCTAGAATTTAGAACTACTTAATCCTAACTAACGTAAGGACATCACACACATCCATGCCCGAGGCAGGATTCGAACCTGCGACCGTAGCGGTCGCGCGGTTCCAGACTGTAGCTCCTAGAACCGCTCGGCCACTCCGGGCGGCCCTGTGAATGTAATGCTGGTTAGTCTCTCTTTTTCTGACGTCTGAGGAATGCCTCTTTTCTCATTAGCGATGTTGGACATACCATTTCCGTAAACTATTGTTCAGTTTCACCATCAATTTCTACATTTAAAGTAGGATACTTCGCGGTAGACGCTGTTTTCTTGTCCTCTCCTAATAATATCGCCCCGATATCCTCAAATATCGTGTACTTTATTCTCGTTATTCTTGGTTGCTTTTCACTTTACTCAGCATTGTTCTTGCGTCCTATTGCCTTCTTTGCTAGACATTTATTGTTATTTCCGTTTACTTCCAAATTCCTCTCATTACCTAATGGATCTGGTCCACAAATCTCCACTAAATGTGGGGGTGCTCCAGCTTCTAATGGTCGAGAGAGTCCTCTAAATCGACCGCGATTATCATGGTTTGGATGTGGGTACCAACTGTTATTTCTATACCCGTGTCTCCACCTACGATTACGAAGGTTACACGGAGAGATAGTCCACCTTCTATCTCTGTCATGATCATAATAACGCAGCCAATTGTTCCTACGATCATTATTTGCATTACTGGTTCTCCCTGGACGTGATCCTGTCTACTTCTGCCACAGTCAAACCCCTGAAGCAGATCTTGAAAAGATTTAATACCTTGCATATTTTGTCCAGCTATCATAAACTCCCAAAGCTGTTGGTTCGGCGGTTTCGTCTAGCATTCGCGTATTAACTCAGGGTAATCATATGGAACGTCTAAGTATTGATTCTTCTCAATCACGGCCTCAAATCATAAAACGGGATGACGAAAGTTGGACTCATTATAATTCTGCATCATCAATATTCTGAGCGTGACCTGATTCTGTCACTCCTAAGCGAAAAATCGATAATGAAAACCCGTCGGAACTAGCCACGTGAAATTCAATGATATAAGATTAATCTCATTCCGGCTGTGGCCTCGTCACTTAAATGAGAGCTGTCGAATGAAGTCACTCACCCCATGAAAGTTTTAGTTCATATTGAAACTGTTCAATCCGTGCACAGGGGTGCTGTTGACCTTAGGATGCGGAGAAACGGTGCACTTTTTAAAGGACACAAAATGCCGTAGCCTGTAATCCTTGTCCACTACATTAAAATTCTCGCTACCTGCGACGGAGCTTCACGAATGTTGTGCAATCGTTCCTCACAACTCTCGCAGTTCATCTCCCCCGGTCCTCTGTGTTTTCCTACTGCAGTCATCACGCTCTCCGGCTTAGGAGTTGCGCAAGAATGATTCACAGTGAATTTCTGTCACTTCGCTATCGCTCGCCCGTTGTAAATGAGACAAAGCCGTACAACTGCGCCGATTAGTATCGATATCTGTTTGAATCTTAACAGCAATGGTACTTATGTGCTGTCAGTTACAGTAAGGGGTTGCCTACGGTCAGAGTCTAGGTCATTATGCAAAAGCAGTTGTCCAAGATCGGTCGTAAAGACCTCAACTTTCTCGGTTATCTTGTATAAGTCGTCCCCTCTCATTCGTAGCGTTGCTTCTTGCCGTGATACTTGTTCACAGACCTTTTCCAAGACCTTCCTTTGCTCTTCCCACACTTCGCCTACAATGCCCGCTACTAAAGTACCGTCTGCTGTGACATCAGCAGAGCGCTGACTGACATTCCTTTCTACGGCACCAGACCTTACCTCTAGCTGTTCCCGCACCTCATCCTGATTTTTGCACACTTCCTCAACTTTATTTGCAACTTCGGTTAATTCATTTATTGTCTCTGCCTCAGGCGCTACAGTTATTTTGCTCTCTAAAGCAACAACAAACAAACCCCCTGTACCTCAATTCTGAATTTCGCAATTTCTTGACAAAGTGAGTACGTCCAGTACGGTTTCTTTCTATTCTGTAAACATTCTTACACCCATAGACGAGGTTCTGGATGTCCATGCAGCACAAACGCCCTCCAGGATCGTTGTACTGTAAGAGTAGCAGTGGCAGATCGTACAGCTATGACTGCACAGATAAGAGAGCTTGTGAGCCCAGACGTGTCAACACAAACTGTTGCCAACCGGTTGTTAGCTGTGGGACTTCGGGCACTCACACTTCTAGCCCATGTTCCAATCACGCCACAGCGTCGACGTGCACGGCTTGACTGGTGCCGTCAGAGGATCACTTGGAAGACGGAATGGCGCGCTGTAGACTTCAGCGATGAAAGCAAATTCGGCCTGACCGCAAGTTATGGTCGTTTGCACGTACGATGCAGACCTAGGGTGAGCGTTGTCTCGCAGACAGTATTCGTTCAAGACACAATGCACTGTCCTTGCCCCAGGACTTATGGTTTGGATGCGATAAGCTACAACTCTCGTTCACCATTTATGCTTCTGGAGGGGACGTTAACCAGCGCATGGTACATGTTGTTAGACCAATTCTTTTACCGTTTTAGCAACAGGAAGCTATTGTGTTGTTCCAACACGAAGATGCTCTCCCACACACGGCTCGTGGAACTCAACATGTTCTGCGAGACGTGCAGCAAGTTCCTTCGCCAGAAAGATCACTGGACTTGTCTCCAATCGAACACTTGTGGGGATATAATCGGACAATAAACTACTCTTGCGACTCGTCAATAATGACGCTTACAGAACCGCGTAAAGATGTCGAGCAGACGCCCTATATCTTATCCCAGGGCAATATTCGCTATCTGCACGATCGACTGGATGCCACAGTCAGGCTACACCACGTACTAATTTGCGTGTTTCTGAATGGTTCGATACCTGTTACCTCAGAACCGTTTGTGCTACTGATCTGCAAATGTAATAATTTCATGTACTCCACGTGCATTGTTGCAAAAACAAAACTTGAGTGGATTTGAAAACTCTAAAAGGGTGTGCTAATTCTTTTCCGGCAGTGTATGACCAATAATGAAAAGAAAACATCCTCATCATCAGGGTATGATGTAAGACTTACAATTTGAAATAATCAGATATATGAAACGAATTATTTCCTTGCAGTCGTTTGAGAATAGCTGCATAGAAAAATACACGGGAATTCGAAATATGTGGTGTTTCATTTTTTTATGCTTCAAGTAAAACTTTTCCGAAAAAGTATTTCAGAAACTTTAGCAACTTTACCTTGCCTACATACAATACGTTCTTTCATCAGCGCAGCAGATGTCTCATCTTTCAACTTCCTGTTTTCCTTGAGTCAATCCAATATATGGACAAGATTCTTTTATTTGTGGCATGTCAGCCAACCTTCGATACGTACTGATTTACTTGAATATTTCCTCGATGTAATTTACGTGTTCGATTCTGTTCTGTGGTGTCCACACAATCCACCAAGCCTCAGCCAACCGGTACGCGTCTGATTAAAATTGTTATAACTGTTCTACTTAAATGTGTATTTCACTTAAGTTAAAAGATTACGCCACACGGCAGTTGAGATGAGTCATGAGGCATGTTGTAACAGCTGAGGATCAGAATTAGTGTTAAACTAACATTATAATCAGCCTATCTTAATATGAATTACGTTACTTAACCCTCTACGCCATCCCCCAGAAGTAACATCATCCTTTAAGAATGAACATTATTATACTCATACTCATGAAGTAATAAGTGCTATCGACAGGGGATGTCAAATTGATTCCATATTTTTAGATATCCAGAAGGCTTTCGACACCGTTCCTCAAAAGCGTCCTCTAACCAAACTGTGTGCCTAAGGAGTATCGCCTCAGTTGTGCGACTGGATTCGTGATTTCCTGTCAGAAAGGTCACAGGTTCGTAGTAATAGACGGAAAGTCATCGAGTAAAACAGAAGGAATTGTTATAGGCACTCTATGGTTCCTGATCTATATTAACGACATAGGAGACAATTTGAGTAGCCGTCTTATATTCTTTGCAGATGATGATGTCATTTACCGTCTAGTAAAGTCATCAGATGATCAAAAGACATGCTAAATGATTTAGATAAGATATCTCTATGATGCAAAAAGTGGCAATTGACCCTGAATAAGGAAAAGTGTGGTTATTCACATGAGTACTAAAGGCTATCAGCCAAATATCGATTACGCGACAAGTCACACAAATCTGAAGGCTGTAAATTGAAGTAAATATTTATTGATTACAACTACAAATAACCTAAACTAGAACGATCACATAGGTCACAATGTCGGTAGAGCAGACCAAAGACTGCGATTCATTGGCAGAACACTTAGAAGGTGCAACATGTCTACTAAAGAGACTGCTTACACCACTCTAGTCCACCCTATTCTGGAGTACTGCTGTGCGGTGTGGGATCCGCATCAGGTGGGACTGACGGATAACTTCGGAAAAGTACAAAGAAGGGCAGATCGTTTTGTATTATCGCGAAATAGGGGGGATATTGTGACAGACATGATACGTGAATTGAAGTGGCAATCATTAAAACAAACTGTTCTTCTCATAAAATTTGAATCGCCCGTTTTCTCCTCCGATTGCGAAAACATTCTGTTGGTACCCACCTATATAGGGAGAAATGAACATCACGATAAAATAAGAGAAATAAGGGATCGAACAGAAAAATTAAGTGCTCGTTTTTCCCGCGTGCCGCTCGAGAGCGGAACGGTAGAGAGACAACATGAAGGTGGCTCATTGAGCGCTCTGCCTGGCACTTTATTGTAAATAGCAGAATAATCACGTAGATGTAGATGTATAAGAAGGCCATAACAGATTTGACCTCTAAATGTATGAAACGCAGCCCGTTTGCGTTATGAATATTTTTTAACACTCACAACGTTATCTGACAAGTGAGCGTGTGTGCTTGTCGTGTTTTAGTCTAGTTTTAATGTCGTTTACGCGGGGAAATATATGTTTAAACTTTTTATAGTCTAATTCATATCAAGTAATCCATCCATGTACATTACTGGCCATTAAAATTGCTACACCCCGAAGATGACGTCCTACAGACGCTAAATTTAACCGACAGGAAGAAGATGCTGTGATATGCAAATGATTAGCTTTTCAGAGCATTCACACAAGGTTGGCGCCGGTGGCGACACCTACAACGTGCTGACATGAGGAAAGTTTCCAACCGATTTCTCATACACAAGCACCAGTTGACCGGCGTTGTCTGGTGAAACGTTGTTGTGATGCGTCGTGTAAGGAGGAGAAATGCGTACCATCACGTTTCCGACTTTGATAAAGGTCGGATTGTAGCCTATCGCGATTGCAGTTTATCGTATCCCGTCATTGCTGCTCGCGTTGGTCAAGATCCAATGACTCTTAGCAGAATATGGGATCGGTGGGTTCAGAAGGGTAATACGGAACGCCGTGCTCGATCCCAACGGCCTAGTATCACTAGCAGACGAGATGACGGTCATGTTTTCCGCATGGCTGTAACGGATCGTGCAGCCACGTCTCGATCCCTGAGCCAACAGATATGGACGTTTGCAAGACAACAACCATCTGCACGAACAGTTCGACGACGTTTGCAACGGCATGGACTATCAGCTCGGAGACCATGGCTGTGGTTACCCTTGACGCTGCATCACAAATAGGAGCGCCAGCGATGGTGTACTCAACGACGAACCTGGGTGCACGAATGGCAAAACGTCATTTTTTCGGATAAATAAAGGTTCTGTTTACAGCATCATGATAGTCGCATCCGTGTTTGGCGACATCCCGGTGAACGCACATTAGAAGCGTGTATTCGTCATCACCATACCGGCGTATCACCCGGCGTGATGATATGGGGTGCCATTGTTTACACGTCTCGGTCACCTCTTGTTCGCACTGACGGAACTTTGAACAGTGGACGTTACATTTCAGATGTGTTACGACCCGTGGCTGTACCCTTCATTCGATCCCTGCGAAACCCTTCATTTCAGCAGGATAATGCATGACCGCATGTTGCAGGTCCTGTACGGGCCTTTCTGGATACAGAAAATGTTCGACTGCTGCCCTGGCCAGCACATTCTCCAGATATCTCACCAATTGATAACGTCTGGTCAATGGTGGCAGAGCAATTGGCTCGTCACAATAGGTCAGTCCCTGCTCTTGATGAACTGTGGTATCGTGTTGAAGCTGTACCTGTACACACTATCCAATCTCTGTTTGAGTCAATGACCAGGCGTATCAAGCCCGTTATTACGGACAGAGGTTGTTGTTCTGGGTACTGATTTCTCAGGATCTATGCATCCAAATTGCGTGAAAATGTAATCACATGTTAGCTCCAGTATAATATATTTGTCCAATGAATACCCGTTTATCATCTGCATTTTTCTCTTGGTGTAGCAATTTTAATGGCCAGTAGTGTATTAATAAATATTATAAAAGCTCCCGAAGAATACGTGGATGAGTCATTTCAAAGTATAAAAACAGGACATATACAAGAAAGTGTCCCTGATATTTATGTCAAATGGAACAAGCAAGCTTACAGAAAGATGGGAATGTCTCATGTAATCGGCCTCCTCAGGATACTTCTCGCTCTGTGAAAGTCCGATTAGCAGCCAGATGGTAGGTAGGATGGATAACAATTTCTTCAATTAATTTCAGGAGCCTCTCATTTCTGTTTGCGTCTTCATATGGCTCTGCATATTTCAATCGCCGTTGAAAAGTGTTTTGTTCAACGTTCGTCTCGCTCTGAGGGTTTTCCTTGTAATGTTTTCATTCAGTGTTAAGAGGGTTTATGTTAAATGTACAACAAGCAATATGGGTGAGAAGTATTTAAAGCTTTTATTCCCATCTAATAACGTACTAATTGTGAGTGCTGTTGTTTCGTGTTTGTAACAGAGATTTTGTAGTGAATTTTGTGTTAAGGATGAGTGTGAGTACGCGAACTTAATCGAGCATTCGATCAACTATGAGTGAAACAAGATACGAAGTAATTGATTTCGATGCACAAGATATTGCGGCCGCTATGTTAGATGCGGAGGAGGCCGGGCTGGCGCGATGGGAGGCACACGATAATACGATCGATGCGCGGGACGAGGATAGTGAGCTGGAAACGAGGGAAACGATTTTATCTCCGGATTGCGGACGTATGAGTGTGACGAGGGAATCAGTTCAGGATGTTACCGGAGAGGCCCCGCCGGTAAAAGCTTCAGCTGTTGAGCAGAGGCGCCTCCCGTCGTATCTTGACATTAGTGTCCTTCAGACTATTTCAAGACGAAAAAAGGCAGCTGGCCGTTGTAGCCGAGTAGTTCTACGTGTTTCAGTCTGGAACCGCGCTGCTGCTACGGTCGCAAGTTCGAATCCTGCCTCGAGCATGGATGTGTGTGATGTCCTGAGGTTAGCTAGGTTTAAGTAGTTATAAGTCTAAGTCAGATGTTAAGTCTCATAGTGCTTATAGCCATTTGAACCATTTGAAAAAAGGCAGAACTGAATGAAGAAAATGAAGTACTAGTCCTGTAATTGAGCGGGAAGTTCGAAAAACGTTTTGACGAATAAGAAAAAGAGACTGATAAAATACCATCCCGCCACGCAGAAGGCCACAATATGACACTTTTCAAATTCACTCAGTTGTCACTACGAAGCTCGGGTACGTTTTCGTGGCATCGTTGACTGGTTGCTTCCCACGTTTCCACCACAGAGATGCTTTGACTGTGAGCATTCCTCATTAAAGGCTAGACACAAATGGCGTTCTGGTACCTGTGCCACTGCGCTATCTGTTGGTGAGCCACGCTGACACCATTATCTGTAAATGTACTACCCCCAGGTGGCATATTCCGTCGTCGGATCGAAATCGACTCTGTGTTCCAGGTGTACTGATTTTTTTTCTCGCGGTGTATTTATTACAATACTTGAAAGTTGAGTAACTCTGTGCCCGATGTGCGAAGAAACTGCAGTGAGTTAAGAGTGCGAAATGTGTCTGGTAATCGGCGGAAAGCAGAAGTTGGCGGTTGAAATTCAGGTGATATTTCAAAGTGCATCCTTGAACTATCTGTAGAAGCACTTCGAAAGCTTGCGTAGCCATCCGCGAGTTATTTCTGAATTTCAACCAAGAATTTATGATATTTAAATCGCCTAAATCTCTTTCTCGCCAATGGATATTGGTTTAACAGTTTTCTGCATAATTTTAAGTGTCCAAATAAGTAATATCTTTCGCCCCACCACGCAGAGAATTGTGCTCACATCATTTCTTGTCTGTGGAAAAGCAGGAAGGATTAAGTTGAGTCATTTGCTACACTGCTGCAAAACTTGCTTCTTAGAAAGGAAGTAACGCGGCGTCCCATGCTGCATTTTAATCGATGCATCAGTAATTGAAAAGCACAGGTTTTGGACTCTCATGTTTTAACGCTAGGCAGTTGTTCTGAACGATTGCATCAAACTGGATGTGACTTAGGGGACTTGCAGGACAGTAACCCGTTATCAAAATGTGAGAAGGGGAGATGGAGTATAACGTGGAGCCGGAGTCACGTGTTGTTTCTAGTGAATCTCCGCATCGTTGAGAGGTGAATGCTAATTTAAAAGGCACTGTGAAAAAAAAAAAAAAATACCGTGCCGGGGTTTCATCCTGCAACATATCGGTTAGTAACCAAACGCAGTTTTTTCTTTCTTTGCTCGTACCGGCAGGAAAGAACGTACACGCTCAATTTCACGGTGAGTGGAGACAAGGAGGGCAGGGATGGAATCTCGAGGCCTGACGTCGATACCGCCTCCTGTCTGTCGCTGTGCTGGTCACTCACATGGTACCAGTTTGTTGTGTTTTTCTTTTTTGGTTTAATTTTTTAGAAAATACGACTAGACAGACGTAAATTCCATAATCACGAGACTCAAAAGAAAACAATTTTCTTCTCTACGTATAATTCAATGAGGGAAGGCTCCAGAACTAGGAAAAAAATAACAGTAGCTGTCCAATACCTTGGTGATTAATGACAAGGTGCTAGATAATCGCAAATAAAGCGTGATGACATGGAAGCCCTTGGCATTTTCAATGCACGTTCACCACCTATTGCCGAAAAACACGGGGCTCGGGATCGTTGTCACACCCGACTACATAGGGGGCGTAATGTCCAAGGACCCATACAGTCGTATTAGCCTTCGTTCGAGGGAAAAAGAAAAAGTCCGGACAGAGAAGAAGTTCAACGGAGAAAGCAGCTTCAGCTGATCATGTAAGGAAAGCCAGTTGTCGGCGAATCCAGTGCATGTTCTCGTCCACAAGAGACAATCCTGTGAGGTTATATATCAGGTTGGTGACACGCGTCACCCCTCTCCTTCCTTACAGTCCTAGCCACCCTCTATAATGTTATCCTCTCCACCGGCTTCTACCCCGACCTGTGGAAGACTTCCCGGATCCTTCTGTTCCCCAAACCTGCCAAACCCCCTTCTGACACCTCCTCCTATCGCCCTAACAGTCTCTCGTCGGTCGTCAGCAAGGTCCTGGAGTCCATCCTTACCCACCGCATTCACCACCGCCTCCACCAGCACCGTCATCTTCCCTTGAACCAATGTGGCTTCCGAACTTCCTTCTCTGCTGATGATCTCCACCTGACACACTTCCTTTACACTCACCTCAATTCCCGTCAGTCCGTCATCTTTGTGTCCCTTGACATTGAACGCCCCCCCCCCCCCAGGGGCTCAGCATTCATTTGCTGAGTACGGGCTTGGCGACCCCGGGGTCCTGAGCTGGGGACTGGTCAGCGCCGCCAGTTTCCTGTCAACGTAACCCCCGGACGTGCTTCAGCGACCACCGTATGGCGCGGCGGTGGAATGTTGTGTGCTGCGGGGAATGGTAATCTTGGCTTGACAGCCTGGATTGCGAGGAATGACAACCTCTATAAAAACCCCTCAATCTTCCGGCGTGCTCCGCGCCTATGAGATGCATGGCTGTTGGAGTGGAACATTCGCAAGCGGGCAACCTCTGGGGCACCAGCCGCACCCCAGTTGTATAAGGCTTACTCAGGCACGCGGGGCTCTGTCTGAGCGGACCTTTAGTTCCCTAGCTGCTCGTGGGACCGCAATGGACACTTCGACCTCTACATTTCCCCTTACCAGTGGCTTGCGTGGGCCACTGGTAGGAAAACACACCCCATCGAAGAAGCGACTTCGTGCTGCGAGTCCTCCAGCGCCTGGTGTTGATCGAGATTTATCAGACTGTCGTAACAGAGCACATGCTGACAATCAGAATGTGTTTTTAATTATTAAACGGAAGGAGGGTAGATATGAGAGGGTTTCTCCCTTTTACATCCACAAGGGTCTTGAGGGGATTGCAGGAACACTTAAATCTGTGAAGCGACTTCGCTATGGGACTCTGTTAGTTGAGACTTCTAGTTCCCGTCAAGTCGCTTCTCTTCGGAAAGCAACCTGTCTCGGAGAGTACGCTATCGAGACCGAGCTCCACTCCACTCTGAACTATAGTATGGGTGTTGTGACATGTAGGGACTTGGTGGATATCCCCACAGATTAGTTAAAATCTGAATGGGCTGATGACGATATTGTTGACGTGCAGCATATTATGAAACGAGTCGATGGGGACCTAGTCAAATCCGACTCGTTTATTCTCACGTTCAGTTGCCCGAGACTCCCAGAGCATGTTAAAGCGGGGTTCTTGCGTTTGCCAGTAAGGCCATATTTCCCCAACCCAATGCGCTGTTTCAAATGTCAGCGCTTTGGGCATACTACGTTGGGGTGCAATGGGATAGCCACTTGTGGTAAATGTGGTCAGCCTGCCCATGAAGGAGCCGATTGTTCATCGCCTGTGAAGTGCGTGAACTGCTCTGGGAGTCACCCTGTCTGGAGCCGTGTCTGCCCCATCTATCTCGAAGAACGGAAGATACAGGAGATTAAAACATCTAAGCGCATCCCCTATGGTGAGGCCAAGAAGCTCTTTAAGGCCATGCAACCTCCTGTGTTTACAACATCTTTCGCTTCCGCTCTGAAGAAACCGGTACAAATGGCCACTGTTGCTACGCAAACGGAGGTTGCTAGTGTTAGCACTAATACCTGCGTTTGCCAGTGCACTTGCGCTGCTGCGGTTGTTTTGCAACCTGCGGCTCTCCCTGCAACGTCGGACAAGGCTGTGGTTGCTGACATTGGGGTACTTCCTGCCTCTCCCCCTATGGCGCCTTCTGCCCAGGCGAGTAAAGCTCCACCTGTTGACAAGGCTCTGCATTCTAAGCCCTCCAAGACAAAGACGCCAAAGGTGAAGGTTTTGCCACCTGAGGAGACTAGTCAGGGTCGGTCCGATGACGAGGCCATCGTACTGTCTGACATCTCCCGTGGGTCGTCATCGGAGCTGATGGACATTGATGTCGACCGGGGGCGATCTTCTCGCCCCAGGAATAAATCTCTGGCGAGTACAGGCTCTCCTCCGAAGCACAGAGGAAGGGTGAAAGTTCAGCCACCCTAATAACTGGCGCCGGCCGCGGTGGTCTAGCGGTTCTGGCGCTGCAGTTCGGAACCGCGGGACTGCTACGGTCGCAGGTTCGAATCCTGCCTGGGGCATGGGTGTGTGTGATGTCCTTAGGTTAGTTAGGTTTAAGTAGTTCTAAGTTCTAGGGGACTTATCACTTAAGATGTTGAGTCCCATAGTGCTCAGAGCCATTTGAACCATAATAACTGGCTCCCATATTGCAGTGGAACCTGAATGGTTTCAGGACGCATGTGGCCGAATTACAACTCCTTGTACGAGAGTGCCCTTTGTGCTTATGTCTCCAAGAGACACATTTTCGGGCCACTAATGCTCCTTCTTTACGGGGCTATACCGTATATCGAAAAGATGATCTGACGGGGCAAAGGGCAAAGGGTGGTGTTGTGGTTTTTGTCCGTGACATGCACCCCTCATCTGAGCTCCCTCTCGTTACAGACTTGCAAGCAGTTGCAGTTGACCTTCTTGTGGGTCGGAGGCTCACAGTCTGTTCAGTTTACTTACCACCTCAGGATGTGATAGACTCTGAGGCTCTCACAGACCTTATTAGCCAACTTCCCCGCCCCTTTCTTCTTTTGGGGGACTTCGATGCTCATAATGTCTTATGGGGCTCTCCGACTACTTGCCCCAGGGGTCGCATTCTGGAAAGCCTCATGATGTCTGAAGAACTGTGCATCCTCAACTCTGGTGCTCCCACTCATTTCTGTACTGCTTCCGGGTCGTCATCGGCTATTGACCTTTCCTTTTGCTCTCCAGCACTCGCGGATTCTGCTCTGTGGGAGGTTGTTGCTGACCTCCATTCTAGTGACCACTTCCCCCTTTGGATTCGCCTCCTGGATGAGGCTGTGGCATTATCAGTGCCGCCTCAGTGGCACCTCTGCCGAGCTGACTGGACACTTTTCAGCCAACTGGCTGTTTTGGAACACTGTGCCAGCGTCCACGAATGGGTAGACCATGTTCAAGCCGTGATCTCCCATGCTGCTGAATTGTCCATTCCACGGTCATCCGGTAATCCCAAGAGACGTCCTGTCCCTTGGTGGACCATTGAGTGCCGCTCCGCCATCCGAGCCCGCCGTGCAGCTCTGCGCTGCTTCAAGTGCCGTCCCTCAGCTGACAATCTTGCGGCCTTTCGGGTGGCCAGGGCCAAAGCGCGGCGAGTGATTAAAGAGAGCAAACGACGGTCATGGCAATTGTTCTTGAACTCCATCTCCCGCTCCACTAATTCTACGAAAGTATGGGAAGCCATCAGGAGGATTTCCGGGAAACGCAGCCAACTACCTGTCACGGCATTACTGCATCAGGGATGTCTCCTCACGGCGCCGAGAGACATTGCCCAGACACTGGCCATTCATTTTGCGGAATCTACCGCCACTATTAACTGTGATCCAGATTTCTGCCACTACCGAACTGCCATCGAGAGGGGTCACTTGGACTTCCGGTCTCCAAATTCTGAACCCTACAACTGCCCCTCCACAATGTGGGAACTGGATTCGGCGCTGTCTGAGGCTCATGATACTGCGCCTGGTCATGATCAAATCCGGTACAGCATGCTGCAGCACTTGTTGCTGCCATCCAAGGAAGTTCTACTGAGTTGTTTTAATATGATATGGTTATCCGGCACATACCCTGACTCGCGGAGGGAGGCGGTTTTGATTCCTCTCCTCAAACCGGGGAAGGACCGAACGCATCCCAGCAGTTATCGAAGTATTGCTTTGACGAGCTGTGTCGGGAAGACGTTGGAACGCATGGTCAACCGTCGCCTGGTTTGGCTGCTCGAGACCAGGCAGCTCCTTAGCCCCTCTCAGTGTGGCTTTCGGAAATGTCGATCAACTATCGACAACTTGACCCTGCTTGAGGCGGCCATCCAGCAGGCCTTCCTACGTAACCAGCATTGTCTTGGTGTCTTCTTTGACATTCATAAGGCGTATGACACTACTTGGCGCCGCCATATCCTCAATCAACTCCATGAGTGGGGCTTTCGTGGCCGTCTCCCCATCTTCATTCGGTCCTTTCTTTCCCACCGCCTCTTTCGTTATAGGGTTGGTAATGTGCTATCTGATTTGTATGTGCAGGAGAATGGTGTTCCTCAGGGGAGAGTTTTAAGTGTCACCCTCTTTGCCGTCGCCATTAACAGTATCACGTCCACTATCCGGAGTCCTGTCCAATGCTCCTTGTTTGTGGACGATTTTGCTGTTTTCTGTTCTTCCTCCAGTCTTGTCACTGCTAGTCGGCAGTTGCAGCTTACGATACAGCGATAAGAGGCATGGACTGCGCAGACGGGTTTTACCTTTTCTGCCGACAAATGTGTGTGTGTTCATTTTAATCGTTCTCGACGTCTTTTTACCTCCCCTGAATTGCGTCTGAGGGACACCATTCTTCCTTTTAGCGACACTGTGCGGTTCCTGGGCCTCACTTTTGATTCCAAGTTGTCGTGGTTGCCTCCCCTTAAAGACCTCAAGGTGAGGGCCATGAAGGCACTGAATATTTTGAAGTGTCTGAGCCATCGGTCCTGGGGAGCAGATCAGGCGCGTCTGCTGCAGTTCTATAGGGCTTTCGTCCGATCGCGTCTTGACTATGGTTGCACAGTGTATGGGTCAGCAAGGCCTTCGTATCTGAAGATTCTTGATGCAGTACACCATGAGGGTATCAGGCTGGCCACTGGTGCCTTCCGTACCAGTCCCATCCCCAGCCTATGTGCTGAGGCAGGGGAACCGCCGCTCGCCATCCGGCGGAAACTCCTCATGGTGCGACGGGTGTGTCAGTTCCTTGCCTGTCCTACCTCCCCTGCGTACCCTTCCGTTGCCCGATCGCCTATGGAACGTCTCTTTTCCAATCGTCCCAGGACAACGAGACCATTTGGGATTCGTGCCAAGCATTTGCTTGAGTCCCTTGGTGTGGAGCGTGTGGCCCCCCAACGACAAGGTTTTACTCGAATGCCTCCCTGGTTGCTCCAGAGGCCCAGCGTCCTTTTAGACTTGTCAGAGTACCGGAGGAGCTGCACTCCTGCGTTTGTTTTTATCTCCTTATTTTATGATATTTTAAACCAGCATCCCGACCATGTACCAGTATTTACCGATGGCTCTAAACAGGGGGACTCAGTTGGTTGTGCTGTTGTTTTCCCTGATCGAGTCGTCAAGTTACGGCTTCCTGCGGCGTTTACCATCTTTGATGCCGAATTGTTTGCGATCTTGCGGGCATTGGAGCAGATGAGGTGTGTTCCCAGTCTTCAGTTCCTCATCTGTTCAGACTCCCTGAGTGCCCATCAGACCATGCAACACTTGTACCCAGCGGATACGGTCGTACAGAACATCCATGATGCCCTCCTCCACCTGCAACGGCAAGGGAAGAGGTGTCCTTCTGCTGGGTGCCGGGGCACGTGGGTATTAGGGGAAACGAACTGGCGGATGCGGCTGCCAAAGATGCATGTTCCCTCCCTCACGTTGTTGAATGTGCCGTCCCCCTCCATGCTGTTACCTCACTCCTGCGTTTTCGTGTTATGCGTCAGTGGGAAGAGGAGTGGCTGGCAGTCGGTGAAAATAAGCTGCGTCTGGTCAAGGCTACCACGCGGCCATGGCGTACGTCCTACCAGTCATGCAGGCGGGATGAGGTTCTCCTCACTCAACTCCGCATCGGGCACAGTCCCTTAACGCATGGTTTTTTACTCCGGCGGGAGGACCCCCCAATCTGCAGTTCTGGTGGCGTCCAGATTACTGTCCGCCACATTTTACTTGACTGTCTTTTATTCTCTGACCAGAGGGCGGTGGTTTCTTTGCCACCGGATTTGCACTCTATTTTACAAAATGACGCAACGACTGTAGTTAAGGTCTTACGGTTTTGTGTCTTGTCCAGTTTGTTGCCTCGGATTTTAGGGAGGGGGTTTTAATGTGCTCCTGGGTGACTGGCTCACCCAGGTTTTAGGTAAGAGGTCAGCCAGTCACGATTACCTCCTTGTTTCCCTTCGGTTTCTCCTTTCCTTGTGTTTCCTTTCCTTTTTAGTGTGTCCCTTCTCCTCTTGTTTTGCCTCTGTGTGTGAGGATTTGGAACTGCGTCAGGTCTGTGTCTTTTAGCCATTCTCCTTGTTCGCTGTTTGTCTTAGTCCCTTCACTGCATGTGTTCCTGTTTTTATGCGTTTGGGCGCTGATGACCACGCTGTTTAGCGCCCGTAAACCTCAAACACACACACACACACACACACACACACGACATTGAACGCGCTTACGACTGTGTATGGCATCCGGGCCTCCTCTTCAAACTCCAGACCTACGCCCTTCCTATCAACTATGTTCTCCTGATAGCCTCCTTCCTCTCTCACAGCCCTCCTATATTACCATCCACAGCTCCAACTCTTACACCTTCTACCCCTCCGCAGGTGTGCCCCAAGGCTCCTTCCTTTCCCCTCTCCTCTGCCTCTTATACACGGCAGACAAGCCACAGCCCCCACCACCCGTCCCCCTCCTGCAATATGCCGATGACACCGTCTTCCTTGCTCTTTCCCCCTCTCTCCAACGTTCTCAGCGCCTCCTCCAGTCCCACCTTGACCTGTTCACAGCATGGTGCAACCAGTGGCTCTTTAAGATCAATCCCTCCAAGACCCAGACAATCATCATAGGCTGCACCACCCCGCCCTTCCACTTCCTAGATTTCTACCTTAGCATCTATGGCCGCCCCATTGTCCTCAGTCTCACCCTCTAGTACCTTGGCACCACCCTCAACCGCCACATTTCCTGGACCCCCCATCTCCTCACAGTCCAAGCCAGGGCACATAACTGTCTCTGTCTCCTCAAACTCCTCTCTGGTCGAACATGGAGATTAGACCCTTTCTCTATCCTACATACCTATAAGTCCCTGATACGCCCCGTCCTATGTTATGCCCACCCCGCTTGGATCTCTACACCCCTCACCTATTACAAATCCCTCCAAATCTGTGAGCGCCATGCTCTCTGCTTCCCTTATCGCATCTATTTTTGTTCTTGTTTCTTTTTTTCATCACTTTATACCATTCTATGTTATGTTTTCTTTTCTCGTTTGACTATGTTGTTTCTGTAACACTCTTGGCAGAAGAGCGGCATATTGTGCCACTGCCAGCCCGCCCCATTTTGGAGAGTGAAATAACAATAAAGAAAAAAAAAAGAAGAAAAACAGGCGTCGCAAAGACCAGTCGGACGAAGGCCAATGCGATGGTGACGTCCGTTGGTTGGAATCAGGTTATGAATGACCCAGTACCACGATGAGGCATTTCCATCGGGAGGATAGGAAGACCTACGTGAAACCACAACGTTTTGCAACATATCAATGGCGTGGCAGTTCAAACAGAGGAGAGGGATGATTGTATTCCCCAACGAGAAAGCTAAGATTTTGTGGTAAGGGGTGTCACTGAAAAAATGACAGCTCCCAGAAAACTTATTATAATATAAAATTCGAGTACGTGGGGCAATTTGGAGTTGATTCGACTAACATGTGCAGGGGGAGATCGGCTGGACGGTCGAAGGCACGTAAATAAGCGAGATCTTATGAAACGAGTAGATCGAGTAAGTATTAAGACGTTACGCCGTATAAACAATATTGAAGCCTTTTTGTTGATATCAGTAGTCTCAACCCTCCAAGGGGACGGGACCTCGCTACCACGACATACCGGAGTGAAAAATATGAGTTATCCATAGGAAACGCGAGGAACGGGAATATTTGGGAACTTAATACGCTTTACTGAATATATAGGAATCTAAGATCCGTACTCTGAGGAGAACGCAAAAGATACAGCTTTTGTGTTCACGAATTGCACCTCTCGCCTATAGAGTGCTGCCATTTTTATCTAATGGTTTGTGGCGAGTAACCACCGCTACCCATTGTATGAAAACTTAATGGAAACCTATCAATGGTAACAGGGCGTATTTCCGTCCATTAACGCGGGCCTCAGAGAGAGAACAAAATGGATCCGATACGTCCTTCAGCAAGGATATGTCACTGATATGACTTAGCAGTACCATAAGGTCATCGGTGTATGCCCGCACTGAGAAGATTTCTCCCAATATTTTCCAGTCACATAAATGAGAAGCAATACGGCGAAGAAGGGGTTCTAGCAAAAAGACAGAAACCGACATGGAGAGTGTGCTCCCGTGCAGTAAGCCCCCTCGGATTGTAATCTGCGGAGTAAGTTGTCCATTCACCATGACAGACGCTTGAATGCAAGTAAAAAGAAAGGATAATACGTGACGCGCAACATGTTTGAGTTCAGTAGCTTCGAACACCTGTTTCAATAAACCGTGACTGACCCAGTCACATGCTTTATTAAAATCAATAAAAAGTAAAAAATAAAATGGTTCAAATGGCTCTGAGCACTATGGGACTCAACATCTTAGGTCATAAGTCCCCTAGAACGTAGAAATACTTATACCTAACTAACCTAAGGACATCACACACACCCATGCCCGAGGCAGGATTCGAACCTGCGACCGTAGTAGTCCCGCGGTTCCGGACTGCAGCGCCAGAACCGCTAGACCACCGCGGCCGGCCAATAAAAAGTAAAGTAAAAAGTAAAGTTCCAAAGACAGAAATAGATGAACTCACCGAGATGACATCCTGGCATTCGACTACTAAAGTCAGGATCGTGTGCCCAGACACACGGGCCCCTTCTTGAAAGAACAGAGTTTCAAACATTTGTATCCTCCGTATCACACACGCAGTACGTCGCATCAGACGCCTGGATCACATCGCCTGCCAGCGACGTAATGATATCACCTATAAGAGACCCACAAGGTACATAAAATTCCTTTGAAATACTGTCGAGTTATGGTGATTTTTGCGATGGTGAATAAGGCGATACATATCATCTCGAGTAAAGACACCTAGAAATTCATCATTTAATGCAGGAGTACCCAAGCAGTCCTGAAGAGGAGTAAATACATCAGGGAAAACCGTGTCAGTATCATGGACATCTTATAAATAGGTAAGTATCTACAGATTACTGTGTAAATGTCACGTGGGACGTCAGTATGTGACGACCGGTGTCATTGATTAACGTCATACATGTTTTTTTCCGACGAGACCGTGACACGATGTTGGCAGATGCGCAGGGGATTCCCCTCTCATTACATATAAAACAAGTCCCTACTTGTCGTGTGTAAATTGTACGTACTCGTTATCCACACAGTTGCAAATGAGGGGGAATATTCCATTTTACCACCATTTCCACGGATCGATCACCACTATGAACTTGTATTCGATGTCGTGCGGACCAGCTTTTCCGCCGTGTATTTTGTACATCCCGAAAAAAAGCAGGATAGTGTTCAGGAAACTGTGATGAACATCGGGATGAGGGTTTTAGAACTTGGCATTCGCACATTCCACTTCTGCAATTGCCAGAATACCCACACTGTTAGAAACATAGCGATGAGTAAAAGGGGCTTGTTGTCCTTGCCACAAAAGGAGCCAGTCAACCTGAAGCGTGTCTAGAAACCTGACATAAAACACATACGATTGACAATCAAAGTAAGCTGTGTGAGCATGTTCCAAATTCACCAAATAGAGGCAAAACCTATTCGCCCGTAGAGCGAAGCGGGAATTCTACAGCAGATGAAACCATATGAGTATTTGTCCATGCTTTCTGCTGCCTCAAGGTAACGCTGCTCTCTCAAGTTATGGCTGCTGTTCAGGAAGCGGCAGTTGCATCCTTTTTACAAATTAAATTTAATTCATCGTAATTTAGGCAATTTTTACTAAATGCTTATGAACTATATACAGAATCTTTCCCTGTGGATCAGTGTATCTACTAGCGAGAACCGGATCAAAGTCACAGTAACACTGACTGAGATTATCGTGCACATACAGACGGTAACTACAAGGCGACTTCAATTTATGTATGTGGAGATTAACCAGCTCAAACTAAATTTGACACACAAATTTCAATGTAATTCAGAAACCTAGAACCTCAGTACCAGTATCAATAAGATACACCCATTATTGCTTAGTGGATTAAAGGCCTAACGGTTTTCCCTGTGAACAACACATGATTCCTAAAGTACCTCGAAGCCAATGAAATTTACATGAAATTATAGAATAACCCCTGAATGATGTATCTCCCAGCGTTTTACGTATCTGGATTCAAAAGAGGAACATAATATTGCTAACTTCTTCGATCGCGATCTTGACGCCGAGCAAGACAAGCACCTCCATTACTTTCCCAGTACCACAGAAGAGTACCAGAGAACTCTTCGTCCCCAAGATATACCTACTCTGGTGCGGGGTGGGGCCAGAGATTCGGACTCGTTGCCAATAATCCATTCTGCACTAGCATGGAACAATAACTCCTGCTTCAGCCATGTATCTGGTTCCTCCGGAGGAATCGAAATAGTCAAATAGTTACTAAACCACCGTAACATGTCAAACTCGCTGTCTACAAAGAACAGAGTTTCAAACATTTGTATCCTCCGTATCACACACGCAATACGTCGCATCATTCCTTACCAAAGGCTGAGCGAATAACTTTCAGCTCACTCACAATAAGTAACAGCACAAAGTGCACATAGTTAGTATGAAAGAGGGACCGATTGTTACATTTCGTTGTTATCCTGCAAAGATGCTTGCGTTATCTAATGTCAACAAATTGCTCAGTAATTTTTGGTTCCTCGTTTTCAAGTGCCCGATGACATGATTAATTGCTCTCCCATATTCCCAGTACAAACAACAAAATTAAAAGCTCACAGCAAAAAGATTCCGATGTCCTAGGAACACCTTCCAGCTAGGCACACCCTCTGTATATTCTGAAAGGCACTCAGCGTGACGTGTTAAATTGAAAAAGTCGTAGGATGGATATATCTTATACGCTCGAAAGCTCTGGTAACCGAATACCACTCAGGACTGAAAATGCTGAACGCATCTGGGAACAGATTCTTCAGGGTATTAAATGGAGCAGTATTTGTAAACCGCAATATGACAATGCCTATTTGCAATTTCACAGAACGTTTATCTAAACCAGATATCCTGCCGTTTTCCATAACGAAATACAAATGTGAAGAGAATAGTATACTAACCCGGGAAATCCTACGTGTTTGCTCACACATAAGTATATTAAGTCAGTCGGAGTAACTAAAACAATATGCTGCTCGTACTTTGTCAGTTGAAATTGTTCTTATCACTTAGCGACAGAAAACACATAAAAGCAATTTTCAACATCTTGTTACGTTTTGTCACTAAGGGATGAAAGAAATTTGCTGAGAAATGAACTAGTCATAGATTAAGGAACCATCACAAATCACAATTTGGAAAATTTACGAAAAGTGCACCATAAAACGAAGAAGTATCTATGTTCAGTCCAGTGGTGAAGCGTGTGTCGGCTGCTGACGGAAACTATTACAAGTGTAATGAAACTGTTTACAGAACAACGACTACTACTAACGCTAAAACATTAAGCTATGTTAGTGCTGTTGTCACCTATATTACACTGTAGAAACAAATAGAAACAGTGCGAAAATTAATAATAATGTCACCATTACTGTGAATCCTAATACTGTATTCCTAATACACTTACCTTGGGTAATGTTTTACTTGCTGAACCTCAATTTACAGTTAAATTGTACATTGCAGTACCCTCATATTCACTTTACTGTAGCCTGGTGAATACACACAAACACATCACTGTTACTGGATTGTATCTAGTTTCTTTGTTTCTGTGTAGGTGTTGTATCAGAGCGGCGTTGCTTTAGGATCCATAAATATATTGCTGTCACCAGATGGCATGGCAATTTGTCAGAACACATCATTTATCTTTGCACAGAAACCACAGATTTTTCTAGGGTTCTCCTGACCCCAGCTATCTACACTTAACGCGCCAATGGTCTAGAACTACTGGATTTATTTCCCATTTCCTGAACTCGTCTAAGCTGCAAAATGATTTAGACAATATGTTTGTATGATTCCAAAAGTGGCAACTCACCTTCAATAACGAGAACTGTGAGGTCATCCTCATGAGTACTACAATGAAATCGTTAAATTTCGGATGCTGAATAAATCAAACAAATTTAAATGCTGTCAGTTCAACTAAATACCATGAAATTAAAATTACGAGCAACACAGATTGGAATGATCAGGTGGATAATATTGTGGAGAAAGCAAACCAAAGACTACTTTTTTCTGGCAGAACATTTACAAGTTGTAACAACTCTACTAAAGAGACTGCCTACACTACACTTGTTAAACTTCTGCTAGAGTATAGGAGCCTTACCAGAAAACATTGACGAAAGATACAAAAAAAATTCCCATTGTGAAATAGGGAAGAGAGTGCTACGGATATGATATGAGACTTGGGGAGGCAATCATTAAAACAAGGGCATATTTCGTAGTGGAGAGATGTTTTCACGAAACTTCAATCACCGAAGTTATCATCCAAGACCGAAAATACTTTGTCTACGGCCACCTACATAGACAGAAATGAGTATTGTAGTAGAATGAGAGAAATCAGTGCTTGCGCGGAAAGATGTAAGTGTTCGTTTTTCCGCGCGTAGTTAGAGAGTGGAGCGGTAGAGCAATAGGATAAATTGGTTCGATGGACACTCTGCCAGGCACTTAATTATAATTTGCAGAGTAGTCATGTAGACGTAGATGTAAATGTAAATGAAGATGTAAATGCCGGCCGGAGTGGCTGTGCGGTTCTGGGCGCTACAGTCTGGAACCGCGTGACCGCTACGGTCGCAGGTTCGAATCCTGCTTCGGGCATGGATGTGTGTGATGTTCTTAGGTTAGTTAGGTTTAAGTAGTTCTACGTTCTAGGGGACTTATGACCTCAGCAGTTGAGTTCCATAGTGCTCAGAGCCATTTGAACCATTTTTTTTGAAGATGTAAATGTACAGGGCTCTCTCATCTTTGCTGTGTTACCAGCTAACTACGACTTGCTTACCATATGATCTAGGAGATATGGATTCCCAAATCCTCTCTTACTCTTAAGTAGTCAAAGTTTGGCCCTCTAAGACCTGCACAGTGGTACCTGCATGACTTGAAATCGAGAAAGTGCCAGAGGACATTATCTAATTTGTCCATTACGATACAGTCACAGCTGGTTGTTGCTCTCCTACCAACTCTGTTCTGATATGAAGGAAATGACCACGTCAGGAAACGTACTGGACCAGTCTCCTGCTTAGCTCAAAATGTATAAGTTCCATGCCTTTCGAGAACCTTAGGACGATAATGGAAAGTTATCTTTCCTCTGTCCGAAGTATCTCATTTGTTGTGTCGTTCAGTGAAGTAAACGCAATCCACAATACAATAAGAATCAGCTTAATTTTTCAAGGAACTACTAGACAGGATAGAAATATTGACCCATGAGGAAACTCTTCAGTTTCGATTTGAAAGGGCGTGGATTACTGGTAAGATACTTGAATTCGAGTGGCAGCTTATTGAAAATGGATGCAGCAGTATACTGCACACCTTTTTGCACAAGAGTTACGGAAGTCCGATCGAAATGAAGGTTTTATTTCTGCCGAGTATTAACCGAGTGAAAGCTGCTTATTCTTGGGAATAAGCAGCTACGACAGTAAGGAATATATGTATTGAGCGACCAATGTCAAAATACCCAGACACATGAACAGGGGTCGACAAGAGGTTCGTCAACTTACACCACTTATTCCCCGAACCGCCAGTTTCTGAGCCAAAAATATCATTTTACCATGGGAAGAGTTACGCCAAAATATGATACCATACGCCATAAGCGAATGAAAATAAGCAAAGTAGACTAATTTTCGTATCGAACGATCACTCGCTTCTGACACCGTTCGGATAGTAAAAATGGCAGTATTAAGTCTTTGAAAAAGATCCTCAACGAGGGGTTTCCACGACAGCTTACTATCTATCTCAACACTCAGAAATCTGAATTGTTCAGTTTCACTAATCATATGCCCGTTCTACATCTACATCTACATTTATACTCCGCAAGCCACCCAACGGTGTGTGGCGGAGGGCACTTTACGTGCCACTGTCATTACCTCCCTTTCCTGTTCCAGTCGCGTATGGTTCGTGGGAAGAACGACTGTCTGAAAGCCTCCGTGCGCGCTCTAATCTCTCTAATATTACATTCGTGATCTCCTCGGGAGGTATAAGTAGGGGGAAGCAATATATTCGATACCTCATCCAGAAACGCACCCTCTCGAATCCTGGCGAGCAAGCTACACCGCGATGCAGAGCGCCTCTCTTGCAGAGTCTGCCACTTGAGTTTGTTAAACATCTCCGTAACGCTATAACGAGTACCAAATAACCCTGTGACGAAACGCGCGGCTCTTCTTTGGATCTTCTCTATCTCCTCCGTCAACCCGATCTGGTACGGATCCCACACTGATGCGCAATTCTCAAGTATAGTTCGAACGAGTGTTTTGTAAGCCACTTCCTTTGTTGATGGACTACATTTTCTAAGGACTCTCCCAATGAATCTCAACCTGGTACCCGCCTTCCCAAGAATTTATTTTATATGATCATTGCACTTCAAATCGTTCCGCACGCATACTCCCAGATATTTTACAGAAGTAACTGCTACCAGTGTTTGTTCTGCTATCATATAATCATACAATAAAGGATCTTTCTTTCTATGTATTCGCAATACATTACATTTGTCTATGTTAAGGGTCAGTTGCCACTCCCTGCACCAAGTGCCTATCCGCTGCAGATCTTCCTGCATTTCGCTACAATTTTCTAATGCTGCAACTTCTCTGTATATTACAGCATCATCCGCGAAAAGCCGCATGGAACTTCCGACACTATCTACTAGGTCATTTATATATATTGTGAAAAGCAATGGTCCCATAACACTCCCCTGTGGCACGCCAGAGGTTAATTTAACGTCTGTAGACGTCTCTCCATTGATAACAACATGCTGTGTTCTGTTTGCTAAAAACTCTTCAATCCAGACACACAGCTGGTCTGATATTCCGTAGGCTCTTACTTTGTTTATCAGGCGACAGTGCGCAACTGTATCGAACGCCTTCCGGAAGTCAAGGAAAATAGCATCTACCTGGGAGCCTGTATCTAATATTTTCTGGGTCTCATGAACAAATAAAGCGAGTTGGGTCTTACACGATCGCTGTTTCCGGAATCCATGTTGATTCCTACATAGTAAATTCTGGGTTTCCAAAAACGACATGATACTCGAGCAAAAAACATGTTCTAAAATTCTACAACAGATCGACGTCAGAGATATAGGTCTATAGTTTTGCGCATCTGCTCGACGACCCTTCTTGAAGGCTGGGACTACCTGTGCTCTTTTCCAATCATTTGGAACCTTCCGTTCCCCTAGAGACTTGCGGTACACAGTTGTTAGAAGGCGGGCAAGTTCTTTCGGGTACTCTGTGTAGAATCGAATTGGTATCCTGTCAGGTCCTGTGGACTTTCCTCTGTTGAGTGATTCCAGTTGCTTTTCTATTCCTTGGACACTTATTTCGATGTCAGCCATTTTTTCGTTTGTGCGAGGATTTAGAGAAGGAACTGCAGTGCGGTCCTCCTCTGTGAAACAGCTTTGGAAAAAGGTGTTTAGTATTTCAGCTTTACGCGTGTCATCCTCTGTTTCAATGCCATTATCATCCCAGAGTGCCTGGATATGCTGTTTCGATCCATTAACTGATTTGACGTAACAACAGAACTTCCTAGGATTTTCTGTCAAGTTTGTAGATAAAATTTTACTTTATAATTCACTGAACGCTTCACGCATAGCCCTCCTTTCGCTAACTTTGACATAGTTTAGCTTCTGTTTGTCTGAGAGGTTTTGGCTGCGTTTAAACTTTGAGTGAAGCTCTCTTTGCTTTCGCAGTAGTTTCCTAACTTTGTTGTTGTACCACGGTGGGTTTTTCCCGTCCCTCACAGTTTTACTCGGCACGTACTTGTCTAAAACGCATTTTACTATAGCCTTTAACTTTTTCCATAAACACTCAACATTGTCAGTGTTGGAACAGAAACTTTCGTTTTGATCTGTTAGGTAGTCTGAAATCTGCCTTCTATTACTCTTGCTAAACAGATAAACGTTCCTCCCTTTTTTATATTCCTATTTACTTCCATATTCAGGGATGCTGCAACGGCCTTATGATCACTGATTCCCTGTTCTGCGCTTACAGAGTCGAAAATTTCGGGTCTGTTTGTTATCAGTAGGTCCAAGATATTATCTCCACGAGTCGGTTCTCTGTTTAATTGCTCGAGGTAATTTTCGGATAGTGCACTCAGTATAATGTCACTCGATGCTCTGTCCCTACCACCCGTCCTAAACATCTGAGTGTCCCAGTCTATATCTGGTAAATTGAAATCTCCACCTAAGACTATAATATGCTGAGAAAATTTATGTGAAATGTATTCCAAATTTTCTCTCAGTTGTTGTGCCACTAATGCTGCTGAGTCGGGAGGTCGGTAAAAGGAGCCTATTATTAACCTAGCTCGGTTGTTGAGTGTAACCTCCACCCATAATAATTCACATGAACTATCCACTTCTACTTCACTACAGGATAAACTACTACTAACAGCCACGAACACTCCACCACCGGTTGCATGCAATCTATCCTCTCTAAACACCGTCTGTACCTTTGTAAAAATTTCGGCAGAATTTATCTCTGGCTTCAGCCAGCTTTCTGTACCTATAACGATTTCAGCTTCGGTGCTTTCTATCAGCGCTTGAAGTTCCGGTACTTTACCAACGCAGCTTCGACACTTTACAATTACAATACCGATTGCTGCTTGGTCCCCGCATGTCCTGACTTTGCCCCGCACCCGTTGAGACTCTTGCCCTTTCTGTACTTGCCCAAGGCCATCTAACCTAAAAAACCGCCCAGCCCACGCCACACAACCCCTGCTACCCGTGTAGCCGCTTGTTGCGTGTAGTGGACTCCTGACCTATCCAGCGGAACCCGAAACCCCACCACCCTATGGCCCAAGTCGAGGAATCTGCAGCCTACACGGTCGCAGAACCGTCTCAGCCTCTGATTCAAACCCTCCACTCGGCTCTGTACTAAAGGTCCGCAGTCAGTCCTGTCGACGATGCTGCAGATGGTGAGCTCTGCTTTCATCCCGCTAGCGAGACTGGCAGTCTTCACCAAATCAGATAGCCGCCGGAAGCCAGAGAGGATTTCCACATCTGGAATGACTCCCCCCGGTATGCACACAGAGTGCACATTGGTTTTCTTCCCCTCTCTTGCTGCCATATCCCTAAGGGGCCCCAATACGCGTTGGAGCTCCCAACTACCAGTAAGCCCACCCTCTGTGACCGCCCGGATCTTGCAGACTGAGGGGCAACCTCTCGAACAGGACAAGCAGCCATGTCAGACCGAAGATCAGTATCAGCCTGAGACAGAGCCTGAAACTGGTTCGTCAGACAAACTGGAGAGGCCTTTCGTTCAGCCCTCCGGAATGTCTTTCGCCCCCTGCCACACCTTGAGACGACCTCCCGCTCTACCACAGGTGAGGGATCAGCCTCAATGCGGGCAGTATCCCGGGCAACCACAGTCGTAGTCCGATCGGGGGATGCGTGGGACGAGCTGGCCGTCTCCGACAAACCCCCATCCGGACCCCCACAGTGATACCCATTGGCAACAGCCTCAATCTGTGTGACCGAAGCCAACACTGCCTGAAGCTGGGAGCGAAGGGATGCCAACTCAGCCTGCATCAGAACACAGCAGTTTCAGTCCCTATCCATGCTAAAAACTGTTGTGCAAAGAACGTCTGAACTAATCTACAGAGAGCGCAAACAAATCGACACAAAATTTAAACGGTTATTAAAATACAAGATTGCCTAGTAAATGCAGTAACGCTGCTACTTGCGCACTGCTGACACACTGCTCGGCGGCGGAAGGAGACTACGCGATTTTACACTATTCGGGTACTAAAACGCGATGCTACAACTCTCAAATACTATAATACGCCCGAAATTTATGAATTAAACAATGCAAGTACCAAAAACACGCAAAGAAATTAAGAATTAAACTATGTAACAAATGAGTGAGCTAGGAGTATACGACTTGCTGCAGCAGCTGCTTATCCAACGGCGGCAGGGAGCACACTGACTCTGACCAACCGACACTGGCCGTTCAAAACAAAAACAGAAGACAGACGACTACGCGAATTTACACTATTCAGGTACTAAAACGCGATGCTACAACTCTCAAATACTATAATACGCCCGAAATTTATGAATTAAACAATGCAAGTACCAAAAACACGCAAAGAAATTAAGAATTAAACTATGTAACAAATTAGTGAGCTGGGAGTATACGAGTTGCTGCTGCAGCTGCTTATCCAACGGTGGCAGGGAGCACACTCTGTGAAATTAAAACGTCAGCTTTTGTTGAAATGTGTGTTAGAAACTGTAAAAACTGAATCTTAATCTGATTTAGCATTAGTTTATTTTCTACAAGGCATGAACTTAGGTCATGTACTGCACTTTTTAAAACCGAGACAATGTTGCACGCAACATCCTTTACTACCAAGCTAGTGTCATCAGCAAACAGAAATGTTTTAGAGTTACCTGTAATACTAAAAGTCACATCATTTATATAAATGAGGAACAGGAGAGACGCCAACACAGATCCCTGGGGCACCCCCCACTTCACAGTACCCCACTCAGACCCCACATCACACTCGTTATCAACATTGTGAATAATGACCCTGTGCTGCCTGTTGATAAAGTAAGAACTGTACCAATTGTGAGCTACTCCCCTTATTCCGTAATGGTCCAACTTCTGGAATAATATTTTGTGATCAACACAATCAAATGCATTAGTTAAATCAAAAAATATGCCAAGCGTTCGAAACCTTTTGTTTAGCCCATACAGTATCTCACAGAGAATAGAGAATATAGCATTTTCAGTTCTCAAACGACTTCTAAATCCGAGCTGCACATATGATAGCAAATCGTGTGATACAGAATGATAAATTATCCTTACATACACAGCCTTTTCAATAACGTTTGCGAACACTGATGTCATAGAAACAGGTCTAAAATTATCTACATTATCCCTTTCTCCCTTTTTATAAAGCGGCTTTACTACTGAGGCTAATATGTGTAGCACAGTACTTAAATATTCTGCTAGACACTCCATCGTAACAGTGAGAGTCCTTAGTCTTTAGTGATTTAATTATTGACTCAATGTCCCTCTTGTCTCTATCACAGAGTAGTATCTCAGACATCAATCTCGAAAAGGTATTTGCCAAGAAAGTTGTATGATTTCCTGTAGAAACTAAATTTTTATTTAATTGCAATGCTCAGAAAATGATTTTTAAATACTGTACATATATCTGGTTTATCAGTAACAGAAATTTGTTTACTACGCACTGACTTTATATCTTCCATCTTGTGCTGCCGACCAGACACTTCCTCCACAACTGACCATATTGTTTTAATTTTATCCTGGAAATTAGCTATTCTACTGGCGTACCACATACTATTTGCCTTCCTAATAACATTTTAAGCACCTTACAATATTGTTTGTAATGGGCTACTCTAGCTTGATTGTGACTACTTCTAACATTTTGATATAATTCCCGCTTTGTTCTACAAGATATCTTTATCCCACTAGTCAGCCACCCTGGCTGCCTATTGCTGCTTGAACCCCGTTTAGAACGTTCTAATGGAAAACAACTCTCAAAGAGCATGAGAACCGTGTTAAGGAAAGCATTTTATTTATCAATTATTTTATCGGCACTATAAACGTCCTGCCACTCTTGTTCCTTGACAAGGTTTGAAAAACTCTCTATTGCTGTTGGATTAACTTTCCTACATAGTTTGTAATTTAATATGACATTGGTTTGAGTACAAAAGCCTTTTGGCGTTAAAATTTGTGCATCATAGTCTGAAATGCCATTCACGCTGTTACTAACAAATGCCCATCTAGTAATTAAGAATGAATAAAAATATTGTCTATGTCTGTGCTACCATTCCCCTGCACCCTAGTTGGAAAAAACACATTCTGTATCAGATCATATGAATTTAGGAGATCTACCAACATCTCTTTTCTTGAACCATCATATACAAAATTAATATTGAAGTCACCACATATGACTAATATCTGGTACTTCCTACGAAGTGAATGAAGAACCCACTCTAGCTTGAGCAGAAATGCTCTGAAGTCGGAGTTAGGGGACCTATAAACAGCAACTATTAGAAATTTAGTTTTACTAAATTCAACTGCCCCTGCACAACATTCAAATATCTGTTCAGTGCAGTATCGTGATACGTTTATGGAATCAAATGGAATACCGTTCTTTACGTACATAGCCACTCTCCCACCCGCAATGAACTCCTTGAGAAACAGCCAGCTAATCTGTATCCTGGTAAAGGAATCCTCAGAATTGTCAAATTATTTAAGTGGTGCACAGATATACCAATAATTTCAGAGTCAGCATCAATAAGGAGTTCACTAACTTTATCTCTAATACCTCTTATATTTTGATGAAATATGCTAATTAATTCTCTACTTGTAAACATTACATCCTCGGAAGGTGAGCCCTTAGTTAGAGGGACTTCCTTTAAGCAGGTATAACTATCAGCTGACTTCAATCAAAAAAAAGTGCAGCTCTAACACCAACTACTACAGGAATTTTTCCATGAGTGACCCCACCACCACCCATTACACTCACCTATAAGCTTAGCCAGCATCCACTTCCCATACCTATAGAGGTGTAGGCCATGTCTAGTGAAACTCGATCTACTGATAGACCCAACTGGCACCACTGAGACGTGACCCATGCCTTCTGCCATCAGCGCCCTCCCCAGCCCCAAGTTAACCCGCCTAACAGCTTCATTAAGGTGAGGCCGATCATGACGCTGAAACAGTTGCATGAAATGCACATTAGTGCCACCAGTTTGAGTAGCTATCTTTACCAGGTCACCATCTACATCATACTCCCCATCCCTATCAAAACTGCTCCCTGCTCCACACACAATCACTACCTGATCCTCCTTCGTAAAATTCGTACATAACTCCCCTATGCTGTCAGTCACTTGAACCAACCCTGTACTAGGCTTCACAATGCTGGTGACCTGGTACTAACTCCCCAACACTTCCTGCAACTATTGGCCCACACCTCTACCGTGAGAACTACCTAGAAGCAGCACCTTCTTCTTTCTGTTAGACTTTGCAACTAACCTAGGCCTCCTAACTGCTGAGGACTGCTGCATGTTCCCTACATCTACAGCTACACGAGGCTGCTCTCCAATCAACTCT
Organism: Schistocerca cancellata; assembly: GCF_023864275.1. Classification (NCBI taxonomy): domain Eukaryota; kingdom Metazoa; phylum Arthropoda; class Insecta; order Orthoptera; family Acrididae; genus Schistocerca; species Schistocerca cancellata. The sequence continues at coordinate 353,390,979 of NC_064629.1, read as the reverse complement.
GACAGATGGTCAAATTTATTGCATATGCGCGAAGTAAAACTGTGTGAGCATCTCCTCTTCCTAGCTGCCTACTTTTCAACTTCCAGTTCCCATTCCCTACTACCTTTCACCCTCCTCAACCTATCTAGTTCCTCCTCTGCGCGTTGTAACTTCACCTGACGGGCGCAGATCTTACGCTCCTGCTCCTCTAGCAACTTATTTCTACAACCGATTCTACATTCCAAGGAGAAGGTCTCACTATAATGACCACTGGCTTCCCCACTGCATTCCCCCCATTGAAAATAATCCCACATCGTAACCCACTACTCACAAACCTACGACAGAGCCCACACTACTCACTCATGGTAAAATCTTAAAGTTACTGAAAAAAAACTATACGTTCTCACACGTGTTTACTTAACCTTTGTCCATATTCATAGCAGGTGCGAGCACTGCATATTTAAAATGAACTGCCTTCATCAGAATTAATTTTCCTATTAACTGCCTTTAGCAGTCAAATTATTCAACGATTTAATGCACTGTTTTCGGTCTAATAAGGTGAGAGCAAGTCGCATTGAACGCCGAGACACGTCCTGCTTTTTTTTTTTTATTCGTGTCAGAAGCACCATGGATACAGGAATATAAAAAAAATGAATAGCACACAGAGAAAAATCAATTACAGGCATATATATATATATATATATATATATATATATATATATGTGTGTGTGTGTGGGGGGGGGGGGGGGGGGGGTGTGGGTGTGTGTGTGTGTGTGTGCACAGAAACAAAATGTTATAGGCATTTGGCCCATAAGCGGGCTACGTCGACAGCATTTAGGGTTGCCAACATCAGATCCTCTAAAGTGCAGTGTGAAGGACATTCAGGGCAGTTATACATGTGCTGGGTCGTCTGCACCTCTCCACAGTCGCAGAGATTAGATGTTGTAGAATATCCCCACTTCAGAAGGTTATCTCTTGACCGTGCAGTGTTGGTGCGTAGCCTGTTTAGTGATCTCCAGACCACCCAGTCCTCATCGTAACCTGGTGACAATTCTTCCTTTGGTTCCATCCAGTGCCCTTCTCCCGACCGCTTCCATCTCTCCACCCTAGATCCACGTTGGTCGCTAAAATCTTCGGTTGCTCTGAGAAAACTGCGTCTAGACTTCAAGCGTTTGGTGGCTGGCTGAGTTTTGTGGAGGAGGTGGCTCTCTGCCATCTCAGCCCTCGCTCTTTCACTATAGGTTGCCGCCTCTCTTCGCACTGCAGGAGGTGCAATCCCACCAAGATGGTAGAGCTTGTCTGTTGGCGTCGGTTTCAGACATCCAGTGACGAGCCTGCAGGTCTCGTTCAGAGCAATGTCGACCTGTTTAGCGTGGGTAGAGTTGTACCAGACACTGCTTGCATATTCGCCTGCTGGGAAGCAAACTGCTAGTGCTGTGGTCCTCACTACCTCTGGCTTTGCGCCCCAGGAGGAGTTCGTTATTTTCTGCCGCTCACCTTCATTTTGGTGTTAATACAGTGCTGTTTATACGTCAGAGCCCTGTCTAGGGTTACTCCTAGGTATTTGGGGTTAACGCAGTGTTCGAGGAGTGTGTCCTTCCAGAAGACATGCAGCTCACGGGATGCCTGCTTGTTACGGAGATGGAAGGCGCAAACTTGTGTTTTGCTAGGGTTCGGCTTGAGTTGATAGTCGGCGTAGTACTGACAGAGCATGTCTAGCGCATCCGTGAGCTTTGTCTCAACATCCTCAAAGGGGTCACCCTGTACGGCCATAGCACGGTCATCGGCGTAGATATAGTTTTCCGTACCAGCTGACAGTGGTTGATCGTTGGTGTATATGTTAAAAAGTAAGGGTGCCAGTGCCCTGAGGGAGACCATTTCTCTGGGCCCGCCACCTGCTATGCGTCCCTTGGAATTCCACAGAGAACCTAAGGTTCTCTAACAGACTTTTAACTGTGGATGTGAATTTCAAGTCCCTGGTAATGGCATACAGCTTCTTCATTAGCAGACGTAAGTTGACGGTGTCATATGCGGCTGTCAAGTCTATAAAGGCGACACCGGTTATTTTCCGGTTCTCATAGCCGTCTTCAATCAGCTGCGTGAGGTTAGTGAGGTTAATTACCTGAGATGCAGTGCTTTTCCCTGGGCGGAAACCTGCTTGTTGGGGGATTAGATAGGGTTCTATGGCACTGGAGAGGCGATCCTGGAGTATTCTTTCAAAGATTTTAAAGATATGGCAAAGAAGTGATACGGGTCGGAAATTTCTGGGGTCATCATCATTTTTGCCTGGTTTTAAAATGGCAATAACTTTAGCCTTCCTCCAGGTTGTGGGAATCTGACATGACTCCATGCAATTGTTAAACAGTTTCAGTAGCCATTGTTTAACGTTGGGACCAAAGTGTTTAATCTGTTCAACAAAAATCCCGTCCAGGCCCGGGGCCTTCCTTAGCTTGCATTTCGCTATGGCTTTGTCCAGATCTGCCATTGTGAGAGGGGTGGTCAGAGTTGAATTTTCTTGGTGTTCAATCATGTCTATTTTGGTCTCCGACTTCCTGATTTTGCTGTCGGGTTTCCCATTCTTGAGAAGCTGGTGGGCTATTTGGTCGGCTGTGACGGGAGCATGTCCTGGAGAGAAAGTCGGGTCATTGTTGAGGCGTTTAAGGAGTGTCCAGGCTTTCTGACTGCTCCTTTTCATGTCCAATTCCTCTATTGTCCTCAGCCATTTCTCTCTCCTGGTTTTAGCTAGTGACTCGGTTAGCTGCTCGCCTGCAGTGATAGTTTCCGCGGATAGAGGGTTTGCGACAAACAGTGTCAGGTATTGCTGCAACTGGTCCTCTAATTCTGGCGTAAGGCCTTCAACATAATTGCTTCTGCATCCTCTAGGGATCGATTGCTTGGAACACCACTGCACAGCCTTCACGAAGTTGTCATAGAATCTTGGTTCAGGTGGCAGGTTGTTTACAGAATCTTCCATGAGGTTTTGAAAGGTTGACCATTCTTCTTTCTTAAAATTGTACCTACGGCGAAAAGGTACGCTATGGGGTTTAACAACAGATGTGATCTGGCACATTATTGGACGGTGCTGGGTGTTTGGTATTGGTGAGCAAACTCCTTTTGAGCATTTGGACGTTACTTGATGGCTAACGAAGATGAGGTCCGGGTTATAACCTCTCCCCCATCTGCCACTGTTGTAGGAAGCAGGCAGTTTATTGTCACGTATCAGTTTTAGGTTGTTTAGCTCGGCCCAGCAGATCACAGCCGTGCCATTGTCGTCGTCTTCTTGGTAGCCCCACTGCGTACTGTGGCTGTTGAAATCACCGATTACAAAATTAATTCTGTCTTTATTAAAATTGTTTACGTTGGAGCTGTAAAAGTCCACAGTTGGTGGTTTGTACACTGATGTAACAGTGCAATCACTAAGTTCAATGGTTAGCACTTCAGTATCATTGATGTCGTTTATACTGCTTGAAAGGATCTGTATGTTTGGCCTGGTAAAGATTGCACTGCCATACTGTCGGTGTGGCCTTTCAGCTACTAGTCGCATGCTGTTTATCTTGGGTCTTTTGAGTGTGCTGTCTCTGTGAGTTTCTTGTAGACACAGGACGTCACATTTCCCTTTCTGACAGAGGTCTTGTAGTAGACGTTCTTTGCATGCAGACAGGCCGTCAATATTTACAGAGATGATCGTCAGTGCCGGGCCTGCTGCAATGAATACTTCAAGACCTTGCTTTCAAATGATCCATTTTCTTTACGAAAGGTATTCGAACATATTGCGTGCAGTTACATCTGCATTGCACGTGTTTCGCTTGCAAGAAGGGATGCATTGCATTCAAAGAATGTATTTGGACAGTTGAAATTCTTCGTTAGACTTTATGTTATTCTGTTTGTTTTCAATTCCCCTTTACTATTTCGATGGACTACGAAAATATGCTCGGATCTCATTGTTGTTTCTCGTGAGTCAAATTTCAAACAAAGCGGAATAATTTCAATACATTAATACCAGAGGTTTAATTTATGATGGGCTCAGTTTATATTCCAAAATATGGTAGTGCTTTCGCTGTTTAGTCTTCGCCAGGATTAAAATTGTACGAATCTTCTCGTTGTAGGAATAATTCAGGTAAGGTTAGTGTTCACGATATTCTCTCAGTGTAAGCATCATTCATCTGGCTTTTCCAGCCAGTATTAAGATAATTTATGAGTCTGGTTATTCTTGTGTGGGAACAGTAATCAGTTTGTTGGTTATTCAGAATTTAATTCCTTATACATAAGTAAAAGTGCAGTACAAATTCTGTATATTTTTGCATGAAGGGTGATGACCAGGACCAATTTCTTTTGTCTATACATGTACAGTCTGTAAATATTTTAAATACTTAAGTTGGAGCTAACTTTAAAAATTCTTAATAATCACTTAGATGCGAGCGAATTATCCAGTCAATTACATCTCAATATGTGTCTGTATAACCCTATTTGGGTAACGGGGAGGGGGTACTGAGAGATAGCAAGTTGGAATTACTCCCTATGTTATGTCTTAGATTTCAGATTATAACTAGCTTTTTATACGAAATCCAGTCAGATATTTCTCAATACTTGTCTGTATCACACCATTCGGCAAAGGGAGAGGGGCTTATGATAGATATCAAGTTGGAATTACTACATATGCTATGTTTTCAGCCACTCATTGTAGCTAACTTTTTCTCCGATATTGAACCAGCCTGGATTCAGTTGCTTATGTAATTTATGTGCAGCTTAACAACCTCAGAATTTTATCTATGCAGAATTTCTTTTAGAACCATTGCTCCGATTTTAACTTTTTTAATGCTTATTCTTGTAGTGCATTTGGTTTTCATTTTAGTGTTTCTAATCAAAAGATATTGATAACTAAGTTTTTTACAGCTAAATAACTCAGCTAATAACATGTGAACTAAAATGTATTTATGGACCATTGCCACCACTCATTATAAACATTCGCATTCTGAATTTCGAGTAATGTAGTTATAATTCTGTGAAAATAATGGAATTCAAAAATAATTAACAACAAAATTCAGAAGTAGCTACTTCCTCCATTGCAGATTTTCCCAATCTGCTTGTTAAATTTCTATCTTTTCCATTATACTTTTGTTGAGGAAATGAAGGCTGTTTCTCTAAGAACGGGATAGTTATACAGCGTTAGTCTGAAAAGGGTAATAGAAGAGGTAGAAGGACGATTAGTCAAAAGTCCCAGACTGGGCAAGTGAAGGCTAATTATCAAATGTTAGGAGAAAAGTATGAACAGATGAGTACTATTCTTAAGAAGTCAATAAGTTGAACTGAAAGGATTCTAATCATTCAAATGAGAAGCAGATGAAGCAGACTGAGGTAGAAGATAGAGAGTGAAGGCGCCCCAGTGGTCCTGGTCACCTACGGTGGACTGGATGGACGAGCGGTGACCTCTCCAGTCAACGATTTTAGGTCCTTACCGCAGACAGAATAATTTCCTAATCATCTCACAGCAACCCAGTACACATCTAACTGCAAGTCTGAGTGCCTCGTTGCTATCAAAGCTGGCGTATTTAAAGGAAGCACGAGCGACGTCCTGACATCACGGTCGTTTGTAATGACTGCATTTGTTCCACTTATAGTGCTGATTCATCTGTCGTACTCGCCCCTTAGGTGTTCTTGCGACAGAGTTATGTGCTGTTGCGGCAGACTTACGCGAAGTTGTGAAATGCAGTACAGCTGACGCTATACCTCTGTCTTACACTCTACGAAAGTCTCCGTCCAACACAAACCCGCGTGCTAAGCAATTCTCTCTCGCCTGATGTGTGTAACCAGGCCATTGCCCCTGCGTGACGGCACATTCCGATACCTCTTGGCTAACCTACTGCCTCTGGCTCTCAGCATAGGCAACGAAACTTTGACAATATTCCACGTTCCCAACTCTTTACTATTCTGTGACACTACAAGAGCAACAGTTCAGGAGGATCATCTGGTTCAACCTGAAAACTACAGAGTGCGTATTTACCATGAGTTGGGGGAGAATCTGAGTCGTAATTGTTTACGGTAAGTGAGCAGATTAATTGAATCAAAGGAGAGCAGGAAGTGACTAACAGTCAGACAGTACCAGAGAATTTAAATGAAACTGCAAAATGTCAGGAATGTAATGAGAGCGAATGCTTAAACTGAAATAATCGTAGATGTGGGTAATAAAAATTGAAATCAGTTGCTAGATCGTAGGTTGGCTATGCGAAATTTGGAGCAAAGTTATTCTAAAGGGGAATTGGTTAGAGGCAACATTTTAGGGGGGAAAGTTGAATCAACACGCATGGTGGCTCTGACACTTGAAAAGAGTAAGTGTAATTTTATGAATGCTGTGCCAACAGGTAATAAAGTTTCAAAATAGTTGATGTTCTCTTTGAAGCTTAATGTATGTTTTTTTCTCTTTCCAGATGGATGTTATGCAGTGTTTGTTGTGATGGTATCAAGGGCAATGGAGTTCCGATGTATTTGCGAATTGATGAGTTTCGTGGAAGAGATTCTGAACTTGTCGTCCTACTGTGTACCTCATATTTCATTAACTGTAATCTGATCGCGCTGTTGTTAATTACTGGGACGAATTTCAAACAAATTTCAGGTAATTACTACCTGTGTCTAACCTGCTATGCATTCAGGTTTAATTCTAACAGATAGTAGCGCTTTCAGATGGAAGTCCCTTTAGTTATTTTTACGTCGTAGTGACATGTGCCCTTTAATACTGTGAGAAAGACTGTAGATGTTGTACTACCAGCTCCGCAACCAAATAATAGTATTCTTTGCAGCACTGTCCTCGCAAGATGAGCTGTTTTCACTAGGCATAAGCCGTGCAACGAAGCACTCTCTTCAAAGCCCACAACTGGATTTAATTTGAAGTCCAAGTACATCATATTTCCGCTCACGTTCAGGTGAAACTATCTTTGTTCCATATTAATCCTTCTATTTCCGATACAACTGAGTCTCCTTGACACACAACATGTGTGTGCTTAGGAATGCTATGTTCATCAGGTAAACACATAAATACCTGTTAACCTAATGGCTTCGACTTACCGCGTCATTCATTTTAAGCTGTGAAACTCCAATAAGTCTTCCTTTGAGTGACATATATCTTGTACTTCGTGTTGATATCTTGAAACGCACCAGCACACACCAATCATCAGCCATTTCCCGGACTTTGCCGTAATCATTTTGTAGCTTGTTCTTATAACAGCATGAGCAAGAAATAAAAAATCACCTTAGTGCTACAGTTCCGAACAACTCCTCCCTGTTTGCCCAGAGGTAGTTTTAAGTTAATGTCACATATTCCGGGACCAGAGACAGAACGGTGAGAGTATTCTTCAATGATACTTCTTGTAACAATTTTTATAATACTTGACAGCGTCACGCCGTTTCATTCTACATTAATTCAAAATATAATAGTACTGTTTTCCTGGTTATCCGTTATCCTTAATCTTCTAAAGAACTCAGGCCACCATAAGCAGTTAACCATCTCGGAAACGAGGTATCTATTTCGAATGTTGAACCTATAGTGTACACCAATCTACCCACCTCACTAATTGCGCCCTGTGCACATTTATCCTTCGTGAATCCATACTTTGCTTTGTTTGTATCTTTTACAATCCACTGGCATTTTTATCTAGTAATGACTCATTATTCCAGAATCTTACATGGTACATTAATTTTGTCGAGGGGCTATAATGGTGTAACTAGTTTAGGTTTTTTATCTTCTTTCTTTTTAATATGGGACCTTCTAATATTTCCCCACCTTCATGGAATCGTTAATGTATCATTCATTCATTTGATAATCAGCTCGTGTAAGGGAATACATTCGGACTTACTGACTGAACCAATTTCCCTTTTATGCCACCTGTACCTGGTGTTCTCTCGTCCTTCATATCGTATATGATTTCAACCATACCTGTAGCCGTACACGTGAACATCGTTGTTGGATTGTTATAAATCTGTTCAAGCTCTTGTATTAGCTGTTTATGATATTCAGCGTCATCCCTTTCGTTGTCTTACGGTAGCAATATTTGAAGAGGACTTTCAGCAGAATTCCTTTCGCTTGACATTCGGTCTCCAGTCACGAGTGTGGAAAGAACAGTGGAAGGTATTTTACTTAGTAATAAATGTATGAGGCGTAACGCAAAGACCTACTGTCAGGTTTCCAACAATAAAGTTCCTACAGCTAGCTTGTCTGACAGACCTTATCTCAGATTTCTACCACTCTTTTAGTGGCTCATTAATATACGCTTCACTCCTTTCGAACCTCAATTAAATGTTCCATACGTTCTGTGCTCCAGTACGCTAACTGCATTTCATCGACATGATTCTTAAGTGTCATAGTCTATGTTTTGCTTTTTAGATCTCTATTGATAATTCGAATTCCATATCGTCAACATTGCTCCTCACCTCTACTAATAGTGGAAAATGTACTGAAAACAGAGGCATTCCCATTTTGCGCTTCTAAAAGTTTGTGTCTTAGCAAGGAACAAATACCGTTTTACTTCCTGATTTTCCTGGTAAGGCAGCACTTCAACAAATTATTGTCGGTACACTTCTCCTAGATACCTAGTACTGTACTTACCTACAAGCTGATACAACGTTAGATTTATATCTCTGTTGTAGTTTTCCCCCACCCTTTTTGTTCTATGTAGTTGGGTTTCAAGGCGAATTATTCACACCCGCCTCTTTCTATGAATGACCTCCATCATGAGGTGTTTAACTGTGCCAGAAGTCAGATTTAGCGTCATATTTACTAATGACGATGAGCATAGCTAAAGCGCTCTGCTTACGCCTTGTTAGGACTTTTGAATGGCTAGAACATGTCCCATATAGTTAATCCTGCACAATATACACTCATGCTCATAAATTAAGGATAATGCTGATACATGGTGAAACAACGCTCTGGTGGGCAGTTTGCGGATTTAAATCACCTCGGGGTATGACCGTGCAGTGCACATGACTTGCTGTCGTCGCACGGTGGCGCTGGCAGCGTCCACATACATTGGTGCATGTCACAGTACGGAGCAGCGAGTTAGTGTGCAGACGTTTCCAGACGTGTTAATGGTGACTGTGTGTTGAAAAAGGCTCAGAGAACACATATTGATGACGTTATGAGGGGTTGAACACTAGGGCGACTGGAAGCTGGCCAAATACAGCAGGTCGTAGCACGGGCCCTCCGTGTGCTACGAAGTGTGATCTCAAGATTATGGCAACGATTCCAGCAGACAGGAAACGTGTCCAGGCGCTACAGTACGGGCCGTCCACAGTGTACAACACCACAAGAAGAGCGATATCTAACGATCAGTGCCCACAGACGGCCACTGAGTACTGCAGGTAGCCTTGCTTGGGACTTTGCCGTAGCCACTAGAACAGTTGTCTCCAGACACACAGTTTACAGACGACTGAACAGACCTGGTCTATTCGCCTGGAGACCTGCAAGGTGAATTACACTGATCCCTGGTCACAGGAGAACCCGTAAATCCTGGTGTCAAGAACACAGTACATGGTCATTGGAACAGTGGTCCCAGCTTATGTTCACGAACGAGTCCAGGTATAGTCTGAACAGTGTTACTCGCCGGTTTTCATTTGGCGTGAACCAGGAACCAGATACCAACCCCTTAATGTCCTTGAAAGGGACCTGTATGGAGAGCGTGGTTTGATGGTGTGGGGTGGGATTATGACTGGTGCACGTACACACCCGCATGTCTTCGACAGAGGAACCGTAACAGGTGAGGTGTATCGCGACGTCATTCTGCACCAGTATGTCAGCCTTTTCAGGGGTGCAGTGGGTCCCACCTTCCTCCTGATGGATGACAACGCACGGCCCCACCGAGCTGCCATCGTGGAGGAGTACCTTGAAACGGGAGATATCAGGCGAATGGAGTGGCCTGCCTGTTCTCCAGACCTAAACTCCATCTACCACGTCTGGGATGTTCTCGGTCGACTTATCGCTGCACGTCTTCAAACCCTAACGGCACTTCAGGATCTCCGACAGGCACTGGTGCAAGAATGGGAGGCTATACCCCAGCAGCTGCTCGACCACCTCATCAAGAGTATGCCAACCCGTTGTGCGGCCTGTGTACGTGTGCATGGTGTCCTATCCCATATTGATGTCGGGGTGCATGCGCAGGAAACAGTGGCGTTTTGTAGCACATGTGTTTCGGAACGGTTTTTTCAACTTATCACGAATACCGTGGACTTACAGATCTGTGTCGTGTGTGTTCCCTATGTGCCTATGCTATTAGCGCCAGTTTTGTGTAGTGCCACGTTGTCTGGCACCACATTCTGCAATTATCCTTAATATATGACCATAAGTATAGTTGAAGGCTGCGAGAGCCTACTTGCCTGCTACCCATGGAACTGGTATAGCCTCGGAGACGCTGCATTTTAGGGCACTGAAAGAGGCGGTTAGCTGATATGCGGTTTCTATGCTTCATATTATTGTTATCCACCCGACACTTTCCTACCCTGTGACAGGTGAGGTGTCCCGGTTGAGTGACTTTTAACTTTCGATTATTATCTGTCGGTCCCAGCCTCGCCTGCCTATCGTTTGTTGCCTGCTGATAGCACTCTATAGTTATCATCTAACGCTACTGAATTCACTATTTTCCTCTATTTTTGTATAAATGAAGGTAGACACATGAGCCAAAACATTACGATCCCTTCCCGCTGGGAAAATGAATGTAGTGTGGTGGCACTGCCTGGACGTGACGAGGTAAGGAAAGTATGAAAGCTGAGATGAGATGGTTAGGAAATTATTCTGTCTGCGGTAAGGACCAAAAATCGGTAAATCCAATTATATAAAAGAGTTAAAAAAGGTCCAGTTTTTATGGTCAACGTCTGGGAAGTAGTACTTAGGAAGCGGTTGTGCTGGTCGGCATTTCGCCTGCTACCGTCGTGAGAATCTATGGATGATATTTGAATGCCTGTGAAACCGCAAGTAGATGACAATTTGTTAGACGTCTACGCCTTATCACAAAACGTAGAGGTCGGAGACTCACCTACTCTGCAAAACAAAACAGGCGGCGGTCTGTGACAGATATGACTATAGAGTACAGTACTGATGCAAGCACGAGTGTTTCCGAGTACAGTATTCAGTTTACATTGTTGAACATGCCTCCACGTAATCCCATTTTGACCCGAAGACATCGTCAATTACGATTTGTGTTGCCACGTAATTACCGAGAACCTTTCTTCGATCAGTGCTAATATATCACGTGATCGGATAATCACATTCTGAGTTACACCAGATCGATGGTCGTGTCCGAATATGCCATCATCCAGACGAACGGCTATTCGAAACATGCTCCGAGCTGCGAACACATGACTATGGAGGCATTATTATGGTATGAGTACATCCACCTGGGCCTTCAAGGGACCTGTGGCTTTAGTCGCTGTGGAATGTGAACATCATTGCCGACCACCCGAATCTCTTTATGTCTGATGTTTCCCCGATGGTGATGGGTTCCTCCACCAGGGTGGCAGTCCCTGTCACACGGCTATTATCGTGATATAGCGGGTTCAAGAGCTTGATAGTGAACTCACATTGTTGTCTTGGCCACCAAATTCTCCCATTCCGATCATGAAGGAACACATCTTGCACGCTATAGGGCAGCAGTTCCGTGCCCAGAAACCACCGGCCTATACTTTACGGGTGTCGCGTGACCTCTGCATCGATATGTGGTGCGACATACCCCTGGAAATCCATTAGGAACTTGTAGAACCCATAATTTCTGAATCGCTGTTGTACTGCATTCCAAAGGAGAAACAACAGGGTATTAAGCAGGTATCAAACGTTTTCATGCATTTTTCAGTACTTACTCCTCCACAATTAAGGACAGGCGATGATTATTTCCATTTCTCATGAACGCACGCGTGATATCTTAACTTTGGGAATACACATCTCCACACAACGTAGAAAGAACGAGCTAGCGTCACAGAGGATACTTATCCCAGAAGTGCAACTCAATTTGAAATCTGGTACTTTCTGTTGACAGTCCATTAGAGGGAAGTATTGTTACTGTCGCTACTTCTTTCAAAGCCTTAGACTTAACTTTCTTTTTCTTTACGGTTACTGGGTGCAAATAAAATTAATAAAAAAAAGAATTTGAAGATGTTTCCACGAAATAATAGTAGTTGGCAAAATAATGCTTTTATTTAATTCTCGCAATACCAAGGAGGAAGAGAGTGTACTTTGTGATCACCTTCTGAAAGTATCGTAATCTAGTCCGATTCTTTGGATTTTAAAACGTGAGAAAAACAGTTATCGTTTGTAACGATGTCATATATTACACTCCGTACGTGTTTTAAATTTTTCACTAAAACTTAATCAAAAAATTTAAGTGTTATTTGTGACTGTGATGTTCCACAACAAATGTCATAATCATATTTTCTAGTTCAGGACCCTCCTTAGACACAAACACACACACACACACACACACACACACACACACACACACACACACACACACACAGATATATATATATTTACAAATGTCTGCTTGTGTCTGTGTATGTGCGAATGGATATGTGTGTGTGTGCGAGTGTATACCTGTCCTTTTTTCCCCCTAAGGTAAGTCTTTCCGCTCCCGGGATTGGAATGACTCCTTACCCTCTCCCTCAAAACCCGCATCCTTTCGTCTTTCCCTCTCCTTCCCTCTTTCCTGATGAAGCAACCGTTGGTTGCGAAAGCTTGAATTTTGTGTGTATGTTTGTGTTTGTTTGTGTTTCTATCGACCTACCAGCACTTTCGTTTGGTAAGTCACACCATCTTTGTATATAGTGAATAAATGTAAATAAAAATCCACGACTGTTAATGAAATTTGTATATTTTAAACACATTTAACGAAGTGTTTGGTTTATTAACTTTTTTTTGTTGGCACATAGCGCCCTCCCCTGCCGCCATTATTGATATTGTAACATGCGTCGCTATTGCTAGGATTTATATTAATTGCCATACAATGACGTTGTGTTATGCACACGTCGTGTTTTAGGTATTATAATTCGAGAATTACTTCTGCGATTTAAAGTCCCTCTGAATAGAGGTTTCCTCTAACCGTTACTCAGGATTTTCTAGTAGCCAGTATTTTTCAGGTTAAAGTCACAAAGCTAATTATTGGGCAAATGTGTCACACATGAGAGTCTCGCACTTCAGCACTGAAAGTCCACGACTAATTCTACTAAAAGTGAAGAAAATATGGTGATTAAGGAAGGCGTTCAAAATGTACAGGGAGGTAAGATTCTGTAATGGTCTTATGAAAATTGTTTTAACAACGAACAAATTAGCCATGATCAAATACTTTTACACTGCTAAACTTACCACACATTTAGTTACTATACTGTCAAAAGAAAAAACTTTGTGGTAATCCCGATTCTTGTATCCCACGAAAATCGCAGCTATAGCGCCGACTGCGAAATAACAGAAGTTCACAAGATTTCCGGAAGGAGGCGTCCAGTCATAGGCTGTCGTTGCAGCGGAACACTTATTGGTACTACAGAGAAAGTGGTCTCCGATGGCACCACCAGATGGCGCACGACTCGTAGCAAGTGGGCTGACGACCTGCTACAGGGGAGACCAATATAGGTCGAACCAGTAGTTCCCAGCGGACTCAGAAACTTCTGTGACTTTCAGTTTTGTGTCCGTTAGACGGTCCTTACATGATATTGACTCTCCATCTTTTTCTTTCTTCTACCATTCCGTTTGTCATTACGTAACTGTTTTGTACTGCCACCTTAGCAATTTATTTAGGTTTTTAGGTTTTTTCCTCCCATTTCTTCTCTTTCCTTAGAACAAACTTTATATAGCGTCTTTTGATAACCAAAGAGCCTTAGGCTTCTTAGATAGCGACCTAATCCGTTATTTTTTCTCTTAAACATGTACGTCTTTCCTTAACGACCTTTCTCAGTACTATTTCATGCTTAACGTCCTGTCCAGATTATCTTTTACGTCCTCCTCCATTTGCAAGGCCCATCTTTCAGTGTTCAGTACCCAGTCGATAAAAACGGAACCCTTCTAGGATGACTCTGTTAACACTCTGTCTGTCTCTCCAGCTATTAAGACCCCTTTTTATCAGGAGTGGGTACAGGTATCAAGTTGAAATTTACGTCACATATTAGGCCCTATAGTCTCTTGGCGGTGTGAAAAAATGAAGCACCTATGTCAATTTAGTCAAAATATGTGGCCATTGGCGTATGTCAGAAATTTCGATACACACAAACTCTCTCATCAAAACCAATTAGATATCCCCGCTGACCTAGAATCATAAAATTTTGGAGGAATCAAGGTTTCACCTTACAAGAAAAGGGAAAAATCTGAAAACTGGTATTTTTCGTGATGAATTAAATCCTCACCAGTTGTAATTGGCGAATCATTTATTTGGATAAAATATTACACACTACCGGGATCCCAGGATGTAAATCCCATATTCAGGCACTACGAAAAACAAGGAAACAAGGCAAGCTATGAGTGATACTATGTAATATAAATTAACAATAAAAGGGTCTCTGTAAATGTGAACATCAGGCCATATCTTGATTGCGTACACGAAAACCATACCATTCTCACGAGGGTCAGGTATGAAAAGATTCTTTGAGTCAGCCTGTACCACACCAGATAAACGGGGCTTAACTGAAATAACTAGGATGAATTAACAGATGAACGCTATTGTAACCCGAGAACCATTGCGAACGGTCAGACATGTGACACAGGATTAAGAAGGTAAAATGAGGGCATAAATGTCGTAGAACGTCAATTTGTGAACCTCAAAGATAGTTTACCATGTAAGTGCCCAGTCGCCTCCATGTCATGGACGCCCAGCAAAAGAGAACATATTATTTCCTGAGAATATTAAATGAACTGTTAATCTGGAAGTATACTACATAAAAATATTTATTTTTCCCATTTCTTGCCTGTCTGACAGTCTGCTCTTTCATTGAGGCCCCTTTTTCTCTGGAACAGATAGAGATATGAAGTTCAAATTTAGGTCAAATACTAAGGTGAACGGTCTCTTGGCGGTGTAATCAATGTAAGTTTAAAAGTCAGTGTAACCAAAATTTAGTGTCACGTAATACGTCAGATACTTCAATAAACCAAACTCACTCCTCAATACATTTAGATGAAGCGTTTCTGTAAATGATAGGCAGTCTGGCTGTCTGGCACTAAAAGCCTTACGTGGAAACTGATAAGTCATGGTATAGAATCTCGGTCGGACCACAAACGTTTAGTCCTTCAGTCCCAGTCTTCACCCCTCAACGATGTGAGTAGTCGCCAGGAACAACACGTGATTCGAATTTAATTGTATGTCCCATTTCTGCAATTGCATAACTGCCGTATGATAGCGACACGTATGTCGCCGATGTGGCGTCCAATAAAAAAAGTAACTGAGCCACACTAAATTGTTATTATTATTAGGTATATGCAAAATTAAGTTTGTACGGAACCCTTAGGTCGCGAGTCGTAATCGCAATTGACTGTTTTTTTTTTTCATGTAACCTCTACATATTTTTTAAAGGAGGTGGGAGAGAAACAGAATCCTAGTCTGACTACTCTACATCCTAGACTTTCATCTGTAGGTGGTTTTCGAATCTGTACCTTGAGATTCTGCGTATGCGTAGGCTGTTAATTAACATCCTTTCTCTCTCATGTACTCACTTTTCCTTAACATTTGTGAGATCTTGTCCGACTTGAATGCATCAGAATCTATTTTGAAGGTGAATTTCTGATCGTCTCATATAGCTCTTAAAAGTCCTATGGCATCTCTTATTACTCTATCTTTTCAAAAAATATTTTGTTCTGAATCTATAATTTGATTATTTTCTATACATTTCGTAAGTGGTATTACCACGATGGTAAGTAACTCTTCACTTTTCTTTGAGTTCATCATTTTCACACTGGGTATCATTATCGTAATCGAGAAGAATTTCCGTCACCCCCAAATTTCATACACATAATAACAAACGTATGTTATCCATTTATTCCTTTACTTCCAATCCTGTTGTATAATTCCGCGTTATCTCCGATTTTTCATTTCACTAAAGCCATTGTCACCTCATCATCTGTTATACAGTTCTTTTTTTAATTTATTCACCGCGAGTCCCTCTTGAATAAGTGTGCAACATGGTCTTTGCCGTCCACTTACTGTTCTTATATGTATTATTTCCATCTGTTCAACATGTCTTGTTGATTAATGACAGTAACTGCAGTCTTGCTATTAATTATCATTCTACCTCTATTTCTGTTATAGCCTAATAATACTCTCTTTTAAATTGATGGTACATTATTTTCCCCATTCCTAGGCTCCCTAATTCATCTATACCCACAAAGTTCATCCCGAGCAGTTTCTCTACTGTTTAGTCTTTTTCTATTCGGCAATTCCTTGTCAAATCAACAAGTGCTACAACCTTACTCTTTTGGATTTAAATGAAACTAAGCATACCTGTAGTACTCATAAATAGTACCACAAATTACTTGTTCCACATTTTTCTGATAAAAAGTTACCGAGTAATGGACTTTCAAAAATTGAAAGAATGACAAACTTTTGACTCGCGGAACGATGTTGTTTTCTTTATAACTCGTGTTCTAATTACTTCATTGGAAAGCTCTTTTAAGGAGCTTTTATATGATACCAAACATCATTAGTTTAATACATACATACACATTGTTTATAAAAACAACATTGTTGAATTTATCGAATTTTGAAAAACTGTATTTTTTAAATTCTCAAAAACATATATGTGAAAGATACACTTTACATCTACATATTCTGAAAGTTTCAACTTGGGATGAGCATGGGATCACTATCAAAAGCAATTTTACGTTAAGGGTGGTGCTTTAAAAATTTGTAAAAACTAATTTATTTTAGATATTAGGCCTACTTCTCGCCAGCTGTATGTTGTTGTAAAATGTGGAAATTAAAAATAACTTATAATTGACAAAAGAACATATGTTTTATGCTTCTGTAATTAATAAATATAAAATGAAAAATTAAAAAAAAAATAAACACAGAAAGATGAATACCTGAGATCAGACCTAAATTCAGTTAGCAATTACTATTATTTACAAATAGGCTTCCTATTAGTGCACTTCTACATACTTCAAACTAATCAGTCTGTTGCACATCAACATTTATGCACTGGATAACTTATACGTTCGCCCTGTAGCAGTTTGAGGGTTCACGATTGCCACTACTTCCCTACTGCTTATGGCAAGTATGGCTGGATGACTCAGAAATGTAAAAGATGGTGACGGTCCATGTGGATGTAAGAAACTAACTGTGATTTCATCCTGCTCCTGATTTTTTTCAAGTACACAGGTTAACCACCAATGTCCATTATAATCACAAGCAACATATCCTTTTATGTCTTTGAACGGTATTGTATCACTCTCAGAAACTGTCACCAGTTCAATTTTACTATCATCAGAGTTTGAATACACTTTTGTTATTATTTTGTCCTTGCTAACAGGAATAAAAGTGTGAAGTTTTTGTGTCCCTACAATTTTGCAGCATTTCTGAAATCTCTCCATAAGTTTCATTTCTTCATTTTTGTGATCTTCTTTAGTAGCATATTTGAAGTTAATTCCTTCTATGTTATCCTTGGCAAACGTATAAAGTTGTTTTGGTGTCATTATTTGATCACTGTATGGACGCTGCAAACTTGCTCGAGCTGCAAGTCGTTTAACTGTTCCACCAATACCATCACTGGCTCCCTTCCCATGCGAGGTGCCTGAAAAATTCTATTCAGCTTCATTTTGGAAATCTTCTTCATGGTGACACAGGTTGATAAAGTTCTTCCTATTGTTATAATGAGCTGCTGCTCCATCAGAGAAATAATATATTTTTCTTGGTTTTCTACCGAATTTAACAGTGAGGAAGTCCAAGTACGACTGGAACAAATGCACAGCAACAGTTTCATGTGTTAGGCATTCTGATATGATTACAAGACTTGTGTGCTCGAGTTTGTTCCCATCCTTGTAATAAGCAACAATGGGATGAATCGTTGCTTGCATGTTTTTCCAGTGATAGCCTTGAACTTCGTCCTGGATGACAAAGGAGTAATTCTCAGAAAAGTCACAGATCGCTAAGACCTCGCCTTCTTTAAGTTCATTTCTCAGTCTCTTTTGGGAGGTTGATTGTTGACTAGCAACAAATGAATGTCGTGTAAGCGATTTTAATTTATCAAAAACCAATCAATAAAGTTGTCAGATGATTTTATGATTGTTTCTAGAGATGTGTGATCAACAGAAGCCCATTGCTGATAAGTTATATTATCAATATCATTAGTATTCAACAAATCTTGTAAATATCTCTTAAATGTTTCTGGGCCAGGGCAGAATTTACATTCACCAAAATGACAAGCAGCTAATGACGGATTACATACAACTCTTGCAATGCAGTCTTTGTAAGTTTTAATTGGATTATCTTCATCCTTTGTCGGCTGAGGAATGCTACATCCAGTCAGCATGAGTTAGAAGTTTTGATGGGTAGTACACACACAGACACTATGGGTACCACTACTTCCAGCTAAAACACAATTTTAGGGACATAGGTCTGCATACTTCGAAAATCTAATGTGGAGCTCTGGATGGTTGTCTTTAAAGTTCGCGTAAATTTCTTTCAAATTACTTAAAGCTATCCGTTTTTGTACTTGCAGTTTTTCTCCATTATCTCTCACAAGCACAAAATCTTTTTTTCCCAGGCATTGCCCTGCTTATCTCATCAGAACAATAAAAGTTTCTAACAAAATCAGCAGTTGTTTGATCAAGAGTCTTGCCAGGTTTTGGGTTTGGTGAAGACAAGATTTTCTTGGCCTTCACCAAATCTTTTACTCTTCGAGCCACGTAATTTGTTACATTAAATTCATCATGAAGCTTCTTAACACTCCAGCTTTTGGGTAAAATGGTAAGAATTAGCATCTGTTTACTTCTAGATGTACATGTATGAAATTTATCTTTTAGCTGACTGATCATCTCAGTTTCTGCATGATCATGTACCTCCTCTTCTTTTTCGGAAGGAAGCAGTAATACCTTTGTTTGAATGGTTGAAGTTAATTTAATTAGTTTTTCCTTAGGATATTTTGCTTCACACAGTCGTTTCATCATAATTGGCAATTCACCAACGGACTGCAAATAAGCATTCAGCCTTTCTAAGGCCTCACTTGCTGCAATGTCTTGTACGTCACTATCACATAAAACCTGTTCACTTTCTTGTTTCACCACAGAATACAGTAAATCATCATCATTTTCTGTGCTAGATGTATCACACATTTCTACTCGTGCAATTTCCTTTTACGGCAATTGTCACACACATTTTGATTTAAAGTTAAGAAAGGTTTTATTGCTATCATCCATTGTGAAATAGGCCTTAAGTTTTTCTTGTGGTTATTGCGGCCCTTTTCATTAAATGGATTACAGCACAAAGCTGAAATTTTAGGCATTTTATATTTCTCAAGTGAACAAACTAATTAAAAAAAATGTTTTTGAAGTTGAATGGCTCAGCTTTCTATATTCAATGCTACACAATATTAATCCTCTATTCTTTCACTTCCTTTAAAAAAATATTTCATTATGTTAATAGTATGCAAACATTAACTCGTTGTAGGCATACAAACTTATAGACTCTTGTGAGGTTTGTACAAAAGTACCTTTAAGCTAGATTCAAAACACATTTCAGAGTTAATCACATAATTTCACTACAGCTGCTTCACAACAAAAGAATGTGTGGATCACTTTCAACAATAGGTGAAAATTGCTGACAATATTAACCAAAGACAAAATACTGAATAGATTGCAGATAGTAACACCAAAGAATTATTTTATATATAGTCTTTAAAATGAGAGACAGCTTCTTTTTTTCTTTTTTTTCCTGTGGTTTTACAGCTATTAATAAATAGTTAGCACTAAAGTTTAATAAGCAGTTATTCGTTTCAAAAGTACAATTTTTGGACCATGTAACAATATCTAACACAGTAATATTTACATGTGTAGCAAAGTAATAGAAATTCACCTGTCTGACTGATTTTGGAGAATCGTGGTAAACATATAATTGCTTTTGATAGTGATCCCATGCTCATCCCAAGTTGAAACTTTTAGAATACGTAGATGTAAAGTGTATCTTTCACATATATTTTTTTGAGAATTTTAAAAATACAGTTTTTTCAAAATTAGATAAATTCAACAATGGCGTTTATATAAACGATGTGTATATATGTATTAAACTAATGTTGTTTGGTATCATATAAAAGCCTTTTAAAAGAGCTTTCCAATGAAGTAAATTTTATTGTTCTAGCTTTATTAGAACACGAGTTATAAAGAAAACAACATCGTTCCGTGAGTCAAAAGTTTGTCATTTTTTCGATTATTGACAGTCCATTATTCGGTAACGTTTTATCAGAAAAATGTGGATAAATTAATTTGTGGTACTATTTATGAGTACTACAGGTATGCTTAATTTCATTTAAATCCAAGAGGGTAAGGTTGAAAACGATGGTTTCATTTGTTGATTTGACGTGGAATGACCCTATTCTTATATTAGCCTTTATCCCTCTACACATTGTTCTCTCTTTAACTGCTTTAATTTAAATAAAAAATTATTCTATCTTTCATCTTCCTTAGCATCTCTTCAGCAACCCGTTATCTATCTCTCACTGTTTTCTTTTTCATTTTTTTTTTTAATACAAGAAAGACAGCACCCAATACTTTGCTCTGTTTTAGTTAACTTATTTTTTTAAATGCTTTATTCTGCAGTTCCCATTTCCTATGGCGTGTAATAAATATTTATGGGGCATAAATCTGCAAGCATTTAGGACTCTCTGAAAGGCTGCACAGTGAACTCCTTCTAGAAATTTTGATGAGTTCGGACGTGTGAACAATAGGTTTCCGACCTGTCCACAGCTATAGCTGTTTGCCTTCGTCGTTGATTTACGTCCTCCTGCAGACCCTTTCCCCGTGAAGAAGGAAGCTTTGATGCTCAAGTGGTGTAGTTTGTGTTGACCACATTTCACTTCCTTCACAGTGGCGTTTCCAAAACATGGTTGGCCTGAAGAAGAGATTTAAATTTTCTTATATCAATGTCAGCTGATGAATCCGAAGCTGAAAATCCTCATACTAATTGTGTAATTGAGGAATTACAGAGGACGAGACAGCGTACGCAGTTAACGATGAAGAATATATCTCTCCTATTCATGAAATCAGTGACTCATCAGAAAGCAACGTTGCACCTACTGGACAGAAACAGGCAGGAGAGAGGCAAACCAATGTTGCTTTAGCTAAAGCAGGAACTTTTATATAGTCTTGTCGTTACTATTATTACTATTATTAATGCTGTATTTCAACTCATATATCGGAAAGCGTTGTACGGGTACTTTAAGTTCATTTCGTTCTATAATAATTTAAAATTAATTGCTTATGTCGTAACTGAATACTTGTACTATATCTTTTAGGTACGTCAAACAACAGTGTGCTCTTGCTGAGAATTAACAGCATTAGAGGCAATCGTAGTAGATAGAGAGAAAAAACTGTGGGAAATTTATATTGTCTGTTGAGATTTCTTTCCCACATATCAAAAAAATTTTTGAGCCGAGTTCAAATGGCTCTGAGCACTACGCGACTTAACTTCTGAGGTCATCAGTCGCCTAGAACTTAGAACTAATTAAACCTAACTAACCTAAGGATATCACACACATCCATGCCCGAGGCAGGATTCGAACCTGCGACCGTAGCGGTCACGCGGTCCCAGACTGAAGCGCCTTTAACCGCACGGCCACACCGGCCAGCTTTGAGCCTGGTGTTATTGATTTACGCTACATTTGTGACATCGATAGTGGCTGTGTCGTAGATCTTTTTATTTCATTTCTAAGACGCGTATTTTGTCAAGAAGACTCAATGGAATCGGAGGAAGTCGTATCGGAACATCCTGAGAGGTACTGCCAGTAGCAGCTGCGTTCCCTGTTACCCAGGAAACCGCACAGGCAATCGAACAGAGATAAACTAGCGTGGCTTACGAAGCGGAGTCGACAGTGGAACAGAGCAGCACAAGTTCCGTAATCTTGGGTTCGACCAGTTCTGCATCACACACATGCTACAGTAAGCCGAAACAGACGGGATAGAAGAGCAGGACACAGCTAGCGAGGCCGAAGTACACACGAAAAAAGAGCAGGAGAGAGATAGGAAAGGCAAAGGTGATACAAAAGATGCGTTGGATGACAGAAAACAGTTTAGGGAAGTGATGGCAGCGCTACACAGCAGTTTAGAGACCCAGCTGAAATCGGTTAACGAAAAGCTGAATGAGGTTACAAAAACGGTAGTATTCAGCGGCAGCAAGGTGACCTGTGATGGGAGGAACTATTTGAAAAAAGTGGAGGAAAAACACGACTTTCTCTAAGAACACAGACTGTGGAGGAAATAAGCACCTCAATAACTCGAAGAGTGCGTTTGGAAGCGCGAACTGTATCAGAGGCTACAGAACAGGTTGAGTACTCATAAAGTGAGGAATTTTCCCCTCTCAGTCGAAAACGAGATAACGTAAGTAACGAGTCTGAACGACTTCGAGTCGCAGAGCCATTAATATCTGTAGCAGAGGGTACTCCGACTGCTAATACTGAGAGGCATATTTCCGAGAGTTGACGGCCATCATCGACAGAAGATAGGATCATTGTGAAAGAACAGTTTGTGGCGTCGCAATCTCTGTTGGCCAGCAGGCAGGACTTTCATTACCTGCACTACCTGTCGGTCACAAAATTCACTCACATGAATCCAATAAGATGGCATCAGCCAACGTTTTAAAGAATGCGGGACCGCCTCAGCAGCTAGCTATGCATTCGCATGTTATTTCGGAGGCAACTCCCAGCGTCTGGAAAATGCGTCTGCAGCGTCAGAGGCGGAATGCAAAGGGTGCCAAGAAACAGTTCTCCTATAGAGGACGGAAGGTACTGATGAGAAACCACCACCTCCCTTGCGCCATGAAGAATACATGGCACAAGTTAGTCTCACTTTACGTTGGTATGTTGCATTTAACTGCCTAGCCTTCACAAATGTGGCCATTTGAGAAACGTTGTTTACAAAGAGAGTAGGTAGTTGGAACACACCGCTTCTCGAATCAGAAAGTGTTTGTGGCGTTGCTTTAGTTTATGTTGTGTCATTCGTATTACTTATGGATGATGTTGCAGTGTCTGTGTTGTTAAGAAGCGCTATATAGCATTCCTTGTACCTCTCAACAATAGAAGCACTGCAATACATACACTACTGGCCATTAAAATTGCTACACCAAGAATAAATGCAGATCATAAACGAGTATTCATTGGACAAATATATTATACTAGAGCCCACATGTGAATACATTTTCACGCAATTTGGGTGCATAGATCATGAGAAATCAGTGCCCAGAACAACCACCTCTGGCCGTAATAACGGCCTTGATACGCCTGGGCATAGAGTCAAACAGAGCTTGGATGGCGTGTACAGGTACAGCTGCCCATGCAGCTTCAACACGATACCACAGTTCATCACGAGTAGTGACTGGCGTATTGTGTCGAGCCAGTTGCTCGCCCAACATTGACCAGACGTTTTCAGTTGGTGAGAGATCTGGAGAATGTGCTGGCCAGGACAGCAGTCGAACATTTTGTTTATCCAGAAAGGCCCGTACGGGAACTGCAACATGCGGTCGTGCATTACCCTGCTCAAATGTAGGGTTTCGCAGAAGTCGAATGAGGGTCAAGCCACGGGTCGTAACACATCTGAAATGTAACATCCACTGTTCAAAGTGCCGTCAATGCGAACAAGAGGTGGCCGAGACTTGTAACCAATGGCACCCCATACCATCACGCCGGATGGTACGCCAGTATGGCGATGACGAATACACGCTTCCAATGTGCGTTCACCGCGATGACGCCAAACATGGATGCGACCATCATAATGCTGTAAACAGAACCAGGATTCATTCGAAATAATGACGTTTTGCCATTCGTGCACCCAGGTTCGTCGTTGAGTACACCATCGGAGTCGCCCCTGTCTGTGATGCAGCGTCAAGGGTAACCGCAGCCATGGTCTCCGAGCTGATAGTGCATGCTGCTGCAAACGTCGTCGAACTGTTGGTGCAGATGGTTGTTGTCTTGCAAACGTCCCCTTCTGTTGCCTCAGGGATCGAGATGTGGCTGCACGATCCGTTACAGTCATGCGGATAAGATGCCTGTCATCTCGACTGCTAGTGATACATGGCCGTTGGGATCCAGCACAGCATTCCGTATTACCCTCCTGGACCCACCAATTCCATATTCTGCTAAGAGTCATTGGATCTCGACCAACGCGTGCAGCAATGTCTCGTTACGATAAACCGTAATCGCGATAGGCTACAATCCGACCTTTATCAAAGTCGGAAATGGGATGGTACGCATTTCTCCTCCTTACACGAGGCATCAAATCAACGTTTCACCAGACAACGCCGGTCAACTGCTGTTTGTGTATGAGAAATCGGTTGGAAATTTTCCTCATGTCAGCACGTTGTAAGTGTCGCCACCGGCGCCAACCTTATGTGAATGCTCTGAAAAGCTAATCATTTGCATATCACAGCTTCTTTTTCCTGTCGGTTAAATTTCGCGTCTTCGTGGTGTAGCAATTTTAATGGCCAGTAGTGTATTTAAACGCCGATACCAGGCAGCAACTTTCATTTATTATGTCGTCCCCCATGTACGGGAATTGCATAATGTGCACAACTGCAGGTAGTGACTCATGAACGACATTTCAACATACGGAAATCTGGGTCTGGCAGTGAGTAATCCACGGACAGCCAAAGTGGAAGTCAAGTCTTCCCTCGGCAGAGATGAGGCACGCACGCATCGTTTGCGTTTCGCCTGTTGTGGTGCTTGCGAGCGAGTGCGCGCTTGTTTACTTCCGCGTAACGGCTTGTCTCATAGTCCGATTTCGTCGATCATGGCGTTTTCTTACTACCAAGCCACAATTAAATTAACTTTTCCTTTGGATCACGAAGGACCGAAGCCGTATGAAGGAAAAGGCTTTGTACGGGAGGAAATGCTTCTCCCACCACAAGATGTTTTTGGAATTCATTTTTCGATCCTCAGTACTACAGTGTACATAAAGATGGCTAATGACAATAATGACAAGCTGTGCGCCGACGTTGTGCGGCGCCACAGTAATGATCTCGAATTCCGATACTCTGACGGACATATAGGGAGTACCGTGGTTGATCAAGCTCGTTTTGACGTCCGAACGTTGTGGGTTTTCGAACTTCCGTTTGAGGTACCGTCGGACGTTGTGGCGACACCCTTCAAACCTTACGGCATCGTCCTCAGTGACCTCTGATAGTGTGATAGTGTTCCACTGAACCGGCCAGGTGAGACGTCTTTCTCACGGGTGGACGACGTCCATGTGGAGGATGGACATTCTGTAGGTGTGCTGGGCGATGAATCCCCCTCGTGGGGTTAGCCCATCCCTGTTATAGTGATGTGCCGTTCATTGGGGAGGCGCAACAGGGAGTTCCCTTAGTTTCCTCCATTTTTCAATTGCCTGTCCTCCTGGCGATGCCAGGAATCAATGTCAATAACATTCGCGTTAAGCACAAACCGTCTTTACACCATTACATGCTGTATGCTGCGGATGTTGACGTTGCTCTCCTTCAGGAGGTGCACGTTACAACTTTCTGTGCTTTTCATGGTTTTACGGCACATGTCTCTCATGCTTTCTCTACTGGTAGTGGGGTGGCGACCCTCTTACGTGACGGTATCCTCGCTGATGAAGTTGCCTATCTTCCTGATACCAGAGGTATGGCTCTCACGTTTAGTGGCGTCAGGATCGTCATGTCTATGCGCCATCTCGTTCGGTCCTAACCGTGAATGTTCCACTCTCTTCTCACAGACAGCTACGCCTCTTTTCCTGCTTTGGCAGGATGCATTGATCATGGGTGATGATTTCAAATGCAGCCAGGCACCCAAAGACCAACTGCCCCGTCACTCTTTGTGCGCGGTGCTAGCGACAATTCTCCAGCACCTAAGCCTTGAGGGTTCTTGCGAGCATGTTCATGGTGACAGTCCGAGGTTTACGCATTTCACTAGCGATTCATCCAGTCGCCTCGATCGTGTTTACATCTTCCGCGATATTGTCAGTGAGGTCCAGGCTGCTGAAGTCTGGCCTGTTGAGTTGTCTGACCATGATGCACATATCTGCGCCATAGATCTCTACCGCCTAAGCGTGTGACGCGGCCGTGGATCATGGAAAGTGAACACCATCCACCTTACTTCACCCGACTTCCGGCAGCTCATGGAGACCACGTGGCCAGCTTGTCAACCACGTCGCGATTCCTGTCAGTCTGCCCTGTCTGGATGGGTGCTCTGTGCAAAGCCTGCCATCCCTGAGGCCTTGATTGGTTACAGAGGGGAGGTTGCAACATGGCGGCGATCAACTCAGGAATTCTATTTCACCATTCTCCGGGAATGTACTATGATGCCGCATTCGCCAGAGCGCCAGGCGATGTTGAATCGTGCAAAGGCAACAGTTCGCATCCCTCTCTCGCCGCCGTCTTGGAAGAGCTATGCTCAGGGCACGCACTCAAGACTCGTTAGTGCAGGAGCGTCAATCTGTGTATGCTAGTGGAACGACGCCACCGTCGGGAGACTTTGATTAATGTTCTTACGACGGATGATCAGCGGCTCTTGATACCCAACAGGTTGTACAGTCTGCCCTCCATGCACATTATGTTATAGAGTACTCCGAACAAAGTTGCTACCCTGCCAATATTACGACGGTCTCCAGACTCTCCTTTCACTCGATTCCTGTGGATGCTACGGGGGATCTGCTTGTTAACGTCACGGAGGACGAAGTCCCAGGTGCTGTCCAGCCGGGCTTTACGAACACGTCGCCTGGCCCTGACGGCCTCCCACCGGTGTTTTATTGCGCATTTCGTCCACTTCTGGCGCCACTGTGGACGGAAATTTGTCTGGTCCTCGATGATTTCCTCATTCCAATCCACAAGCCCCGGCACGCCTCACGGAATAGCGGTTAGTGTCCCTTGACGCTACTCAACAGCGACACAAATACCTTTACTCGGCTGTTGGCTGCGCAGTTTAAGCATACGGCTCGGTACGTGGTTTCTGCCGATCAAATTTCTGTGGGAGGTGCCAACAACATCCGAACTGCGCTCTGTCACTATCAGGGCATATTCGATCTTGCTCTCGCTCGTTGTGTGCCTCGACTTTTGGCAGCTCTTGACTTCAGCCACGCGTTCCATCGGGTCCATCACGACCTTCGTGAATGGGTGCTACGCAATACTACTAAATGTATATTTGGCATCACGTATCCCAAACTTGCCACAGGCACTTCTTATTCCGCCAGCCGTGGCCAGCCGCATGCTAGCAGTATTGGGTATTTGTTTGCCACATCTGACTGTTCAAGATAAGGTAAAGCACCCCCACCCTCCTGCGGTGCACGAGCTGTTTAGGTGTATATCATAAGCCTGACAGAGCGATAGCCCTTTTAAGTGGCTCTCACATTGTGTTGTGGTGGCGTTGTCCTAAGTGCCTTACCAACCTATTGCTGAAGGTCCTTCCACCATACTCTCTTTCAGCATCTATCCTGCTTTCGGACGCCCACTACCCTTCTTTTACTTCCGCCACTTTTTCCTCGACCTGAGCTGCATCCGTACTGCGATAATGCCAGCGTACTAGATATACACGACGGCCATCTATGGCTTTCTTCAACGGCACAGGTCACCGAGTGTGGTTGAGGGGAAGCATCCCCACGTCGACTGGCGCGGCGTTTGGCGATCTAAGTGCGCTCCTTATCTTGGGACTGACATCCAGTCTGCATGGACCTTACTGTTCGTGGGAAGCAAGTATGCCGGTCACGCCTTCACGGTATTCACCTCTCAGACACCCCGTTGTGTGCCGCCTGTGATGGTCTGGACACAGTCGAGCATCACCTGATGTGCAGAACGGCAAGAGGTGTTCGATTGTTGCTGCGACACATGTTGTCCCTAATTGCCCGTACGACTCCTTATCAGATACCTACTCAACTGCTCCTCTTTCCGGAAACGGGATGCTTCCCGCAAGCCAATTCGAAATTTGTGAAGTGGATTAGTAGACACGCAGCCCATTACTTGTTTGCTGACGGCGAGAAAAGTAGCCTTGATTTTTGGGAGTTCTTTAATAAACGCCATTGTGAAGCTGGCCGCAATCTGAAATGCAGACAATTTTTCTGCAATTCCCTTTGCAGTGTCTTCCTTTACTCGCCACAGAGCTGGGTGTTCCTGTCATGAAGAGTGGATCCCCACTTCTTGACATATTGTCTGGTCATCGGAATGTTCTTCTCTGAAAAACTATACGTCGATAGTCTCAGAGAGTCTGACGTCTGCTGCGCCCTCCTCGAGACGTCGGTTTCCTGCCATTCTCGGTGGTATTAATGTTAGTTTAAAAAACATAAAAAATAAATACATAAATAAAGAAACAAATAGACTGTTAATGGTCGTTGCTCCTGTACTGCACATTCCCTGCACTTTCCTTTGTTCATGGAGGGTAGGAACGGGATGTGGTGACAAGGCCTCGGGTTGGAACCCTTGCCCACTTTGCCCCCACCCCTTCCTTTGGGCGCCATGAAGGTTCCTATATAAAAAAAGCGCTCAATTCAACGCCTAGTATAAAGTAGAAAATGCAGGTTCGAGTCCCAGCCTGGCACAGATTGAGATTCTCATCGTTTCATTATACGGCTCACGGGAGTCCATATTCGCAACTGCAAATACATTACATATATAAATTCCGTAATTTTCTAGAGTTTTGCTGCTTACACATGAGCGGTTGTTGGTTTTAGCACTAAGAGTTTGAGTTAGTTTCCTTTTGTTACCTGTAGTTTGTACATATACGTCCATTTTCGGGGTCGATTATGCAGTTTCTTTGGCACTCCAGCAGCCAGCAGTGAGATACGTAAATATCTAAAGGAAAGTCAATGGAGGAGGAGGAGGATATTAGTGTTTAACGTCCCGTCGACAACGAGGTCATTAGAGATAGAGCGCAAGCTCAGGTGAGGGAAGGATGGGGAAGGAAATCGGCCGTGCCCTTTCAAAGGAACCATCCCGGCATTTGCCTGAAGCGATTTAGGGAAATCACGGAAAACCTAAATCAGGATGGCCGGAGACGGTATTGAACCGTCGTCCTCCCGAATGCGAGTCCAGTGTGCTAACCACTGCGCCACCTCGCTCGGTGGAAAGTCAATGGTAGGATTATACTTAGGTAAATGAGCTGAAACCACCTCACCGATCATTAATGTGGGCAAGATTCCCTGTATGTCCAAATTTACCTGTCTGTACAAAATTGTTGAGGCTTTCGTGGCCACTTGTTGACAAACTGCCTATTGGCTTCCGTCTCGGGTTCTTCGGCCGACGTTCATCTAATGATTTTTCTGACGTTTCGCCAGCACGAGTGGCTGGCATTGTCAAAGCTTCACCCTCACCCTCACCACCGGCAATGGAGGGTGAAGCTTTGACAATGCCAGCCACTCGTGCTGGCGAAACGTCAGAAAAATCATTAGATGAACGTCGGCCGAAGAACCCGAGACGGAAGCCAATAGGCAGTTTACCTGTCTGTGCTTGACATGGTAGACGCATATTGCGTAACCTTAAGGCCTGTTCAACATACGTTCTGGATAACGAAGCGCTGTTACAATCAGCGAGAATTGTGGGGTGAATCCTGACGAAACGTGCAGTTGCTCTTTTTGAGGAGCATCAGGGAAGTAGTCTACAAGATAACAAAATATTACTTACCGTTCCGCTGAAAATGAATTTTTCCCTTAGCCTCGCCTTATTTGCTTTCGCTTCTTGTGCCTGTATTGCGTGTTTTTTTATTTTTTTTTTTTTTTGAGATTGCAAGCTTTTGTTTGAGGAAACCATTACCTTTTGCCCCTTGTATTAGTTTTTGAGTGGTGTAGCCGATTGTACTGTGGTGTATGAGGCGACATTATGCATGTGGTATGAGGATGATTTATGGCATTTATGTTCTGCTTGGTCATAGAACTCACAGCAGATCAGAGTATGAGGTTTTTGGCTCACCGTCAGCGGTAAATTAGTCTTTGAACTCTGGCTGACATATTTAGAGATTTTGTCGATAGAGTGCTGAGAGATCTTGACCTTATTTGTGTTAGGATTTTCCTCTTCCTATCTTACTGCTTCCACTAGCTTGTATATGTTTTCAACTTTCTATTACACCAACCTATCTGAAGTTGCTATGCGTGGTACACATCTCACTGGCGTTAGATTATCACATGGATTGGACTAAGGAAGAGAACTGGAAGACAGTCAAACATAAGATTTTTGGGGATAAGAAGATTCGTTTAAGATACGGTTAACGAGAATTTCTGCAATTGTTATGGGAAAACCGTGTTTTGCTTTGCCTATATTTGTGAAGAAAAGAGTCGACAACAGACATAAAGCTTAAGATTTTATTAAATTTTTTACGATTGAACAGTTGGGCATTTATTCTAACGTTCACTCGTACTGGGAATATAATTATAATTTTTTTCTCTGTTTACAGTTCGAAAATTTACTAATTAAATCTTACGAATGTCGCAGAAGCAATTGAGTCATGGAGCAAATGCGTGAAGAGCCTTGCTCAGCACATGGAGTGACGAGTTCCTCTCCTCTTTGCAATGGAATAGGTCCGTGACCAATCTTAGTGTTAGCAATAAATGAGCCGCTCGCACACACCTAATCTTACCGCTGTATCAAGCTCCACAATACAGGTCTTAACATACACTTTTCGATGGCGAACTTTAAGTCACAGAAGTAGGCGCACATTTAAAATGGCGTAACGTTGCAAAATAAAGTAATGTAATTGAGTTGTGTTTGCGGAGAGAAAAATTTTACCCTTATTTAGCATATAGATACACGTAAAAATTCTCTATTTTTCTTGAGGAGGGAAGAGGAGGAGATTAGTGTTTAATGTTACGTCGAAAACGAGGTGACTAGAGACGGAGCACAATCTCAGACTAGGGAAGAAGGAGAAGGAAAGCGGCCGTGCCCTTTCGAAGGAACCATCCAGGCATTTGCCTTAAACAATTTAGGGAAATCACGGAATATCTAAATCAGGATAGCCGGGCGCCGGCTTTAACCGTCTTCCCTCCGAATGTGTGCCCGGTGTTCTAACCACTGCGTCACCACGCTCGTCGTTTTTCTGGAGAACAATACGATGTACAAGTATGATTAATATATTTTCACAACTGAGTAACAACAAGAGCTGTACATATATTTTATTTCAACCGATTATTTTAAAATGTGAACACATGACAGAGGCCATCGCTCGATAATGACACCTCTGTTAACATCTGCTGTACAATACGATAATGTTGTTAAAAAGCAGTTATATCTGGCCATTAAGGAGCCCTTAGATTTTATTTAGTTGTATTCGATGTTTTTGTTTACTTTTGTGTCATTTGTGGTGTCAGATTACTACGTTTGGACTTTTCAAAAAAATGGTTCAAATGGCTCTGAGCACTGTGGGACTTAACTTCTGAGGTCATCAGTCCCCTAGAACTTAGAACTACTTAAACCTAACTAACATAAGGACACCACACACATCCATGCCCGAGGCAGGATTCGAACCTGCGACCGTTGCGGTCGAGCGGTTCCAGACTGCAGCGCCTAGAACCGCTCAGCCACTCCGGCCGGGTATGACTTTTCAATAATAATAAAAGCTAACACACGTTTTTAGTGTAGGGGACATTTTATACAGTTTTATATGATGTTAGTAGATTCTCGGGAACAGCCATGTTCACGACATATCTTACTGACGCAAATTTGCTGTGCATAGTTCTTCCTTGTGTCATATTTATGGAAACAAGCAAATCTTTATTGCAATAATGCGATCCGTATGTGGAACAATACTATTAAATGACGTCTGATAATATTTCTGAAGAAGAGTAGTGCTAAATTCAATATCACTTATATTTTGTGCAAAAGAAAGAAAATAACCACCATATATCTTAAATAAGGTTAGTGGCCACTGGTATAACGTAAAAATTCCATTAATTAAGTCTGTTAAATCCATGGTCGTATTACCACGCCAGCATAGTGAACCCAGACAAAAAAAAAAAAAAAGTCAGTGGTTTGAATTTTGTTATGTGGAACGGAGATTCCTTGTGTTTTGTGTGGATTTTGCTAACACATTTTATCTGCGAACATGCTTCAGGTACCTGATTTCCTGATATCCTGATATCACGACGTAATTGTAAATCAGTCGCACACCACGACGAATTTGCCGTTTGCTATACCTTGATTGTATACTGTCAGGTTTTTCGTTGAATGATTGCGGTAATTAATTTCAGGGATGAGTGCATCAGGTCACAGGCGAATAATGAAGTTTTTGCAGTTTTCATTGTAATTTTGGCAGAGATATAAGAGGGTGATCTGACAGGACTTCCATATATCGCTATGCCATATTGTTTCATTTTTAGCCGCTATTTCATGTTCATTTTGTTGAGAGTACTGGACACGTGTTTTTTGGAGGTAAGTTTCGCGTATTATTTGCTTGAAATGTGCACCACCAGTCTGGTCTCAGCTGCACGTTTGTCGTCTAAAGGCGGTCAGTGAGACTCAGTAGCTGGATCAAGCATCCGCGACAAGTTGTGCAGTATTACCGAAGTGTAAATGTGACCCATTCTGTGCATTTGTTTATGAGAGCCGGCACCTTTTCTCACAGGGGGCAAGGACTGCCACGCTGCCACTGCCGCCCCAAAGAGTAA